>NC_089208.1:3876376-4192626 GCF_963930695.1 Labrus bergylta | reverse complement strand
GCCTACTTTACTCTTGAGAGGATTTTTTTTCACTCAAGTGATTAACAAATCAAGCCTAGTTTTTCATGGACACAATTGTTTTTACACACTCCCTCCCATATTCTTATGCATGTAGCATCGTATATCTTGTCTCTCCTTACTGTAGTGTTTGGATCCTCGTGCAGTTGTTGGGTTTCTCTTTTGATGCTATTTTTGGTCTTTGGTATGTACGGATTATAATTGATAGAAATGATGGCCAACTGTAGAAAATAACACTTGAGTAATCATCTAACAAGACTTTGCTGTAAAAGAGATACTTTGATTGAAAAACTGCCTTTTTTCTTCCGATGAAACTTTCAGATGGTTAAATTCCTGTCAGCTCTTCATCCAGTCCTCAAAAACTCACATTGGTGTGACACTACAAAAGACAAGTGCTCTTACCATCCGTCTTCTCTCAATTTGTTTGCAAAAATGTTTGGATTGGAATTGGATAGAGGGGGAGAAACACCACCAAAAGGCTGCAATCAAGCAAGTTTGGACCAAGAAGACAAGTGTCTGTTTGCAGCCACCGTCATGTTTTTTATATTGACTGAGCGCTGCAGCCTGCAAACAGAAATATCCTTCTTTTTGGGGCTCCCGCTGCACAATAAATAAGACATCTCACTCCATCATTTCCTTTCCTCTGGATAACATCAGCTGAATCTGGCACAGAGTTTATTGTTTATGAATAAGACCAAATCCCTCCATCACAAATTTACTGACAATAATGTTCAAATATTGTTTGTTTGGTGTCTGCTGTGGAGGCAGCAGTGGCATCAAATTAAATATTGATGCTCGGCCTTTCTTTGATAATCTGTGAGAAATGAGAAACTGGGAAGAAAGCTTTTTGTCACTGCTAAAATCCATAGCGTTGCTCTTTTCCTTTTCTTTTTTTTGTTTTGGGGAAGCAGCACCTGTAGTGAGACGACCTCTTTTAGAGAGTCTGAAGCCTGAAGGAGTTTAGTAAGCTTTTCAAATCTCTTCGCTTTAAAGATGTTGAGTTTTAGGACATAAAAAGAGGAGACGAATACAAACACAAGCCGTCCATAAACAAACACAATGAATCTCTCCCTGCAGATTTTAAACTACTTCAGTACCACGCTGAGGTGGAGTACAAACCTATCATTTTTTTCTGTGTTGTTTTTTTTTTCTTGTGCATGAAATACATGCACCTCTGCAGTGTGTAAATGCCCTTGACAGCAAAGACTGTTTAAGAATGCTGAACAGGGATGCTTGTTACCCACCTTTCTCTCCCTGCAATCATCGCATGATTGGCAGCGATAGAACACACATCGCACGCATACAGCATGTAGTGGGTAATGTATGAGTGTGTTTGTGTGTTAGCCGGGAAACATGAAGAAAGAGCCCTTACTACCAAGAGAAATATGTCACATATTTATGCATTTCATGGGTGAAAATAAGTATTTGTAAGAAAGCATCAGTCTGAACTCAAGCCCTGCCCTCACCGGGAAGTAACCCTCTCTCAAGCCCCGCCCTTCTTAGTTACTGTTACTATAGGTCATACAAAATCTCTTGCTGTTGAGCGCCTTCCCATTTGAATCAATTGAAAATGCACCACAATTTGATGGATTTCTAATGTTATTGACTTGATTCTTTTCTAAACTTGGCCTGAGCAAAAGAATAAAGACAAAGACACATTAGGGTGTATGAGGATAACTGGAAATCTCTAAAAAGTCTTTAAAATCAATTAAAATATGACACGTCTGATGCTAAAATTAGCCGCGCCCTTGCTGTCTCACCTCCACTGACTCACCTCTGAACTCCATCAGTGAACCAACTGGAGCCAGTGGTCTGACAATATCAAAATGTCAGCAATGGGGCCTTCAAGAAGCGGTTGAGAGTTATGAGGACAGTTGGAAAATCGCAGCACTGCTAAATGCTATTGATCCCACGTTGGGGAAAAACCCTGGGGATTACGATGTTGATATCTTGAGTGACCCTTGCAGACACCCCAAACACCTTTCACCATGATGTAGTAACAAAATTAAGGTCACAATTTCACCATGATGTACTAAAAGGACTTGGCTCAGGCAAAAATTTTTTTTAAATAAGATGGCCTAGCAACGGTTGCTATGGGAGGGGGCTCTCTGATTGTTGATTAAGCTGACCAATCAGAGAGCCAACAAAGGGTCAGTTGGCCCCTATACATGACCTGGTTTTACTGTGCAACGAGCTAATCATTGACCTTTGTTTCAAAAAAGGTCACGCTATTCTGCTTGATTTGTTTCCCTTGGCAAAGTCATTTGGAATACTTTTAATGGACTTCAATGACAATGAACTCACTGAAGGAATGTGCAGGCTTCTTTTTGGTACCGTTTCTAACTCGTATAACATGAATCAAGATGTGTTTCCACCAACAGAGTCCCTTTTACCCCATAAAGTAATTATTTCAAGGTAAAGACACCCTGTGAAGCCAACATTTAAACTTTCTCTCCATGAAACTTCTAAAAATCTGTGTGGCCATGCAGCACCAGCCCTACTTTTATTGTGCATTGGGAACCTGGGACTACTGAGGTCCCTTGGGGTGCAGTCCCAAGGGCTTCTGCCTGCTTTGACTTGTTGGTAATCCAGCTCTAAAGTCCTCTCATGTGAACAGTCAAAGTGCTTTACAATAAAAGATAAAACATTAGCATGGAAATAATAAAACAATGGAATATCGCTTCCAAAGTAAAAAATGGTTTATTTTTACCTTCTTGCCATTTGAGCATTTTTGTATGACCTGTTCTTTGCGGTGGATTCATCCAGAGTGAGCTTTCTTTTCCTGTATTTTATAAATACCAGTATATGAACACTTGGGGTGAAAGGTGGAGGTAGGGTACATGGGGTTATTGCTGAGATGACAGATGAAAACAGCACGGAAAGGTCCAGATTTAGAGTCTGACAGCAACAGCGTGATTGGTTGGCAGAGGTCACGGCAAATCAGATCAGTTCAGGCAAAGCATGAGAACCCCCTATAGTCATCTGACATATAGAGCTAACAACATGGAAAATGTGCATTAATATGGAATGAGCCCGGGAGTGTAATCTCTTTGATAATAAACACAGCGCGGCTCCATTTGGCTGTTTCTTGTTCCTATAAATAATCACAAGTGGTATTAAAAATGTATTAAAGGGTTTAACTTGATGCAACCTGATGACACCTTGTTATCTATGCAGTAGTGTGTTTCTTCTAATATATGTGCTCATTACATGTGCAAGGCGAATTCCCTTGAGGGGGCAATAAAAGGTTTCACTCCAGCTGCGTTTCATTTCGCTCCAAATCCATGTTGGAAGCAGAACGAGAATATCACCCCTCCGCAGCTAACAAGACCCCGCAGCCCCTCGACCCGTGGATCTATAGAGAAAGTGTCTGAGGCTCAGCAGTAGTCAAGAGCTGCGACAGTTTTCCCAGCACAGCTGACAATGTCACGGCTTCCTGTGCCTGCTTCTGAGGGGCAGGCCGGCTCAGTCAGCGGTACCATAAATGTCACTCTATCTTTGATGGGCCCTCCTGTGGATCGATGCCAATATGTAGCATGGCTCCCTCCAGCCCCTTAACCCCCATCTGTCCATCCATCCATTCAGTCACATAACCATCTATCCATCCACCCCCTCTTGGTCCCTCCCCTCTATCCTCCTCCATTCCTTTCATCTTTGTCCATTTATATCCATCCCTATTCTCCTCTTCACAGCAGCAGGTCTAAGCCTCTCCCTCCACCCCATGCATATGTGTCACAAAGCAAAGGGCTTTTCTAGCCGGTGTTTTCAAGTGATTGCATCAAATAACCATTCAGAAATTAAGCACTTCTTTCATGTTATGTGCATATTACAAGGATTTGTTGGTTAGAATTAACAAGTAGCCTTCATCAATCATCTGAAATGTTGTTTATTTGATGCACTTTTAAGATGTTTAATCTGAAAAGTGGGCTGCGTCTTGTACAGTATACCAGTGCAACATAAATACCAGTATAAAACTATGAATTATGTGCACACAACTGGAGCTGCCAAATTCAGCAGCATGTATTTGAATATTGTTTTTGTACCAATGTGTACTGAGGGTTTGTTATAGGTGTTTGCTTGGTGTTAAGGGTACACCACCGTCCACGGTTTGAACTCCAGCTCTCTCAGTAGTGAGTTAGAGCTTTGAAGACTGTGGACAGCCAGCGGGCCTGGGTATACAGTGACCTCTCAACGTGGATGTTGAGAGGCTGCATATCTTTGGTTTGTGCAGGAACAAGCACAGAAGGAATAGTGTTGGGCTTTAAAAAGTAAGACTAAAGCATACCCAGAATAGACCCAGCACTGGCACAAAATCGATGCAGTCCAACACTTAATCACAGAAGCTCCTCTGACACAAATGCTAGCTAAGCACTCAGAAACTTAGAGGAACATGTTGAATACCTGAACAGTTGTGCCTTTGAAAGATGTTGGGCAACGTCTGACAGCATGGTGTCATTCTGGATGGTAACTATCACAGCAGTAATCATTGTAAAAGAACACAAGTATTAAGATGTCTGGTCAGTGGCCAAAACCTAAACTTTTGAAAAGTCAAGCCTGTTGGAACAATCTCTCAAGGAGGCTGACGACTGACAGCTACATATATAGACAGGTGGAGAGGTGGAATATAAGTTATTGAGAAATAATTGTAACCATTTCACCACCTGCATGTCGTCTCAGTGGGACAATATAAGAAGTAATTAGTGTGAAGATGGGGTCTCTAAAAAGAAAGACAATTTGTTGCTTCCTGTTGATATTCTAAACCTCTGTTGACAATATACAAAAGGTTGTGGCTTAGGCGCCTAGTTCACACATAGGTGGGTATTCTTTGAAACAGAGGTTTTCCTCCTATGTCTAAAAAAAATAATAATCCCATCCACAAGTAAGTTCTCAAAAACATCTTCGTCCAAATGAAAATGCAAAACCCACTGTTACGGCTTGCTAGGTCATAAACAGATATCATTATGCTGTAAATGTACTGGATTGGATAGATATCGTAATGCTTCAACTTAAACATTGGGTGCTTTTAACACGACATAGAAGTGAATTCACAGATAAATGCATCAATACTTGAAGATTTTGTAGAATTAAAAAATCTTTGAAAGGAACTAGTTTGCTGAAAGTTTTTCTTTGAGTTTTACATCGATGGAAAGTCTTTTCAGTAAAGGTCATGGAAAAGTTTGAAGTAAAGGAAAATGTTTTCATGTCGTCTAAGCTTTAGACATTGTTCAAGATACATCAGTCCAGGGTCAAGTGATCAGCCGAAGACTCTGCTGTTGCACTAGGATACAGCTACATTCATTCCTCACACATGAGAGATGAAAGACAGGCCTTGGTTTGGTCCTTTTTTTTTTTTTTCAATAGAATTATTTTTACATGTTTTGCGGGAAGTTTCAGTGTAAGAGGCGATGAAGTACCTTCAGCAGAGTCCACCACATTAGACATAACCCTGAAAATTAAGTGTTGGATTGGATTAGGATCAAATAGAAAGTTGTTGTGTGGTGATAAGCAGTGCAGCAGCTCAAGGTAAATCAATACTCCCAAGGCCCGCTGAATCTTACAGGTTTCTTTGAAAACTTGATCGGTCCATTATAGCACCTTTTTATTCATATTGTTTTCCCTTGTAACTTCAAATTCATGCTTTTATCCTTTCTTAAGCCTCCATGTGAACATTTCCACCTATTCTTAAAGGTCCAATTATCTAGGGAAGAGAATTTTGAATTTGGACTGCAGTACCCGTTTTAAACGCTAGGTGTCAGAGTTACATATCGCTCCTTTAAGACTTACTGCACAGAAAATTGGTGGAAAACTCTGTAGCTTAAGGTAAATCATGTTTTTAATTTTCCAAACCTGTTGTGACTTCCTAAAATATGATGACATATATTCTCACTTAAATGAAATACGAATGAATTGGGATTAATGGCGGATTAATGGGATTAATTATTTTAGGCAATTAATATATTACTTGAACTCGATGTTGTGCCCCCAAAGCCTAATCCCTTATGTCCATATTTAGCTTATTTAAACAGTTAATGTTCTAAAATTCCAAATTTACTCTGTTGGGATTAAAACAAATTGGAATCAGGTGACTATTTTTTTGTCCCTCTGAATATGAGAAAGTGATTCTGAAATATTCATTAAACTGAATTATGGTGTGTTGTTTGTGTTTACGTGTTGCTTCAGGTACTGCTGAGGAAGTGAAATATGAACCTGGAAATCCAATTTCAGAAATGGAACCCTGAATTTGTTGGCTCATGGGATGCTGAGACAGAGCATCGCCAGTAATCATTTCAAGGACAAGGTGTAACAACCAAACACATCTGTTAAACAACCCCTAAAGTAACTGGTTTTCTTGGTCGTTGTTACAAAAACACAATGAAACGAAAACATTAAAATCATACTTAGGTGTCCAAGACATGATCATTTGAATGGAACTCAACCTATGTGAGATCTCTGGTCTCTTATACAGTATGTTGTAGTGTTGTGTAGTCTGTTGTTCAACCATGTTATCTAACAACTCTGTCTTCACAATGAGATTAGCAGGAAACCAAACATATTGCATGTCAGAGTGCTGCCTCTGAGTGCAGGAAGCCTTTAACAGTAATGGGCCCATTTATCCAGCATCACACAGCTTTTATGTACATCGTGTACAGGGTTTCCAGTGTGACATGTTTTATAGCTAGGAAAGGTCTTGGACACATTACTGGGTAAGAAAGTCCCTGAATCTCTGTTTTCATGGATCAGCCTATATACTGTGGTCGGTAAAATTAATACAAAAAATAGAACCCATAATGCTTGGATTTCTGTAGAGGAACTGACTGAGTATGTTTTTCTGAACTAAATACAATGATAGTGTTGAATGTGGTTCTTTTGTGACAAATGAGCGATCAATTAATCTCAATGGTGCATGATATTGATAGGTACAGTGTGTGTGTGTGTGTGGGGGGGGGGGATGAGCCACAATATGAGTTTATATTAAAAACTGAAACTATTTTCAACATCAAAAACTCATTACATGTAAGTGATTTATTAAGTTAAGAGGTCCAAAGTGGTGGAGAATTTAGAGTGGGCTTTGCATTTAGACATTCATTTTCTCTGGCTTGTTTGCTGCATCAACAGGCCCAAAGCACCAAAGTAGTTTCATGAGTAGTTCAGGGACTGAGGCAGTCATCACATTCATTCTGAGCAGCTCTGTGGCACAAACAGTATGAGAACATTGTACATGTATCCAAATATTGATTAAGGGATAAATGTATGGCTAGACATGAACGTAGTATAATCTTTAAGTGCTTATATAGCTGAATGCATACAGACGTGCGAAGTGCAGTAATGTCTGCCAAAATTAACATGTTGATAAGCAGAAAAATGCAAAAAATGTGCTCAAAATTTGATTAAAATGGGGGCGCTGGTGGCTCGGTGGTTAGTGCATGGCCATGCAGCAGTCCATGTACGGAGGCTATAGTCCTGTGGCTCCTTTCCTGCATGTCACTCCCTGCTCTCTCTCTCTTGGATTTCTGATTCTAATCTCTAATAAAAGAACACAAAGCCCCCTCACATAAGATCCAGGTTTCAAAAACCTTCAATCTAGAGCTGTTTTCACACAAACACAAAACTACTGAAAATTGCCCAAAATTTTAAAATGAATATTAAAGTCTGGAAATGTTCAGGAGTGCAGGCGTGTAAGAGTCCTAGATGTTCCCTCGATGTGTTTAATTCAATATGCAGCCAGTAGTATACCAATGGCATCTTCTTTAATATTCTCAGTCAGTACTTTAAGAAAATATTTGTTGATGTATTCCATCAGCAATTATCACAAATGTTTTACAAGACAAAGTAAAGATAGATGAAACGTTGTATATATATATTCACCTTTTTGTCAATCCTAAAGAAGCTTAATGCCACTGAGCACTTTCTCACCTTTCCAGCAGTGTTGTAACTAACACATGGTGAGGACATCTCATGAGACCTGCCAACACTGCTGGGAAAAAAAACAATGCTTTTCTCTCTCTCCAGCAGAAGGGAGTTATCTTCCTTATCAAAGAGACATCATACAATCCGTTGTCCTGCATATCTTTCAAAGCTTACAAAGACAACACTGATGATCTCTTGACCATTGCTAACATCTAACGGCTGTGCCAGAAAAAGATCATTTTCAAGTTTCAGTGCTTGTAGGAACTTGCACTTAAAAGTGACCTATAAAGGCGTGATGACACATTGCCGCCAGCCTGGTTCACGCCGTAGGTTGTCTACAAAGCATGCTGGGATAGCTTGTGGCTGAAACCAGGCTGGTGATGCCCCTTTTCTAACCCTATATATCAAAATCCTGCATTCAATGGAATTAGATTTGTACAGCTACAGCTATGAGGTATTTTCTATTGTGTAGAATTAAGATCTGTGAATCTAGAGAAGACTTGCAGGACTGATTTAGTTGTAGGCCTTATTATAAATGACAGCTGCAGAGACAAACACTGTGTGATATTAGCATTATATTAGGGTTAAGGGCTAGGTAATAAACTCAGCCACTGAAAGGTCCTCATAACGACAGCAGTGCAGGAATGTTTGAGTGTAGGCGGGTGTGCTGGCAGATCTGCACTGTGTGACGGTGGTCAGATGTGTGGGTGTGGGGAGGTCATGCTGACTGCTGATTACCCAGATGGCATACACACCATAGGTGTGTGCAATTGACAAATGCCACATCCGTCATAGCTCCTTTCCTCCAGCATGTCCCCGATGATGTGAGATCCCTTTGGATGCCGTTATGGTTTATTTTACTGGGTTTATTGGATTGGGTCTATTAAGTCGCTGTCCTGATGTAATATATTTTCACAAAGGGATATGAAGGGACAGTCCAAATTTATGCAGCGCTGCCTCACTGCGCTCTCGTCTCTCTGCTCGCATTATTTATGGCTTTCAGCCTTTTAAAGCATGAGATACAGTATTTTGTGTGTATTTCAGATTTTGAGATCAGGTTGGTGCTACAGACAAAGATCATAGTTCATGGACTGGAGATCATAAATATCCACAATAAATTCCACAGAGAACTCCTCAGCTGACATGCCATGCACGTGGTCAACCAGCCCAAGTGGATCCAACTTGTCTTAGAATAAGGAAATGCATGCTTTTGCACGCTCTTCAAACCTACTGTGACACAAGCTGTCTGTTTTTTCAGTTCTATGAGGACTTTGTATGTGACATCAAAGAGGAACACTGTGAGTTTCATCGCTTTGATATTCAGCAGAGTTTCAGATAGACATCTGGGAGGTCACAGCACATGCTGACTCACTCATCTGCTAAGTGGTTAGATCAAGGGTCTTCTTAATAATAGAGACAGGTTAGGAAGAGATTCACTGCATGGTCGCATCATGATCTCATGATGTTTAAAAGGTTTACCTCAATCACCTCAATATATCGCATATCTCCAACCATGTTAAACCATATTATTTCATGATAAATCCCTTTATTAATGAGAAACAATGACTTAGTCTAATAACGATTATGTGATGCAGTTGAAACAAAGACTGTATGAAACTTTAAGATAATCTCAGAGGCATCACCCATTAGCTTATGAAGCTGGGTTTTAAAGCCCTTTAATGGCGCTCGCCATATTGGAAACGCTATCTCAAACTTACTTCCGGTCAACCTATCAGAAGTCAAAGTGGAAGAGCTCAAGCTATCATTCAGATCACAATACACTTGGTGTATCACAGGTGAGTCACTCAGAAAATCAAAAGGTAAAGACAATGACAGCTGGTGACCCAAAATCCTCCGCAGACCAAACGGTCTCATCAGAGCCTACGAAGACTGGGTCCTTAGGAGGCCAGGTCCTTTGAAGGATGCTACCCCTGAATTGAGAAATACAGTAGATGATGTACAAGGATCTTAAACCTGAGTTATTCTGTTGGCTAGCAGGGGGCAACTCCATTTTTGCCAATAGAAATGTGAAATTTTGAAAGCAGATGAAAAAATAACCCCACTTTTTGCTTGATTTAATTCCTCAGAAAACATTTTCCCTTGACTTGATGGTCTCAATCACTCGTTCAAAGTCAATACAAAATGCTATAAACCATTGTTCCATTCAGAGAAAAAATAACTAATACAAAGCAAGGGCATGCTTAAGTGCATGGCTATCTGTGTTTGACAATCTCAGTCGACTTCTATTCTTATCCTTTCGCTCGCTGCTGAATATACCCTTTTGCTTTCAATGAATAGATCTCAGCAAGATTGCATCTCAGCGTCAATCTGTACCGCTTGATGTGGAGGTTATCATCATAGGATTAAGGTGGATGATTAGGATTCTTGTCTCTGCCACATGTTTTCGATCATATTTTTCAAGCGAACAAATGTTGCGTTGTGTTTTAGCTGAGGGCAAAGTCAAACCACTGTCAGGTGGCTGCCAGGATAAAGTTAACAAAAGCGCATTAGCCCGTTGTAGGGCTGGGGTTAAATACCTTCATTGTCTTAATATCTAATTAGTGTTGGAGCATTTTCAGGTTGTCAGCGAAAAGGCAGGTACGCTGCTCTGCCAGCTCGTCCAGATTATACGTAAAGTCAGCTTCTGTTAATCCATAAGAATCAAGATTATATCATGACAAGTAAGGACATTATGTGTTTCTGTAAAAACACAATTATTATCTATGCTGAGACATACAATGGAAAATTACTGAAGAGCTTTGTATGAAGCCTGTACCTTGTTCCAGTGAACAAGTCAGCAGAACAACACAAGAGCTGTATTTCTCTTGTGCATTAAATACTGCTGCTAGTAAATATGGACATGGCCTCTGTTAATTAACTTGCCTCACTAGGAGAATTAAGTGTGAATGGCAGCCCTAATCTCACACACACTCACTCTCTCTCACAAACAAACATACTCACAGATGTTAGACTAAACTGTCAGCGAGAGGACTTAGCCTACTTTTCTTCACAGTACAGCTGGAACGATGTGGATGTATTTACATGCCTCCACACATGAGCCTCCAGGGGGAGGTCCTCTTTTGATGTAAGAGTTCCCTTAACACGCGTGGCATCACATATTAGCTGGTTATCTTTGTGTAAAAGCATGTTGTGTGGAAGTGTGTGTGTGTGTGTGTGTGTGTGCGTGTTAGTGTATTGCAAGTTTGCATGCTGGATGTCACAAATCACATACATTTCTGACTGTTCTGCCATCTAAAGAAGAAATGCACCTTGTTTACATTTACGATACTCCTTAACAAAAACATCCAATGGAAGCTGATTTGTTCGACGACTATCCATGCACACAGTCACCAAACACTAATCTGTGTAATCTGCATCACTTGTCTTCCTCCTTCCTTTCTCACTACGTCTCTTTCCTGGTTGTTTTCTGTTAACTGTTGTGTACAAAATGATGGAGTCAATTCTGACATACAAAAGCCAGCAACATGTTGTAGTCAAGCGGCAACCTCCAGTCTTGAAAAATTAAGCCAATGCGGAAGTCCAAAATCCTGCATTTCCTTGAGTGTCCACTTGAGGCTGGCTCCAGGAACACAGGAAGTCACATACACACCACAGGCAAAACGGCCGTTTTTACAGCATGAATTAACAAGTTTACAGCCTGGTACAAAAAACCAAATTGGTCTGATTAGTTATTGTTACACTGGCACACACTGTATGGGGGGTGATTTGTTTTAAGCGGCCCAGTTCTGATTTTATGAACGATATGTGTTATCCATAGTTAGGCCTGTAGCTGACCTGATTGACAGGTGGGCGCGGTGTAACAGTTCGTCAAGAGGCTTAAAACCCGCCTCAGCTCCAGCGATCAGCCTGTCGTTAGGTTGACTGAAAGTTAGACTGAGACAGGATTTCCAACATGGCGGCTGCTGCTGATGAGCCTCTGGAGCCTCCTGCAGGAACAGATGGCTGACTTCACTCAGGCTTCGTCCATTAATATTTACAGTCTATGGTTTTAGTGCTTATTTGTATGAAAAGGTAAAAACATGAAAGCAAACGTCATCTTCTCCAAACTTTCGCACAATAACTTTCCTATCGGCGTCTGATCTCTTGTTTTGTTTCTTAATGTACGGCTAATGTACTAGCTTCCTTTTTTTTATTCATTCATCCCAACTCCTCCACCTCTTTTTCCCCTACCTTGATACTCCTAAACCCTCACTGAGCAGACCATGATCTCTCTTTGAGCTCCCCTCTGTGATTTCTTTCAGTGAGGTACAGGGTACACACTGTTAATTTCACCTCCCCGTCCTGTAACGTGCTCTCCCCAGCAGCAAGCTGATTTCTCCTGATAGGCTATCAGGTCAGCTGCAGCGGCACAGAACACTCTTGTCTATTCATTACACAGCAGGTAGTAAAAAAAATACATGCAACACAAGAACACTTTGTCAGGCGTAGCTTGTCATTTAAAGCAATGCTGCCTGGAAATGTTCCCCATCTGTTCTTTCGGCTAATGTAGCTTGTTTAAACAGGTGAACATAAAGTACTCTGACATCTTCGAGGAAATTGTACAGACATTTACTGAGTACAGTCAGTTTATATATTATAGTAGCTTTCAGAGTTATAATCATGCTTCATCTTGGAAAATTACCAGAGAGATATACATTTTTCTTTAAGCGTAGAATAATTTTCTACCTCTGAATAACATTGGATAAAAAAAAGACGCATAGTTCATTTTCAAAAAGGTATGCAATGTTTTTCCCCATGAAATGTCCATCCTGGGTATCAGTGATACACTCATGGTGGTTATAGCTCCATATTTCTTCATATGTCAGTTCATCTGTCCATACCATGTTTTAGTATTCAAGCGGTGCATCTTGCCAGCGAGTCATGACTAATATGAGCGAGGAGCCGCCCTGAGTCCAGCTTTAAAGCATGTGGCCAATATTTGCATATTTTCCACCACCTGGTATGATATCCATCACGGCGTGGGGATGTTTGCCATCGCAGAGTAAACCCTCTGATATTTCCGCGGCCTTTTTCATAATCTTCAGAGTCATGTGGTGAGCCTTAGAAGCTTTAGAAAGAACAAGGCGAGGCTACTGCAAGTTCCTTTTGCTCTCACCCTATGCGTCCCACCCGATGTGTGCCGGTCTTAAAAGATCTGTTGCTACATGTTCAGGCTTTAAGTTGAATGTAATCACAGAGGTCCAAATCCCAGAGGTTTTTTTTTCAATGTAATTTTGAGAACTTAATATTATTCAGTGTTCTATATTGTGCAGCAGGGGTGGGAAAAACATATATTCACTAAAGTATTGTGTTTTTTCATTGGAAAATTGTTAAAAATCGTTTTTTTATCTTGGGATCGATAATCGTGACGTCATATCCGGTTACAGAAAAACAGCTCATGTGAGCCAAGGGCAGCCGAAAGAGAAACATAGCAGACATGCATGTCTTGTTTTCTCAAAATCCCAGAGTCCTTCAGGTTATCAATCAAGTTATAACTCTGTCATCCCTCAACAGTCTATCAGACTGAGCAGGCTAATGAGTTGGCATAATGCTAATTTGTTTGTTTTTTAAGAAAGAGGTTTGAAACAGCCGCCACCGACCACAAAAATGTGCTTGCAGCAGAGAGCTAGTGAGGTGATCAGGGATTTTCTGCACCCAGCTTCTTTTTCAGAGCATTTAGAGAGTGTGTTAGTTTTTATTTAGACTATTTAGTATATCTCAGCTCGTGTCATTCAGTAAGGTGCTGAATGTAATGTTGCTGCAAACAATCAAGATGAGGAAGGACACGATGCAAAGAAAACAGATGCACGTCTGAAAATCATCAAAGCTTTACCTCTCATGGGCAAACAGTTCTTATTTCAACAATGCAATATGCAGAACTTCTTTCTTTCTTTATAACCGAAGACAAAAAACCTTCGACAATATCGCCGGATGTGATTATGCAGCACGCATGCGATCGCCGCAGCAAACCATGCCTCTGAATTAACTTTTGTTTGCCGAGGAATGATGAAAAGCAGACATGGAGCTGGAGAAAGATGTGGTACCAAATACGATTGTTGCCCTCCATCACCAGTGGGACCAGGTTGTTAGATTAGCGTGCCACCCAGGCTCTGCCGAGTGCTCAGTCATCCGCCATCTCCAAATAGTGCAGCGACACCGCCTCTCTCTACAATCTGCTTTTGATGGATAAACACAATGTCATCATGTAAACACATCCTTCTCCTCCTTTGCATTTCAAAGCCTCGAGCAATACATCTCCCCAGCCTGCTCATGAAATAGGGGCTCTCAGCTCACCTTTGATTTGTGGCCATGTTGTTCTCTTTGGCCTGTCACCAGGAAGCAGTAGAGATGACTGATTGAACTTTGAAAGACTAACGTTCATGTCAGATCGGCCGCGGCAGAGAAAGTATTAAGGCTAACAGGGAAGGACCGGGAAGTAAGCTCTGTGTTCACTGACTTCTTATTCTGGAGGCAGGCCAATTTCTTCACATTGAGGAATAATTTTATTTTGCAGAGACTGAAGGAACTACAACTGAATAAATAGCACATTTTGTGTGCACTCTTCTGCATCCTTTTCTGTGATTTAGTCTCAAATTACAGCATTGGTTTGGTGCCAGCCGTGGCTTCGAAAGAGAATTCTCATCTCCAGAGTGTTGCCCTGAGAGCGTACGTTTCACTTTTTCCCCCCACTCCATTAGAAAGCATATCTGAATGGAGATACAGGCATTGCCATTTGAACATGAATAAGCCTGTTTCATAAACCCAGAGTGCTTTGCCTGGTGGAGAACTTTCTCCCCCCCCTCTATTCCACCATCAAAAGCTCTCCCCTCTTCTCCCCCAGTCTCTCTTGTCATTTATCAAGCAGTACCATAGGCCTGTTTGGCTTAATAAGTCTGTTTGTCTTTGCACTCGCAGGGTTTGCTCCCCTCAGCAGTCCTTCACAGCAGAAGTGGGAAAGAATACCTTGGGGTTCGTAGCTTTAATTAGACCCCACCACAGTAGACCTGTGTGAGACGGCAGTGCTGAGTTTCAACATTTGATTGCATTTGATTGCATGTTGTGAGTTTTTTACACCACGTTTGGAAAGCAGCCATGAGTAGAAAATCAAAACTTCTTTTCAAATTCAGTGTAATTTACCATCAGATTTCATCATGCTGTGGCTCCGTCATGTTTCAGACGCTGCCTTCTTCGAGGGGCGCACCTTTTGAAGGGAGCAGGAAGCTCTATAGAGGATTAGCCATAGTGTCATTAAGAGTTCAAACCTCTAAGTAATGATCTGTATGTGTTGGTTAAGGTTACAGAAGACTGTCAAGGGAACATGAATTGGGTCCCTATATTTGAAGCACAAAATGTCCCTGTAAACCCTGTAGGTCTATATTCTGTAGCCTGTAATTGGTTTCATCTCGTTCTTCTAGCTATCCATCCATCGGCTGTGGGTCAGTTGGTAGAATCGGTTGTCTCTCAGGTTGGGGGTTCAATCCCCAACCTTCCGATGTGTCCTTGTCCTTGGACAAGACACTTAACCCCGAATTGCTCCCGCTGCTTTGTATGAATGCGTATAAATGGGATTAGTTAGATTGTTGTTCGTTGTGATAGCAACGTGGATCCTTTTTTCACACTACTACTTTCTTTCTCAGCAGCTTTCAGGATACAACAGTCGGCCTAAAATGTGGTTTGTAATCTTGCTGTTATGTAGGCCTATCCTGTTTTTGTCTTTGGTTGGGCTTTGATCAATACTCTTCTTGTGAAGTGTCTGTGAGTGGATGCAACAGATCCATGCCTATTTATGTTTACCAATATCGCTATTGACTGTAGCCATGGGGAGGATTCACTTCTCTCTCTCTTGTACCGACAAAACTTTTCTTATATTTACTCTTCTTTCACAAATGCAGCCGTTTCAACCCAAGTACCTTCTCTCTGTGGGTCTGACGTAAACCATTTCAAAAGAACAATTGTGTGGATGGACAAAGACAAATACAGTGCGGTTACATGTTGACTGAAATTTTTTAGTATGCTCATTTATTTTAAGAATGTATCATACCTTTTTAGATTTTGACTCATCTGTTCCTACACTAACATTTTACAGTTTTCTGAGGTTTTCACAAAAGAAGATGAACTTAATGATGCACAGCTGATAAGATAGGACATCAGTGGTTATTTTGGGCTGGTAAAAGCATGGTTGATTCACAATTCTACAGAGGGACCTAGAAAGGCTTTGATAAGCCCATATCTTCACAATTGTTTAATTTAGACAAAAGGTCAAATCTATGGCATCGCACCCGGAGGGGTGGGCTTCCCTTATCTGTATGTTGCCTCTCTTTGTGGATAAGGTTCATGTTTATAATGGCATGTCTTTCCCTGCTGCTTCAAAAATAATAGACTGTGGATAAAAACGATAGCAATACAAACCTGAGTATAATGTGGTGAAAGCCGTGCAAAGATGGCCCTTAATGCAATGGCTACAGTGTTAGCTACTAGTGTCTAAAGCATCCTACCAGGTCTCACTCCCCCGCATATTCTCCATCACTTCTGACCTCGACATGAGAGCATCTTCTAGGACTCTGAGGTCAAAGGGGGCAGCCGTAAATGAGAAGTTGGGCTTCACTTGGACTGAATAGTAGAAACTAATTGTGTCTCTGCTGAACAAGGGGATGACTCTTAGTGAACCCTGGACCTAAGACACAGACAGCAAACTTAATTGTCATTTTACACTTAGCCTTTCACCTTTATTAAAAGCAGCCAATTTAATTCTTGCTTCACAAGCATTGGACTAATCAGCCTGTGCTCCTACATCTTCCAAGGGACCTGAGGTTCAATATCTCTGATCCGTCTACTTTTCATTCTTTCATGACAGCTGCGGGCAAATAAAGAATCCCATCATTAAGAAGTTCATTCATTAAGTAGTGTAAGGAAATGAAAATTCACATCCATGGACATTTTTTTAAACCTTTGATGCATTCTTCTCCCTGAAGCTTCAGTGTACATCCATGCAGATATTATTCATAGCAGATTGTGACATACATTTAGGCTGTACTTTAATTGTGGTCCCATCTTAAGCAGCTTTACCGGGTGCAGAAAGTCCATCTTACGTCAAAAAAGTTGTCTCTTTCCTTGTCAATCTTCGAATTAGCTGATCAACCTTGTAAGTGGATGAAGTCTCAGTGACGTCACCCATTGGTTTCTGAAGCAGACTTTTGAAGCTCATTGATGGCAGTCTCCAAATTGGCATGCTGTCTCAAACTAACTTTTGGTCAATCGAGAAACTGGTGAAGAGCTGAAGTTGAGGTGGGCCTTTAAATTCTGGCAAACAGCAACAGTGCATCCACCCGTCAGTTGGAGCGCTCTTAATTCTACTTTTTTTTACTTCAACACCGGAGAATTCCGCTTAATCCCATACCATCTTTTTGGAATTTCCTCATGAAAAAATGAACAATCACTGTGGAAATCCTAGGACAAAATACCTATTTTGTCAGTTTCAAGTTGTCATTCATTCTTTATGTCATGTGAGGACCAGCTACTGTATCAGCTTATCACTTTTTCCTTTCTCTGGATCAACTCAGCTGAATCACAGGAGTGAGAGTTATCTATAATAAAGGAAAATCTTATCCTGCAGTCATAAAATTCATTCATACCAAGGCATACACTGTATTTTATCTATGTGTTGGCAGAAATATATCCAGTCAGAGTGCCTGTGGATTTGCCGGTATGACAAATACATAGTGATGATATGATTAGCATAATTGGCATCAATTCCCGAGTCATAATTAAATCTATTCTTTCTGAAAAGTGTCACTTAAGTCCGGGCCCTTACCCAGCCACTTAACTCAATTGTCAAATGGGTCATCTGATGGTTTCCTGCTGCCATTAAAACAAAAGTTCTTTCCCCCGTGTCTGGTCTTGGGCACATACATGACCATTATATGTGAGCTAGATTACAGGTTTCGGGCAAGAAATGTGACGTTTTTTCCATCTAGCTGTCTCTGCCTCTGGCACATGTTGGCTTGTGAGTCAGGATGTTGTTAAAGCGTTTCAAGGACAGTGCTACTTCAGGAGACATCTGTGGGAAAGGGAGATGGCTGGCAGGTAGCTCTCCAAGGGGGGAAGCAATGGATGACGTAAGACTCGCAAAGAAGCCTCTTGAGGCTGGAAGAGTTAAGGACGAAGCAGCTGTTGAGACAATGTTATGGAGAGAACAAGAGGAAACACAACTAATAATGGGTGGTTACATATAAGATGGTAATTCTAATTGGCTCTGGTTAATAGGTTAGAGGATGACTCAAACATTGAGTGGAGGCTTAAGTCATTTGCAATTATCAGCTTATATATCCACAGGTTTTAAATCAAAGTGTTGGACAACCAAAATATATTTTCATTGAATAATGGATTTGTAGATCGGCCATTTTTTAGGAAAACACTCAACTCCATAAAGTGACAATCTTAAACTTTTTTGGATGTCTAAAAAATGTGCAACATACAATACGTTCACTGAGAACTATTTTTGACAGTGTTGAAAATTAAAATACCCATTGTAATATATAGCTGTAAATATAGCTTGGCTTAACCATGAAATACACACCATATAAAATTTTTCATTGAAACATTTAAAGTTGACAGATTTTCAATACTATCAGTACAATATACATCAATACATCTTCCAGGTGTCATGTTTTGAAAATGCAACATTTCTCATCTTCTCATCTCAACTGCAGTGTCGGTGTGTCTTCAGAGAGCTGCTGCCTTCGCCTTGTCTGCAAACAGAAACGCTCCCCAAATGGCTCTGACTGTCATTTCATGCTTTGCCAGTTGAATGGGAGTGATTGGTACTATGTGTTTGCACACCAAAACTGGCTGCATTGTCCAAAGCTGCCAAACAAATTGAACTGGGGATATAACAAAATGTATCCACCGAAACTGCTCTCTATTTTAGCCTCGAGCCATTGCTGATTGATAGCTTTGATAGTTGCAGAAGCAGGATTGGGTTTTCTTTTTTCTTTTTTTCTTTGTGTGTGTGTGAGTACAGACGTTTCCTTCCTTCCCAAGAGATGGGTGGCCAATGGACATTGAAACAGATAAAAATAGTTGATGAAAATGTGAAATGACAATTGTAATGCCTGCTTCTTATCACCAGGTGAGGAAGGGAAAGGAAACAGATGTGACAGGTGTTGGATTGAGACCTATAGGAAGCCATTGAAATGGCAGCTAAATTTGAGGTTGGTTGTGTGTGTATGTGTTTGTTTAACCCTGGGGATGATTCAACCAAGGGAAGGCTACCATATGATCCTCTTGCCAGGGTACAACAAGTCAGAAAAGGAAAGATTGTCAAGCAGGAACCACTTAAACACACTTTCTCTTGGTTCAAAGCAGCTTTGTGATATAAAACCAACCTACATGTACTCAAAGGGCCATAATGGTAGCTCATTGAAGCGCTTTCTTTTAAATAAGTCTTCCTCTACAGACACTAAAAGGATTATTTGTACAGAGGCTCTATCATGAAATTTGGCTGAATGGTTTTAGATTTGTTGGTTGTCATTTTTGGAGAGAATGAGCACTGGCACTACAAGTTGGACAGCAATCAATCAGAGATATTGATTTTGGAGAGTTTCCCGCTGTCATGTTGGATTAATATGGATTAGTCACGCCGTGCATCTGAACACTGTAGTTAGTCAGCCGGCTGGTTCAGTGTGCCGATTTTAAAAAAGAAGAAAGGTTTAATAAGCATTTTTGTGCCTCACACATCAGTGTGCTGAAATTGCTTTGATGTTTTTTTTTATCCGGCTTTGCAGTTCTGATTTAGTGCTCATCATTCAGTGCTGTGTGACATGCATGATAATATAATTAATCAATCACAGAGAACTTCCTAAAACATGTCAGTATTTGCCTTCCTGGTTGTCTGATTGAAGCAAGTTGGCATTTTGATTGTTTTCACACTGCAAAATGAAGTGGTTAATGAAAGCTGACATGTGTTGTAAGGGTTTTATATTGACTATAAAAACATTATGTTTGCATGGACATAAAACAGATTCTTGGCTCTAAATGCTACAATGAGACCAAAGGGTTGACATCACCGTGAAGCATTCTGTTATGTTATCCAATGTCAGTGATGGGGTTGGTATTGATGCATGAGTCCCATCGTATTTTTTATCAATCCACTCATGCTTTTCTGACACAGCATGATTTCAAGTATGACACATAAGTATGCTAAGAACCTGTCAGGTTTTTCCCAAGGCAAGATTTCTCTGAGGTATTTGGCTTTACTTGTGACCCTAGAGATCAAACCAGTAAAGGAAATAATTCAGATACCCTATATTATATCTACACTGCAACACACAAACACACATAGACAGATGACTAGCTGCAAAATACAGAGATTTTATTGAGGATAAAATGGACCGTTAAAGTCAAACCCAACTTCAAAACAATGGAACTTCCAAGCTCTAATGAATCCATACGGGCACCAGATAATACTTCAAAACAAAACTTTTTTTTTTTCATGACTCAAAAATCTCTTGATGCAACAAAAACGTAGGTTCAATAGGGACAACTCCAGATAATCAATTAATGTTGTAAATGTGGGGTATACCAGGGTAACATGCTTGGTCCCCTGTTTTTCTTCAAAAAGTAAGTTTCTCTTATGATGGGAAGTGGGAATTGAGGCTGTTATGAATTCCGATTATTGAGTCGCACAACTGACTTTGCAGTTGAGCGAAATTTCAGCTCATTTGATTTGCAGAGCTCAGGGGGGGGCAAACACAACCCAATCTGCTGCCCCCACCTGGTTGCATACTCAAGAGCAGAGCGACAAGCAGATTCCCCAACATGAGTGTTTTTTTACCCGATGGCACCTGAGCAAAATGACAGACAGCGTCTGAAAGCCCCATGACAACAGAAGGCATGTCTGTTTGATGTGTCTTCCCCCTCCTATCATGAAAGATATGAGCGAGAGCTGTGGTCCTCCAGCTGCCTGGGAATATTTGTGAAGATTTAGCTTGCTAGCTTGTGTTTGTTGGTGTTGCTGAGTGATTGTGCTAGTGAGAAAACGAGAGCATTTTAATGGTGTTCGTATATAAACTGTAGATACAAGACAACTGATGTACATATACATCTGACTTCTACTTCCATTGGTGGGAGTTTTCAATAGAAACTTTATCTCTAAATAACAAATCTTCATCCCTTATATAACACAAACCATGTGAGCACTCAGGTCATGCTTGGCGATCAGACCGAACAGTGTGAGGACATCATTTGTGCGCTTTGGTTGTGCTTTGTAAACATTTCACTCGAACAATGTGAGGTGACATTTCACCGCGACATTTACACAATCCTACAGTGTATGCACGCCCTTTAAACCACTTACATTCTGCCTTTGCATTCAGGTATAAAGAATTTACTTCAAATAATGAATCATCTCAAAATGATCCTGTTAGGACAAATCTAAAAGTTTTTCCCATCTGAAGTGGCTAGTTGTGTAAGGAGTTACTTAGATTAAGATATGGCTGACCTTTGTGGTGATAAATAGCCTGGCCCCTGCACACCAGCTTTATTACATTACCCAAGAAAATGAGAACAACAAATATGTTACATTCTGTCATCTGCTTCCTCACTTCCACCTCCCCACACCACCAACCTCCCTCCCTGTACGCCGTTATCACAGAGGAGCACAATGAAAATACGCCTTCAGTCATCAATCTGCTTTTATTTGTGTTAATCTGTTTTGAATGTGTGCAAAGCCTAAGGCAGTCATGTACATAATTTTATTTAGATTGACAATAAACCTGCTCCCTCATTAAGTACAACTGGTAAAATACAATAAAAACAAATGATCAACTTAAGCAAAGCTAACTGTGGTGGCCCCAGAAATCCCACAGAGGTCCTGACTAATTACAGTGGTCTTCTCTTCTTTTTGTCGCTTAAACAAAGGCAGCAAGAATCATATGGTTTTTATCACCTCCTGGAATCTTAATGCCTTTGTAAGTAGGGCTTTAAATCCAAAGCTGTTGGATATTGACTTTCTGTCGTAATCTGTTCTCTAATGAAACCAAGGCCCCTCTCAATAGATACTCCAGGTTATGTATTTTTGTATTCCCTTTTTCTTAGCCCCAGATACCCATACCACTCTTAACATACAGTATCTACTAACAACCCTTACAGCTGTCTTGATGCAACTGCCTCTTGGCTGGTAAAACGTGTGACAGGCGCTAAAATGGGTTTGAGTGGTAAATTGAATTAGAGTAGGATGCAGAATATGCCAGAATGGCAGGTGTACAGCAGCCTCAGTGTGGACAGCCGCGATTGGCAGCATCTGTGACAGCCAGTGTTGCTCATTCTGGCTGCTGCTCGGCGCTAAGTGCCTGCAGTCGACATCTCACTGATGAGTGTATGAGATCAGCGCGCCCGAAATTACTGGACATTCAGATGAAGTGCGCCAGATAAACACTCACAAAATAATAATTGACTTTTCAAAAGCTATACTGAATGAGGAACCCAATGTAAGCAACCACAAGCTACATCGTCAACAAGCTATCATTGATTTTATATAAAGGTGAAATATCAGTTAAACTCAGAACCCATTTTGGTTATCAACAGCACTTTGACAGAAAGCAGGTCTCAACTTATTTGACTGGACCTTCTCAATATTTGTACATTGCAAATTAGAAATGGATTATTGCCACTTAAAGTTGATTAGATTTCTTTGAAAACCATTTGAGAGAATGCTGCTTGTAGCATTAGCTTGTTTCCAAACCCATAAAGTGCTGCTTTCATAACCAATATTTCCTTTGGTTCAAATCAGCCTGGTGCTAATGGTGGCAGATGGAAAGCGACTAACCAATCAGACGTTTGGATGGGGAACTAAAAATGATCTCATCTTGTTATTCCAGTGCCGTAATATATCATTCAATAATCATCCAATTAAGACATTCTCTGAAACTGTTAAAGGGACATTTTGGATTATTTAAAGTGGAGTTGAAGTATCTAGCAATACATATTGTAATGTACCATTTAATAAAAATCCCTTACACCCCTTGACTTCTGGTATTGATTTGGAGGTTGGACTTATTTTAGTTGTGCAAGTAGCTTTTCATCTCAACCCAAACCACAGTGCCACACAACTTAACCTCTGTGCCGGGAGTCGTGCTTGCTTCTCCGAATACTGGCCGTGTTAACCATCATTAACGGTAGTTATTACACAGTGTATTGATGAGTAGTTACCTTACACACTCCCACTTCAAAAACTCTGAATTATCATTCCTGGACCTTTGGCAACCCAAACACCCAAAATGTAAACATGACAAAGTTATATGCTTGGACGGTCAACATCCAAATGTACCATCTTTTTTCCTCAATAACCAGTTAAATACCAAAGCAGGAGAATAATGTGTCATTTCCAAATGAGACAACTGTATTGATGCAACAAAAGCATTTGGCACATCCAACAATACATACTGAACAGAGAGACCCATCAACAAAGCTGGTATCAGTGTGAACATCAGTTACAACAATGTGTATTTGGACTGACACGGTTTTTTTGTTGTGCATATCTTTATCTTGGATGACAAAAACAGTGAGAAACAATGTGTGAGAGCTTTGTGAAGAAAAGACAGATGTCTGTTGTAAAGGCTGAGTCAACTAGGAACCGTTAAAGAAAGGAATTTGTTTGGTGGCTATGTGCTTGTCTTGTTTGTATTCTGGTGATTCTGCACCAAAATAATCTCCTGGCTGTTATTCAAAATGCTGTGTATCCTATCGTCTGTGTTTTGAGTAAATTGGAAAAATCTATTGACCAGTCGTGGGACTAACCTGGGGATAATTCCCAACTACTGCAAGTGTAACTGTTGGCAAACAAAATGGTTAAAGTTGAGTGTTGTCATATAAATCCTCACCAATTGTTACCAATAGCTAAAAAAAAAAGACAAAAAAACCTTTTCCTGAATTGTCAAACCCCTACTCCAAAATTGTAACGACTGCTAGCTAGCTAACAGTTATCCCTGTGTTTGAGTTCAAATGGCCTTACATTGAGCTCTTCTGCCTTCTACAAATACCAAACTATATCTGTAAGAAATCCCTCCCTTTTAAGGGAATTGTATATATATGCACAGCCAATAAGCACCCCAGCTGTATTAGCAGGACTTTAAGATTTCAAATCATGAGGCAATGAGGGACTACAAAATTATGCATTTTTTATCAAATCCGTTCAGCTGTTATTTCCAAACGTTCATGAGGACTTGGTTAATCCGTTTTGGGAAAAGAAGGAGGTCAACAATCTCGATTTTGAAAGAACAAGGTAGAGGTAGACCCTTAATGAATGGAGAGTTTTGTTCATTTTAGAGAAATAAACCATAAATTATATTTATGATGGCCAACAAAGGAAAAACAACAAGGAAAGGATCAAATGAATTCAATGGCTTGAGCTGGAAATTCAGAAATCATGCACATTCAAAATGAATGCAGGAGTCCAAAACAAATGCGACAATAGAAATGCATGAACTATGTAAGAACTAAGTGGACCTGAATCAATCATTTCATTTCTGTCCAGATTCCTGCGAGAGCTCTGCACTCCTTTATTTCTCCATCTGGGGATAACGACACTGCTTTTTCTGTGATAATAGGTTGATTTCAGATGTTTGTCATTTTCACCATCTCGAGAATTTTAAGTCATTATCAGGAGAAACCCAGCATTGTTATTCCAATTAACAACAAAACAAGTCAATATCTTGAGAAAAGAAGTGAAATGTACTCGTTATAATGGGGAAACCAAGTAAGATAATACGAATGGATGTGTCTTCTTTAAGCTTCCGCAATTAACAGTTAACTTGCTGCAATACGAAAAAGGATAACAATTCAAAAACAGACAAACACAGAGAACGAATGCAAAATGAAAATGCTGCAAATTCAGATATCTCAGCAGACAGCAGTGTAGCATTTTCACATGCTCTCATTGAACATGAAACCAAGCTACAAAAATCTGCCCAATCACTAACATTGACACCAAGCCTTTAGATCTTTGATG
This sequence comes from Labrus bergylta, assembly GCF_963930695.1. Classification (NCBI taxonomy): domain Eukaryota; kingdom Metazoa; phylum Chordata; class Actinopteri; order Labriformes; family Labridae; genus Labrus; species Labrus bergylta. Next base: position 4,167,695 of record NC_089208.1, on the reverse strand, counting down.
TGATTGCTATTTCTAACAGCCCAGGCTAAACTAGATCTGTGTAGCATCATGGGATGTATGGTTGGAGGATGAAGCATATTCTATGAAGTCATACTGGCTGTTCGCTCCCTTGATCCGCTGCAATTCATTGCACCAAAGATCCCCAGCTAATTTATCACAGACCATCATGTGAGTATGTTGGCTCATCATTGCAGTCCAAGCATACCCTCGCCATATTGTATGAAGCAGGCTGTGTGTGCTTGGGGAATTCTCACAATCCACTTACCAGAGGTCTGTACCAGTTAAGTTATCGTCAGCGTTGAGCATATGCTTCCTTTTTTTTCTCCCCGTGATACTGCAGTGGTAGAGCCACATCTGGTAGTGCAGTCATCTCAACAGTAATTTGCTTTGCAATATGGCGTTCAAGGGTTGGTTAAGACCGTGTCTTATTATTATTTTCTCTGACAGTCTCATTGTTATCTCGGCCTCATTTTGGGACGGTTGCCAGTTTGGGAAATGCTGGGATGTCAGTCAGTGTTGCAGGAATAAAATATCTGTTACGCTAAGGGGAACCAAGTGTAACGTCGAGGTGAAACAGGAAAGCCTTTTTGCTCTTTTAAGTGAATGTTCAAAGTTATAAACTTTTTGAACTTATTGCCAGGAGGCTCCACAAGGCAAATGTCAATGATCTAATTAGCCTTACTGAAAGAAGGGATATAGATACCATTCCTCTTCAAAGAGTCCCGCAGACCAAACTATTTAAGTTTCCTTTTTAGGTCAGTCTGTGGGTCAGTCCGGTTTCCATAGCTATCATAGTGACCACCATCCCAAAGTTTTAAAGCAAAGTGCTCTTTTTTGGGGGGGAAGAATATCTCTGGTTTCACAGTTCTGTCTTGTGGAAAGTCGTTTTCAGAACTTCCTTAATTTTGGCAGCTGTTTTAGATTCAGTCTTATGTCTTAGACGCTTATCAGTATTAGTCCTATTTCATTCATTTCTGCCCTTTTATAGGTTTAGTCGTATTGTTCAGCATCTAAATTGACACTGCCTTTGAAGCGAGTGAGTGGGCAGCTTGTGTGGGTCGGTGGGTTTGTGCCGTTGCCAGGTATGAGGGGTGCTTTAATCATGCCTGTCGTCTGTGAAGGACGTCAGCTTTCTTATGATGAAGCTCTTTAATTAGCTCACACACATAATGCTTCTTCTACATCCCCCGTTGTCACTTTCAGCTGCTCAGCTGCAGATGACTCACTGTGTCATTTTGAGGGACCAGCTGATGCGGTATCAGCTAACCTTTTCTCCATAATCGCTGCTTTGTAGCTGAATGTCATAAGCTTAATTTGAACATGGGGGAAGGGCGCGTACAGCAAAAGCTGACAATTAAAGATTCAACTTTGGAGCCGCTCCAACTCCCTTTTCTTAAGATACAATGTCCCGGGTACTGATAGGACAAGGGTTGGGCCGCTGGATGAATAATGTATGGATCGATGGTGCACTGAATCTGTGTGTGATTTCCGTACTGAACTTAAATGGAAGAATCCAGTGACTTGTAACAATAGGCTATAGAAAAACATGGACGTTGTGATGGATACGGACCTCATAAGGTTTTTAAAAGAGAAACTGTGGTGCCTTCTGCTCTGGGCCAAACAAAGTCCAAATTTGGGCAAAATCAGTGAATCTTTGTTGTTAACGAGGCGAGACAGCAGCACGGCTGAAGGCAAGCAGAAATGTGGCGTCAAACATGCATAACCCATATTTAATATTTCCTTAAAGGGACAATTATTCTCAAAGTTGCTACGAGAAACACCAACTAAAAACTTGCTATCAAAGCGGTAACATCATGAAAACTTCATCAATGTAAGTGTTGCATCTTACTTGAAAGAATCATTTTAATTTCCTAGAGAAGAGAAGCATTTGCACACAAAAAATTATGCTCAAATTGCTTCATATTTTATTCATACCTGTAAAAAAAAAAAAAGCTCACATTTCCCACGGCTTCTTAAATATGTGCCGGATTTGTCCCTACTGAATGCTTACCAGCACTGTTTTCTACTGGGAATATACCACAGAGTCTTAACTTGTTCAGCAGTTGTTTTTTTTTCTTACAGATTGCAAAGACTTTAAAAATGTATTATGTCTCCTCTGGGGAGGGGCTTCCTGGTGGTCTAAGATTTACGCTATGTGGTTGTCACATACCAAATTTTGGCTGGAGCTGCAGACTTTGGAACATTTTCTTTCTCATTCTGTAGTTCTTGAAGCTCTAGACTGGCTGTCTCTTAACACCAAAGTACCAAATATGTCTTGAAAATCTGCATTAAATAAAAAAATAGGTTATTTGCGACAATGGAACAAACCTTCACTACAGACGGTCGCTGGTATGGTCGGTGTTGGGGGTGACAGTCTTCTTCGGTATAAGCAGAAGGTCAGGATATTGCCTCGCCTGAACTTGTTAAAGGGGTTGGCCCTTTTTTTTCTTTTTGCGGTGTGGCTTTTCTCGGTGCCCCCTCTCTCTGCAGTCTAGGGAATCGCTGCCACCTTCAAGAGCAGCAAATCCTCAGACGTAAGTGTGTTAAGCCCCGTGTGCTTTGCCGAGGGTGGAAATGAAGACAGGCTACCCCTATGAAGAATGATGGCTCCTTCAAGAGGCAGCTGTCCTATTTTAAGCAGGCGACACTCACCACAATGTGCTGCCTAACTCTCCATTTCTCTTCCCTCTGTTTTTTCTTTTGTTCTTCTTCCTCTTTCCCCCCCCAAACTTCCGCCATCCCTGGCATGGCGAGGAAAGACCTCTGAGATCGGAGTGAATAAAAGTCCCAGGATTTATCTGTAGTCTGTGAGAAGATTATGTGTAGTCCTCCTCAAACATCTTCAAGGATGGAAATGTTATTGATGCATGTAAAGTCCTCGGGGGGTTTCACTCAAAGGACATTTGGGGCCTTTCATCCCTGACATGAAGGTGGAGGGAAACATTATTGAGGCTCCACAACATGACAGAGGTTTCTTCTTTCAGTGGGAGGCTTGAAAGGGAAGAGTCTTCTTCCTCCACCCTTTGAGAGAGAAACCACATAATTGGCTGAAATAGCTGCTCTTTTCTTCATCCCTGCTTCTTGAGGTAATTGGTATTTATGAAGTATTTATGGTCCATCTTTGCCGGTGTCAGCTCCACAAAGAGCCGCATATATGTTTTTTTTTCTTTATAGAAGGGAAGCTTTTCCTTAAACTTTTTTTTTTACCTTCCATACTAGAAAAGTGTCCCTTTTTGTTTTGCCCATTTTTACATATTCATAAATTCAGCAGAGTCACGCATTGTTGCACTTTTATAACAGCCTGAGCAGGACCAAGGGGCTGTTATTATCATGCGGCTTCGACCCAGGCTGCCGCCCCATCTGTGATGGTAACTAGAGGGATATGTAGACATCGCCTCTGCCAATGAGGAGATTTTATCATGCGATTGAACAATATAAAGTGATAAAAGTAAATTATCTGTAGCTTATGGAGCTTTCCAACACGGATTCAAAATCTATTGGATGGATTACCAGGATATTAAAAGGCAGCCGATGACTTTTGTGACTATTTATTTTATTACAGCGAAAGATTGACATTATTTCTTATTAGTAAAAGTACCATGAATTTAAACGTCCTAAAATCCTGTTTTTAACTGTTGTCCAGCACAACAATGCAATAAAGCTTCATATTCATATTGGAATTTGTAGAACCTCCATTGATCGATTGAAATGTAATGTATTTACCACCTGTTCAACTTAACTCGGCAGAAATCAGCAGAAAAAAGCTCTGAAGTCGGGGAATCGGCTCGTGGCTCTGCTCTCACTGGGCAAGTATAATCAGTCGTAGGACCAAAATTCATCCCACCAGTCGGGAGCCGTTGATCGGGTCGTGATCAGCTGTCATGACACTCTCTCTGCACTGCACGACAAACAGGGCTCGATTTGGCTGAAATTCGACTCGACTTCAGAATCAGTTGTGCGACTCAAAAATGGTGTCTAATTTAGCATGAAACCATACACTGTACAGTGTATAAAACCTGACATTCTTTATGATCTGACATTTTTTGCTCACAGTTTTGGTTAAATGTAAAATGGTTTGATAAACTTGGATGAATTCTGTTTAATTTCTAATGTATTTTCACAGTGCAGCACCAAAATGACTCCCTTTCCATCAGTTGAGTCCTACTCATAATTCATGGGATCCTAAAAATGGAAAGAAGGAAGTGAGTCATTGCTAATGTATTTTGGTAAGCTGGACGATATGACAGCGATGACAATGCACGCAGTCCAAAAACAAGTGTATCCCATCTTTGTCGGGTTCGGTGGGAACAAAAATGTAGTTTACTTTGTCAGCTCTGTCGCCTCTTTGTTCTGGAGCCCGTACAGTTAAGGCTTATCTCCCCTGCTTTCCTTTCCCTTTTTATTATTCTGTTTATCCTACTGTACGGCTATATCCACATTCTGAGTGACTGAGCTAATTGTTCCTGCTCATGCATTCTCTGCAGATTCAATTATACGCCACTCTGGGCACTCTGAAAAAAAAAAACGAGGGTGGGAAAAAAAAAAAAAAAAAGGGATGTGAGCTGAAAGTGTGGGAGAGTGAAAAAATTAAAAGGTAAAAAGTGAAAAGGAGCTTGAGAAGGTCGCAGATAAGAGAGGAGGAAGTTGAGAGAGAGAGAGAAAAAAAGGAGGATGAGAGCCAAGAAGTAGAAGCAGGAGGGATAAATTAGAGAGGGGAGTAGGAGCAGTCCCTTGAGTCATATATTTATGTAAGGGGAAAATCAGCTCACTGGAGTGTACACTGTAATGGCACCCCTCTGTATAATGATTGGCGCTGACCTCCCAAATAAGAGGATTAGTTTGTGCTTGAGCTGCCCAGAAATAATGGACCTCACCTTAGCTTAGCCGCAGTTTGACACAGCAGAAAATAGGAAGAGAAATAAGAATACCTCAGCAGCAGGAGGCTCGCCCCAAACCTCGTTCATCTGCATCACCATTGTGTCAAATTGGACATGCATTCCCCCGCATATCTGCCGGGTTCATGAACAGATGGCATAAACGTACTGGACCCCGTGTGCACTCATAAAATACTGCAGTAGACATCATGGAAATAAGGTGCAGTAATTTATTTCCTTTCCCCTGTAACAAGCTGTGCAATGAGTTACTGGTTCTGTTATTTACATGCTAGCTCGTCTGCAGGAAACAGGCTCTTGTTATTGCAGCTTTCAGTCAGGGCACAGTCTTCTGCTCGCAAGAATATTGTGGCTTAACAGTGAATGTTGTGGCTAATGTCTTACTGCAGGGCACGCTCTCCTTTTGTGTGCTCTGAACCAGCAGGATTAAAGCATCCATCTTGCTCTCCTGCTTCCCCTAATGGTATTAGGAAAAGGGTGGATAGGTTTCAGTATTCCGTTAAGGAATATCTGATATGGGGACTGGCTGATTCAATTAAGTAAAAAGCACGGTAGGAGGGAATGAGTACTCGTGTAATAGCCACTGAGCTCAAAGTGGGGCATTTTAATCTGGAAAACTCCTGCTTTACCAACCCCCACCTATAAAAAAACATATATATTATACAGTCATTACCAGAGGACAGTAAGGGGTCAGCATGCAATTTCTGCCTCAGTGCAAACCTAAGTCGTTCAGTGACATGAATAACAACAAATCGAAATAGGCACACACAACATTCAGCTTTTTATGGTGTATCCTGGGAAAGACTCCAGCCTCTCACTATTTAAAGTAGGAGAAACAGGTATAGGTTCTAAATGACTCTTGCAGTTAAAAACACAGCCCTTTTTTAACCCTTGTCAGACCTCAAAGGTGACATATTCTCCTCCTTTTCGACCAGTTTAAATGAATCAGAGCTCCGAAAAACATGCCTGTTGAGTTTCTTGTTCTAAATCCACTGTGATCCTGTATTTGATCATGCCTATAAACCCCTCTATTTCAGCCCTGCTCAGAACAGGCTGTTTCTGTGTCTGTATCTTTAAATGCAAATTAGCTGTGTCTGACCACGCCCCCTCTCCGGAAGGGCTTGGGTTGCCCTGGCTTCCTTGCACCATGCCCTTTTCTTTACCGTGAGAAGGCAGACTCAGAAGGCAGAACAAACACCTAGCTGTGGGAGTGTCACCCACTTGGAGGAGGGGTTACTGCCCTTTGTGATGTCACAAAGGGAAAATCGCCAAATGGCCTGTTTGAGCACATATTTTCTGAAAAGTTGAGCAGGCAAAAGACGGAAAGGATGGACTTTCCTATAATTAGGATAGTACTTTATTGATCCCCAGAGGGGAAATTCGGGGGGTTTATAGGCAGACTAGGGATATTTATTAATTTTTGAAAAACATACGTTGCATAATATGTGACCTTTTATAACAATCTTTCGCTTCCGTCAGGGTTTCAACATCTTGCATTTTACGTTTTTTTAACAGATTAATTAAAATATAGAGCTTAAATCATCCTTAAGAACATCTTAATGCCAGATTGCTCCAAATTACAGTAGAAAATCAATCAAGAGAATCAACTACAACTGAAACATAACAAAGGGTTTCAGGGTTAAATGCAAAGAACCTGAACACAAGTTAAGTAAAAAATAATAATAAACAAATGAAAACAGTGGAAATAGCATTTGGGATACTAGACTTTGACGCTATAATCAGCATTTTTAAAGTTATTTAGCAGCTACGTTCATGTAAAAATTGCCAACCAAATATAATGCTATAAAGTAACATAGACTAACTGTTCAGTGCTTAATAGTTCATTGGTTTATTGGTTTATCTTTTCAGTGAATGAATGAATAGAACCTTCTTGCCCAGATTGTAATTTGTCTTGCACCAAGAGCATTAAAACATAAAACATTAATATATTCATGACAAAAAGAGCAACAACCAAAAAGGACAACATACAACAAACGAGACTAAAATCAATATGACTGAGCATGGACAAAACATCACATCTACTGAACATGGACAAAACTTGTATCACTCTACATTCAAAAATAAGTGCTGTAGTTGTTCAGTTTGCAAGTTACAGTCACATCCAGCTTAAGAAGTCAGATCTGTGTTTCCTCTCTCCGCCAAATTGGAACGTTTGACTATACGACTTGTAAGCTGGCGATCAAAACAATACCTCAAAGGAGTTCCAAATAATAGCCTGTCTTATGGTGGCATATGGGAAATGTTTGACACTGTGAACATATTTTTCACTGCCTTTTTCACATTCACAGTTTGCAGGGTGTGAACAAGCTGCATGTGAAGTTGAAACAGGCATTACTGTTTCCTTGTATTGTTGGATCACAGAATAATAAAGCGAAATAGAACGTTTTTTGTTTTTTTTCACAGAATGAGACTGACAGTAGCATTTATGAACTCCACACTTCTCTGGTGCGTGAAAAACAATAGCACTATGTTTGGAGCTCCTTTGTCACAGGCTGTCTAAACACACCAATGTGAAGAGCTGGGTTTTGGTATCGCTTGAGAGATACCAGTAATCACATGTTCTCTATATCAAAACTCCTGACCTTTCCAGTGAAACATTCAAACTTTTAACCCTGAAAACTGCATTTGCTCTTTCCCGCCTTAGACTACTTTGGAAAGCAGTCGTTTCTGTGTTGACATATCAGGCTAAACTTAAGAGTCCCCATATCAGATGCTTTTTGACCAGTTTACTCGACATCTTCACGCTCCAATGCCCCCAAATAGATTTCTAATGCATTACATTTAAGTGTACCACAGTGTGCCTCTGGCAGAAAAAAAAAACCCAAATCAGTTTTCTCAACTTCTTCCACTTCATACAGTTGAGTGGTCAGGTTATCACACTGCCGTTTGGTGTCTTCACGCCACCAAGTCCCAAACCCGTCTGCAGCCGTTGGGTTTCCATTACCGCAAATCCATTTCACTCATTTAAAATTAATGGCTGTGGACCTTCCCTGACCCCAGAGATAAGGCAGGCCAAGTCTTTTTTCTTTGGAGCACCTCAGGGATAAGGCTCTCTCTCCATCTGCCTTTGAGTAGATGTATAGCTGGGGCATGACAATTTTTGGGGTAGTCACTTTGTATTTTGTAGATTCATTTCTCATATTTAACATTAGAAGAAGAAAACTAGTGGAGTTTAATACTGTTACAAGTATGGAAAGGGTTAAACTGCATTATACAAGGATTCAAATATTTTTGTCATTTTTGTATAATTCTATTATATAGGAATCAAACTGCCAACCTCCTGATTGAAAGATAACCAACTATGTTGGATACAAATGTGTGCTTGAGTTGTTCTATATTTCATTCCTGCCTTAGGTAAAAACTGTATGATGCTATATTTTCATGTAATACGGACACACTGGGCGCGTCCTTGGCTCGGTGTGCATTGAGCCATGGCTCCAGGTAATGGACTCAGTTGGGTGAATGTACAAACATGAGCGTGACACGGTGTTGGATTGTTTGAAAGGTTAGTTTAAGTTAATCTGTTTATGTTGAATCATTGTATTGGATCAGTGGTACTTCGATAATGTTGACCATTGGTATCCTTGTATATGTTGGGTTAATCAATGGATTGGTGTATCCAAAGTGGAGAAACAACTTTGGTTTATCGCTTCGTACAGGACAATAACCAATGAACTACTTCCTCAGTGGCTAACTTCAGTATGGATATTTGCAATTCATATCTTCTGTGAAGGACAACTCTGCCATCTTGCTGTATTGTCGTCTTGTCAGGGAAAAAAACACATTCATCAACAATCTTACAATGTTCTCCAATCTCTCCTCAGTCTGTTGAGCTCCAAGCTGAATGGTTTCAACTGAAGCGATGTGTACATTGACTGTAGGACAATATATAGAAGATCACCATTTAACTCCAGGTAATTTAATAGTAATGCAAGGCTTACTGTATGCAGCATATACAATGGTAGACTACAGCTTTTCAGCTGTGTTATAATTACATGAGATTACTCTCAGTATGAATAACCTGTGCTTTATCATTTTCCCTTTCATGGTAGTTGGGTTGAAATTGAGACAATAGAAGCTCTCAGGAAATGAAGCTTATCCACATTTGAGCACCTGCATTTGTCCTACATTTCCAGTGCTAAGTGTACACAATCTAGCAGATGGTACTGTAAACACACTCTTTAGAATGTAAAATATCGCTCATAAAAAGGGCCCTTGATGCATAATGTTACACTTTTATAGGCTGAGCTGTATTACCTTTGCTCATTTCTCTGGCTGCTCTTATCCACCATGAAAATTCAGGCCTATTAGTCGCACAAGGCACTGTATTCAGCCACCACCCATGACTCGGTGGATTGTAAGAAAGGGTGAGGATCAGGGTTGTTGGGGACATTACCCTGGGCTCTTTTTCCTCCTGCACCCTGAGGACTCAGCCATTGGTGGTTGGGGGAGGGAGGGAGGTTTCTCAGCCTTATCAGCAGGACAGCACCCAGCGCTCTAATCGCTGGGTCCCAGAGACAGCCAGAGGTAAAGGCAGAGTGGATGGCTGAGCAACATCCAAGGAGAGAGAAAAAAAAAATCAGCAGGAAAGGGAGAAGGAAAAGCAGCAATGTTTATACCGCTTAGGTTACATCAAATGACAGCTGCTTTACAGTTCAGTGCATAACTGAGTAGAAATCCTCTTGGTGAGACGAGACGAGACGAGAGTAGATTCTGTCCCCACGGCACATTGTTGGTGATGAAATATAGAGACTTTTCAGTTAGATCACAAGTCTCTTAGCAACCAGAGCAGGTGCCATCTTGAAAGCATCCTTAAGATGAGGCAATATGCCAAAAATCCTGAAAGGATAGTGTCCGCACTAAGTCCAGGTCAGTTCACAGAAGAGTCTTCAAACGAAAGTCATGGTGGGACTAAGTTGACTGTCCTACAATTGACCCTCACTTCTTCTTTTAGCTTAATTCCAATAAGGGATTTAGGGAGGTTAATACAAACTCCACATTTAACTCTTGGCACAATAAATGAAAAAATGCAAAGACAGAACACACTGAAGTACAATTTCAAGAGTTATTAATTAACCACCATTGGCAAAGGTGAAATGGTGCAAGGTCTTGTGTTGGAACTGACCTGGAAAAATCAGGTTCAGATGCTTAAACTAAAGTCCAACTAGTATAATTGCAAAATAAATGCACAGCATCCTATTATTTGCCATGTTAATCTGCTGCCTTCACAGAATCTGCTTTTCTGTACAGAGATGTGCTTGGTTCAATGTTTTGTCATGCTATTGATTGGCCTGTAGAAAAGCAGGCCAACATAAGACTGTGTGGGCTGATCTGCTGTGTTTGATTTTCATGTCCCAACTGATTATTGAGCTGCATAAAAATTTGAGAGTGATGCTAGACAAAGAAATAAAAAAACGTTATTTTTAAAGAGTAGAAAATATGTTTTCATTGAAGTTGTAGTAATTTCAGAAATCGAACTGGCAGACAACAGTTGAATTTGTAACTTTGACTAACCACTGGCTTCACTGGGAGCCTCGAACATTGGCGGTCGCTCACAGAGGTATATTGTCGTCAGAGGCAGATGAGTTCAGAAATGTTGTTTTGCCAACCAAACCAACCATGACCTTATTTGCTGTAAATGACCTTTTCGCATAAACCTTGTTTTCTAAAGGCTGATGACAGATGTTGACATTGTAGGGTGGGGGTGGGGGGTGTCATTTTATTTATTTGTAATGGCTTTTTGTGCCTTTATTGGCACAAAAAGTGGCCGCCCCGCTTGGAGGACTATGGCCTACGTACATGGGCATGCACACTAACCACTGCCCAACCTGCGCCCCTGTGTGTCAGTTTAAAAAAAAAAAATCTTGGCTCAGACCATCAACTCTATACAACATGGATTTACAAAGCCATATTATAGTGGCCATATTGGAAATGTATCTCCACCTAACTTTTGACCAAACTAGACACAGACAAAGTAGTGGAGGTGAGGCCGGCCTTAAGCCTCCTGGCAAACAGCTACTTCGCACCCACCTGTTAGTCAACTGAGTTATAATTATGCAAATGTGTGCATAACACTAAGCCTTCATAAAAGCAGAACATAATAATTATAAAAAGGTGACCACTGCATAGTTTTTCACTTGAAAAAAGAGTAACTCTCTTTTTAACCAGGCTGTAATCCTGACGATTTCTGATGTGAAAATGGGCATTTTATTACGTAATAGGCAGTCAGCCTTTTTTTGAGTGGTGGGGTGGGGGTTTCCCACATAGGCTTCATAATTTAACATTTGATGGAACCTGGAAACTAACACTTCAGTGTTGAGGTCAGTGTTTTGTTGACCCTGCTTTCCTTCACAGTTACTTAACCTAAGTTATTATTTTTTCAATATCTCAGAAAGTAAGACAAAAGGGAGATGACCTTAAAGTTGAATCAATAGTTTTCTTCAGGCATATGGAGAGGTTTGGCAAATAGAGAATGCTTGTTAAAAAAACAAACACTTTTCTTTAACAGTCCTACCTTAGCACATGTGAACGACACAATCCAAGAAAAACATTTCTCTTCATTTCCTCGTAAGCTGTGAAGCCTTGCAGGTAAAGCAGCTTCCCTACTGGCAGCATTTTTGTCAACCCTCCATGAGTGTGCAACGCAATAAGGAAGTGCTACAGGCAGTAAATAATAGATTAATATGTTATCAAAAAAGCCTTGAAGCAGCCACAATCCAGGTATGGTTGTAACCTCGGAGAAGGAGTGTGATGGAGCACATAGTGTTCCATTCTCCACACTTGATTTACCGCTGTGACTGCTTTAAAAGAAAGACAATAGGATTTGTGCTATTGATAATTAGTTTTTAATGTGCCACACTCATCATGTCCAATTTCATGCCCCTTAGGCAGCTGATCACAGATTTAATCAACACATTATTGCTTGCTATACTTAAACTGACTGCAGGGAGGGCTTCTCTGTTTGTGTGTGTGTGTGTGTGTGTGTGTGTGTGTGTGTGTGTGTGTGTGTGTGTGTGTGTGTGTGTGTGTGTGTGTGTGTGTGTGTGTGTGTGTGTGTGTGTGTGTGTGTGTGTGTGTGTGTGTGTGTGTGTGTGTGTGTGTGTGTGTGTGTGTGTGTGTGTGTGTGTGTGTGTGTTTGCTGTTAGGAGTGTGAAGGTGGGGGGGAACACAGTGTTAGTTGTGTTTGTGTGATCGAGGAGCGAGAGAGAGAGAGAGAGAGAGGTTGTCAGCATGTGCATCCATCCCAGCAACGTCCGTCTTTGATAGACATTGAATATGTGTTCCAGGCCATTAAGCAAGAGCTGCGTTTGAAGATGACGCGCTCGGGAGCGTGCGGTCCTGCTGTGTGGAGGGAAGCTATTGTTATTATTGTGTTTCTAGAGAAGAGGAGAGTGTCCAGGCCTCCCTCACCTGATGAATACAGATGAAAGCAGAGCTGTTATGTCTGTGGGCCTTGTTTTTTTTTTTTTCAGACCACTCTCATAACACCTGGGACTTGTTAGTTTTTTTGGTTACTATGTGAGGTTTGTCTCTTTTTTTAAATGTGGTTTTGGATGCTGCAGAGCAATTGACTAATGCTCAGGTTTTCAGTGAGGAGACATCACGGAGCATGTTGCTTTGGATCCATTGCAGCATATCAATATATTGTTTACTATAATACATCCTCTTTATGGTTTTGTCTCTGAGTTATGATTCCAAACTGTGCTGTCCATTACTCGTCTGTCTACCAACAGCTACTGCAGTGGTCTTTGTTTCTGATATTCGAGCCCCGCTCAGGTTGATTGGTAACATCTTTATTGACCTGATCGTTTGACTGCAGTCAAAACATTTTTTGACAAACACACATCTAAAGTGTCCATTAAATTGACTTGAGCTTGTGTTGCGCTTTAGTCTTCTGACTACTCAAAGCGCTTTTACACCGCAGGCCACATCTACACATTCACACACTGATGGTAGAGGATGACATGTAAAGTGTCCATCAGTATTAACTAATCCCATCCATACACACTTATCTGCCACCAATGAATCAGCGGGAGCAACTTAGTTTGAAGTGTCTTGCCCAGGGACACATCGGACATGTGGCTGCAGGAGTTTAGGATCAAGCCAAGACCATCGCCACCATGAATCGGGCGCGCGAACCAACCACTGCATGACTCTTACCAGTGTCTATGACTCTACCTGTATCATACACCTGTGATTTTCTCTGTGAAGGCTAGAATGATACCCTTCCTTCTGTCTTGGTTTAATTCACATGGAAGACGTAGAAGAGTCACATAGCTGATTATATATTGAGACGATACTGTTGAACAACCTGCGGGTTTATTTTTATATTTTTATTAATTTTTGGGCTTTTCGTGCATTTATAGGAGAGATAGGACAGTGGATAGAGCCATAAATCAGGGAGAGAGAGAGTAGGGAATGACATGCGGGAAAGGTGCCACAGGCTGGATTTGAACCTGGGCCGCTTCCATACATGGGGTTGGTGCGCGCCAACCACTGCCCCACCAGCACGCCACGGGGGTTTCAATGCAACTCAAAATAGACCACTGCCACAATTCTCGGCATACAAACTATGAATCAAACAGTGTTTTATAGATCTATGGAAGCCCTCAGAGGACATGCATCCATACATTAAATTTTACACCATTTTCAAACTTATTTATCTGATTTGAATGGATAGCAAGGCTGGTTTTCCCACGATAAAGAGTTGGCCTCGTAATGTATAGCTCTTGTCTCTCAGGTTTGATGGCCTTTACTCAGTCAGTTCAACTTGAAGATACATGTAAACATCTTCGCCCGGCGTTTGGAGAACAAATTGATCTTTCTTTTTTCTTCGCTTCATTTTTGACATTTCCTACCTCGAGTCCCTGACATCTCTGTGCTCGACTGCAGCTTGTTCTGTGTCTGACAAGATCTCCTCAAGTCAAGTCTTGACCAGTGCTCACCATGAACAGACTACACAACAAGTTTTCAAGCTTTAAAAGTGAGTGTATAGTGGAAGGAGGAGGAGGAGGAGGAAGAGGCAGAAATTCAGACGACTGGAGCCAGAAGCAGTAGTGGCTGTGTTTATCTTGAACCACTCAGCTCCCTGGCTGTGAGTCAAACGTGGAGGGAGAGAGAGAGACAGACATGGGGCGGTCGTGGAGGCCTTCATTAAATGCAGCTCAGGCTCTGGTGAAACCCTGGTTAATGTCCCTATCATCTCTGGAGTGGTCCAACGTCGAGCTCTCCGTCCAAATGACTCATGTTTAATGCATCTCCGCAGTCCTTGTCACTTAACCTCACCTCTGGAGGTTGTAGGTCGGAGGGTTTGGATAGCGCACACTCCCGCTAAAAACCCACGAGGGGGTTAAAGTTATTCTTCACCCAGCTCTCCATTTACTTAACATGGGGGGGAGCCTCTCCGCGTCTCGTCTATTGCTGTGTAATCTCCCACAAGCTAACCCACCCCCATCACCCCCATCACACTGCCTGAAACTGAACTGGAGGGTGGTCCGGGTTTGACTATGTGACTCTCTGAAGAACTTACTCTGCTTCCCGTGTGCCTCAGCTGAATGCTAACGCAGGGGACCAATGGTGCTATGTGGAGAGACTCTGAGATGTAGCTGTTAGCACTCCAGTCTGGAAACCAAAACCACAACAGCCTTCTAAGAAATGAATTTATATATAACTCCCAAGCATGAAGCGTGTTTCATTTACAGATGAGCCACGCCCACACAGTCTGTCCGGCATAATGAGCAGTATTTGTGGAGTATTTACACTGAATGGCCTTCTGCACTTCGATGTCATTATGCATGTTTTTACTTTTTGCAGTCTGATTTCCAGAGGCTTGATGAAAGTTTTAGCGGTGACGCTGAAGGCTGTCAAACTCCATCAAACTTTAATATTTTTCGTCGGAGCTGCCAGAGATTTGCTAAGATTGTATTCAGATTGCATGAAATTGAATTTGTCATGCTCATTAAACACTAAACAGGTTTAAAATGAATGCAGCAGCTTGGAAATGAATGTAAATTCCCCTATTTACGACGTGGTCGGACAACACATTATGCGACTGTTTTGAAGCCTTTTAAGCTGGCAGAGATACGTGTCCAGGGGGGGATTTGGAAGAAGCAAATCAGCGGTGATTCAACAAGATGTATCTCGACCACATATGGTGACTCTGTAAGAAGATGTAAAAAAAGAAGCTGATATTGTTCTCTTTGTTTCATTCGGTCGTCACGCATGCTTTCTCCTCAGATTTTCCCCGCTTATGTGCAAAGACTGCCTCCACTCTCTCACACACTCCTCTTCTCCCTCGCTCGCTCACACGCACCCACTCAATGCCTGTCTCTCTCTCTCTCTTTCTTTGCTCTGGATAATGGTAATTAGAATATCACCATGATTGAGATTTGGCAGAAGTTGAAGAGGAAATAGGTTTACTAATCAAAAACTGCCTCGTCGCTGGAATCCTGATGCTCACTTGGCTGGAAAAAAATCTTCTATGATGGGGGGCCGAAGTGGTTGCCAACTGTATACTGTGGGCCAACGCTGCTCGTTCCCGCCAATGATGGATTTCATGCAGATGTCCCAGTTCATACATTTGAGTCAGTTTTCACTCATTAATTTAGTTTTTGTGTCATTTTGTGTACTGTCTGCACCGATGGTAATATACAATGTACACAGATACACTGTACACTTCTTGATCTTTTGGTGTGCAGTGTTTGTGTCCGTCTAAAGGCTGCTTCACACATTTTTTCACTCTAAACAAACATCTTGGACGCCTCTTTGTAGAATTTTTAGCATACAAATGGTCAAATTCAGAATATTAAGACGAAGTATCAGCACTTTTGATTCACTGTTTTCAGCAGCGTTTCTACAAAAGAAGAACGTTGTTTGATATTTTGGGTAATTTTGTAAGTTGTTGTTTTTTTTCTAGTGCAGAAAAATAACCCCAAAATATCAAACAACATTCTTCTTCTACATAAATAGTGCTGAAAATATAACCAATAGTGCTGATATGTCAACACAGCTGAGACATTCGTTTCAGCTGATAGCAGGTTTCATGCTGTACCTGTTGCATTAAAGGAGATCTATTCTGCTCTTAAAGAGACAGTATCTGAAATGAAGCGTTTCAGGCAGAGGCTGAAATGAGGGATTTTAGAACGCCAGTATCAGATAAATAAGGAGGTTTTTGAGCTACACATCTCACAGTGCAACTCAATAAGTGTCCCAGACTGACACCATTAATGGTGAAAGAGAGTATAATTCATCTCCTTTAATACAGTACATTTACTATCCTGTTTCTGTTGACCTGATGCATTAAAGGTGATAGATAATTACTCTGTGCTCTAATGCATTTTGGTTTATCGCTGTCTGAGTGCAGCTTCTGTTATTGTTTTTCTGTGGACATGAAAGTAGCTGAATATAGCTCTAGATTTCCGCTCCTCTGAAGTTTCAAACCTCCACATTTTGGTATAAACCTCAGAAACATGCAGATCAAAGCCTTTTTCTTTTTCGGAGCCAACTGAATTTGCATTTAGTTCTAAACTTTATACTCTTAACTTTTGCAACTCTGTGTTTCTGAAATCAGCTGTGTTCCTTGGGTTGATTGTTTTCTTCTTGCAGAGGGGAGCAGCATGTGTGACTTTTCTTTGCATTTGAAACCTGCCTTCTCCTGTACTTTACACGCATGTTCCTCTATGCACACGCGCAGATGGGGGCCTTTTAATTTTTAAATGGGGCTTTAAATGCTAATCTCCCTTTCTGTTTTTTTTCTTCTCCCTCCCCAACCTATCCTCCTCCTCCTCCTCTTTCAACAACAGGAGCTGCACAAGAACCAGGTAAGCCTTTTCCCGTGTTCCTCCGCTTCTCCTCACCTCATCCTATCACCATTTTTCCAGCTTCTGTCTCTCTTTTTTTTCAGACATGCTTCCTCTCAGCATTTATAGTGTTTGTGTATTGGGACGTGCAATCTGCAATCTGCAATCTTTCTCCATTTCAGCTTCTCTCATTCTCTCATACATTGTGCTTCTATTTGCCTCTCTTGCATTCTCCACAGACCATTTCTCCCAAATCTCATGCGGCTGCTGTTGCTGCTGACTGATGCATCTTCAGTGTTGTGAAGAGAGCTGGTCGTAGCATTGTAGTGTGCCCTGCAGTTACCCAGATAGAGCTAGGATAGAAATCAATGATCTGAAGGCTTTTATTATAAAAAGCAAAAGCATTTTTTTTTACCTCAAAATAACTAAAACCATTTAGATGTAAAAATGACATTTTCATGTTTTGATATCTGTGTTTGCACTAATTAAGGTTATTTCAGGCTCCATCAGACTGATATAAAACACACAGTTATTTAAAACAAGCAGAGTATATGAAGAATTTACTGCTCAGGTTTTACTTTTCACTGCTTCTTCATTTTAATTGGCTTCGATGGAGAACATATTTCACAGTTGATGATGAGAATCTTGCTTTAGAAAAACACAATTATAATTTTTGTTAAGTAAACCTTTCTGCATTTTGAACAGGAGAAACAAAACTGCTTTGACAACCAATGACAGCCAAGATCCTCTCGATATCCCGCTCTGTTGATTTGAACTTGCAGCAGTTTGTCCATTGTGTTGTTTACAGTGATGACTTCATCAGAATGTCACACAGTCCTTTTTAACTGTCACTCCTGAATGTCACAGAAAAGCTCTGTCTGAGAAAGAGCTGGTCTCTTCTTATTGGCCAGGTAACTAGGTTTAAAAATGAATGTTCTTCTTGTTTATGTGGCTCATTAAGTTGCTCATTGTTTCACGTGTGTTAAGGTAATGTCTAGATTATTTTTTATATTTAAAGACTGCTTGGGTTGATCAATTTGGTTTCAAGGGTGGGGAGGTGGGGGGGGCATGAAACCCCATGCCACCCCTATGGACACGCCCCTGTATGTCAGAAAAAAAACACTTCCTGAACTAATGTTTCAAAGTGTTTTTTCATGGGGTTGCATGTGCACCCCTTGAAATCAAATTAATCACCCCAGGAGCCGCCCAAAATCCTAAACTATGATTGGCTGCTTTCCTTTTCAGAGGAAATCAACTTGTTGGGCTGCATGTCAGCGGGCTGCTAGTCGTTTTCTTTATATCTCAGTGTATCTTCTTTTTTTTGTGTTCGTACATGAAATGATAAATTAGTACTTTGCACATCCATTTCTTAATACAGGTACATAGGGAAGGATAAAAAATGAAACCATAGAAAATTGCAAGCAAACTTCTGCAGGCTGTCAATGAACTGAAACAAAATGTATTTTTGTGTGCAGGAAATCTTTAAAATAATTTAAATTGACACTTTGGACTTTGTTCTTTTTGAAGAAGATGTATGTGTTGCTATTCTCTTGCGTTACTTAAAAGTGGATATGATTTGTAGAGATAGCAAAGGTCAATAACTCAAGTGCATTTGTGTGTGTGGGTGCATGCACACAAATGGCATCCCTCCATAGGTCACAGCCCCTCTTGGACCATCTCACTGACTAAGACTCACCATTCCCCTGCTGACATAGATGATGACAGGGATTTCTCTGCCCTAATCAATTGAGGAAGTAGAAATGTCTACTGCAGGCAACAGGTTGCCTTGAAGGACTTATTGCATCAGCATGACTGGCAAACAGCATCAACAGAAAATTAGAAGTAGCCTTTGGAAGAAAGAGTAATACGGGAACATCTATCTTAAATATGTTAAAACTGATAATTATTCATTAATAATGGGGCAGTCGAGCTAAAATAAAGTCATGCCTGCATCATCCATCTTAAGTATGTTGGTTAACATACGTTAAAACACAATTGAGAAAAGTGAAACTTACTTAAAAAAGTACATTGTTTTGTCTGGGTCAGGATGTGAGGATGTACTTCCAGAGATATCCTCATAGAATAAATAAAATATCCTGTTGTAAATCAAGCTAGCTGCCTCTGTAGCCTCCTCCACTCCCTCCCTCTCTCTCCCTTGTCTCTCCTCCACCCAGCCTTTTAATCCAATTAGCAGAGCCACTGACAGTTATTTATATGTACATGAATTAGAATTGAGCAGTAAGAGATCCTCCCTCGGGGCCGATTGGACGGAGCCCAGTCCTTCACAGGTCTGTTTCTCGGTCACAAACTTATGCCGCTGCCACCGAGCAGCGGTGCTCTCTGCAGCCCGCTGCCAACACAAGCAGCAACGAAAAAGTCACACCAACATGCGCTGCCAATAACAATCATCATCTCGTCTGAATTTAATGTGGAACTTAAACCAAAGCAGGCTCTTTATCCTGGGTAGTGAAATAATTAAGAAAATAAAGTCCCTTTTCCTAAACTGCAAATTCTTAAGAAGCATTTGATGAAAATGAAGACACTTTATAAAGCTGTAATCTCAGAGTTCAGGTTAATCTCAGATCTATTGCATTAGACAGAAATAGTAGTTATGCCAAATGAGACTGTGAGCTGCCAAATATGGCTCTTTTACCTTTTTGAACTCTCTGCCAATGATAGCAGCACTTCAGAGGGTTTCGAAAAAAGCCATCGTTGGTTTTTGAAAGGTTTTGAATTACAATGTGTCTGAAATGTCTTTGACACAGATTTTTCCAAAGTTGGATTCATTATCGTTGCCCTGTTGAGCAGCATTCATGTTTAAAGTTCTCTGCAGAGTCACAGGCAAAATGTTACACTTTGAGTCCATTAAGAGGCAGTTTGATAAAAGCATCAGAAAGCATATTTTGGCTTAATGAATACAAACCAACTGAAGAATTGAATTAGCTTCTCATTAGTTTTAATGCATTGCTACTTTGGAATTAAAGCCCTACTGGTACAGGAATGACTTTTTCAGTAAAAGAAACCAAATCAACAGTGTGAATGTCTTGAAAGCATATTCAAGATTCAAGATTTGTTTTTGTCACATGCTCATACAGATGTGCAGTGAAATGTAAAGACTGTTCCGCAAGGTCATGCAATAAACACTCAAATTACTAATACACATAAATACAGTAATATAGAAATATAATGTAAAATTGAAAAAAAGAAATATTTGAATGCACAAAATATAAAGTGTCAAAGTGCATATGATGAGCTCCAGACCTCTATATATATATGACTTAAAGTAAAGTCAATGTTTCTCCTCATTATCAGTAAAAAACAGTCAGATGGGTTAGCAAGAGTCTCTGTGAGATCCACCACAAACCTTTCCAACAGCCCTACAAAGATATACTAAAGACCTGTAAAAGTCTCCTGCAGGGATTAACCGGCATTCCGTCCAAAAGAAATACCTGCAAATTTGGTGTTATTATGTGCTGCTGGAGATTGCTTTTTAACAAGTCTCTCCAAGAGAATCCCACAGGCAAGCCTGGATTAGCAATTCCCTGACACGCTTTAGACTAAAATATAAATATATGGATCAAGAAATGAACAGACAAAAGGGTTGCTAATTAAGAAAAAGGCTCAGGGGGTCAATTGGAAAAATGGTGCGTGGAACCACCTACCGAGTTAATCTGGCCATGCCCGGAAGGTGTTCGTGTTGGCTTCAGATGTAGTGACTCTGGAGGCCATAGCATAAGGTTCTCTTCATTTTCATGCATCAGCAGCAGCCCACTCAGCGTGCCCCCCTGTTCTCTGTGTGGAAGCATTATGTACATTTACCATGTTTACCGGCTTCTTTATTCAGGTTTTTTTTTACTCTCATTATTTTGCCTGTTTGTACTTTTGTGCTGTTCGACACAACCTTATGTAACATGCAGAGTGAATATGGCAAGGTTAAGCAATGCATTCCTGTACTTTGTGAGATTCTCAGTTTGTGTTTGGCCCTTTAGTATAAACTGAAAGAGAATATAAAACTATCTACAAATGATAGACTCAAACTAAATTAATGAATAGCAGTAGAAGAGGTGTTAACAATATCCGTACAGGAACAGGCATTACAAAGGTACAAGTTGTTTTTCTAGGAGTAGAAGGGGAAACAATGGGACTGTAAGAAGTGGTACAAGTGCTGCTTTATGTCCTTTTTAGTTGTTTCGCACCAATACGCCAAGTCAAATTCCTTGTATGTGTAAATGTACTTGGCAATAAACCCAGATTCTGATTCTGAAGTAGAAGAAGAAGTTAGAGGAGTAGTGAGCGTATTCCTACATTTAATAGTAGAAGTAGGAGTTATAATGGAGGGGTGTGGTGGTGGTAACAGTACTTTGAGAAGGTAGAGCATTAAGAGTCTTAAACCCCTTTTTCAGAGCTCACCACACACTAACAGATTCCAATCACTAACAATCAGAGTCCAGACCCTCAAAATCTCACAAAATCTCTTGCAGTCGGTCGTGACTTCAGCGTAAACAAACATGGTGGACAATGGGCAGGAATTTCAGAGTGTGATTCCACGACAGTGTAGTAACAAAGCTCAGCCGTCACCACATCTTTATACATTCATATTGATTCCAGAAGAGAGTAATATTGGCGCCCCACTCGGTGAATTCACATTGGGTTACGGTGTTGTGGAAGAACGACATGTAGAGGAACACTGGTAGCTCCACATACACACACTCTGTTCTTCCTGCTAGTTCCGCTGATCGAGGTCAAGTCCCTTAACGCCTCTGTTACCTCCCTCCGATGGCGGTACAGGGGTCAGATCACCTCCCCACAGACGTCGCAAGGCGTAAACATCAGGCCTTGAACTGACAGTCGTTAGTCAAGTGATAATTGTAGGAGTAGTAAGTGAAATGACAGTGGAGGTAGAAGCAGTCATAAGAGAAGTAGAATAGTAGTACTATGAGTAGAAGAAGAATAGAAGTAGAGCAGTAGTTGCCTCACAGAAGACTCTCCTGACTTATGCTGAACTTGACGTCTTCTGAATATGTTTTTCTTGTCCTCGCTGGAGTAAACCAGAGCGGAAAAACTGTAGGATTTTTCAGAAAGTATTTTCTTGTTGTCAAAGGTCACAGTGCTTTTTTAGCTGACCCACCACTACAGACATGACTCGAGCTCTGCTGTGTGGGTGACTGTGTGTGTTTGTTCTGTATGCCAATCAATAGAATAGAAGACATGAGCACATGGAGGTGGGCTGAGGGACGCAGCAGTTAAACACAGGGAGTCTTATCCATGTGTGCACAGAGAGAGAGGCCTCTTTAAACACACATTTATGTACGAGCGCAGGCACACACACACACACACACACACACACACACACACACACACACACACAGTACAACCCAGATTAATGACTAAATCAATCACACGCGGATGCTGTTTGCTTGTCATCCCGTGTGCTTTTCTTTTATAACACAGGTTCAATTTCCCAGGCTACTGAAGCTCTATCAGCGTTTCCCTTCCGAATATGTATTCAGCAAGGTCATCTCTCACTGCACCCAGAACATTTCCCCACCACCACAGGATGTGTCTCCGCTATTGCATTGTCAATAGTCCCCAGTCCAATGCATTGCAATCTACATTTGTCAATACGTGAGCTGCTTAGAGCGATAGTGTGAGCTGAGGATGCAGCTCGTTTATTAAAGAGACCTTGTCTTGACTCGCGGTGACTCATGGGTTCGTTCAGGTAATTACTGGACGGGTTCTGAAGGTGATTTAAAATAATCACTACTGATAGAAGTGGCTGAGGTCCAAATTTATAAACTAAACCAAAAACTATGTCATAAAAAAACGATCAAATCTATCTTATGATATATAGAGAGAGACAATACAAATCTAAAGAATAGCCAAGCTTCATGGTATTCTACTAACACTTTACAGGAGGCGGAGAGGTTGAACTCCATGCCCTCATCTGCAGTGAAGGGACTTGGAGAGCTCAGTTGAAGAGATTTAACGTAGGCAGCTCCATCTGCTCACAATGAACTACAAAGACGGAGTAAAAGCACATTATGAAGGAGCAAAGGGGCAACTGCAATTGTTTAAACCTTCTGTTGTTGTTGTTTTTTTGATTTATGTGATATTTTTTTTAAAAGAAAGCACCACATTTAGCTTTGTCTTCTACTGATATTTAGCATTTTAAATAAGTGTTTATATAATTACTACCAA
The DNA here is from genome assembly GCF_963930695.1 of Labrus bergylta. NCBI lineage: Eukaryota > Metazoa > Chordata > Actinopteri > Labriformes > Labridae > Labrus > Labrus bergylta. The sequence continues at coordinate 4,144,786 of NC_089208.1, read as the reverse complement.
AGATGGGAGGGCTTCACAAAAATCAAGTAATATCACTATTACTACATGGCTATTTAGTTAAAGAACCAATGTGTAAGATATCTACTGACTGAAATGATGAAGTGAGCTTACTCTCTGATCAGACATTAAGGAAACATGCTATGTTGAAGTGCTGGCTTCTCTGACAACAATGCAGCAGCCAGCATGTCCTCCTTCTAACTTTAGATTCTGCTCCTGAATGCTCTGGATTTGTTTGGACCAGAGAAGGTAGGCGGTTCTAAGGCAACCCCCGCCACACGGCCGTTTTGGACGCCCCTCAGTTTGTCAGATATGAGAGCAGTTATCAGGTCAACAGGTGTTGCAGCGATGGAAGCGGTCAAGAGAAGTGGTTCAGATAGAAGTGATTGTACCCGACCTAAAAAGCCTCTGCATGTTTCTAATAAGCTCCACGAGCAGAAACGTGCTCAAACTAGGATCAATATTGGAGATGCTTTTGAAAAATGGAGAGAGGTTAGAACACAGAAAGGTTTACAGACCCATGCAGAGCTGGATAAACACTGAAGCTTCAGAGTCCACCACATGGTGACCTGAGTGAGCATCAACTCTAGAGAGGAGGTGGGGGGGGGGGGGGGAGACAGCTCTCACAAATGGTTTAAAATATGGACTGCAGTACTACTTTTAAACACTAGGTGATTCAAAAGATTGATTTGTTAATAAAGTTAGGCCGATGTGTTGGAGTTTGTTCAGGGGCAAAGATTATTTTCCTAATTAACACAAATGACTGGCTGTTTCCAGGTAACCAGAGTCAGACTTACAGCAGAGCTGCCAAAACAAGTTAAGAAGGCGAATAATCTGTATATGTATATGAATTTAATTTAATTTAAAGAACCCCAGGATAATATCTTTGACAACATACAAAACAGCTTCAACTGCAGAAACCTTTTTAAAACATCTGTTTCCTAAACCTCTGCCCTCCTGCTTTAAAGACAAACTCCTCTCTGTCGGGGAGTGTTTGTGGTTTTATCTGCTGTTTTGAGAGTGTAATAAAATCTCAACGGTTGACCTTTGACCACAGTCACGTCTTCCTCATTTCAGCAAACGACACAGTTGTTTCAGCTATGATCATCGCTAATTAATGTGTCACAATGCAGGCGGTATCTAACGACAGAGCCAGTTTAAAGTGATTATCTTTGACATTTGGAGATGAATAAACTTTTTGTTTTTGCTGCTCGCTGTCACCTCCTGATGAGATAAAGCAGTGATTTAACTTAAATGTAGTCAATCAGTCGTGACCCCATCACTGTGAGCGACTCGGTGGTAAGATCCATCTTCGCCGACACGTTCGCAGTAATATGATTTGAAGGAAGGAAGGATGGAGGCGGTAAAGAAGCGAGTGTAGAAAATTTTCCTAAAAAAAAGCCTCTCACGTTGTGCTTCTGTCAAAAGAAAGGAGAATATGATTAATTATAATGAAATAAAATCAGGTTATAGGGCTATGCAATCATAGTTTGGGATAATTTAACATCAGCTGGATATTTACAGTACGGGGTGGCATTAAATATTCATTCTTTAATTAGGGAATTTAATAAAATGTGGTTTCTCAACAGAGGGTGACACTCAGTCATTTGAGGATGATTAAATCATTTGTTTTAATTAAACCATCTTAAAGTTATAAACCCCCGTGTGCAGCCCCTCGTTTGATAGTTAAGAGAAGTGTGTGCAGGTATCAAATGAAGCAGACCAGCCAATCAGAGTGCAGCAGGTACTGTACACACTGGGGGCGGCTGTGGCTCAGTTGGTAGAGATGTCATCTCTCAGGAAGGTCGAGGGTTCGAGCTCCTGCAGCAACATGTCCGATGTGTCCTTGGGCAAGACACTTAACCACACTTAACTTAAGTTGCTCCTGCAACTTTGAAGGCGGTGTATGAATGTGTATGAATGGATAATTTAAGACTGATGGTTTACTCTACATATCACCCTCTACCAACGGGTGTCAATGTGTCGTTGTGACCTGTGGTGTGAAAACGCTTTGAGTAGCCAGAAGACGGCAGGCGGCAGTAACTCAGTTCTTAGGGATTTGGGTTTGGTTACTAGCTGGTTCAAGTCCCGGTGCGGACCATAATATGGAAGTTGGTCTGGTAGCTGGAGAGGTGCCAGGGCACTTTTAGAGTTCAGTGCCCTTGAGCAAAGCACTGAACTCCCAACCGCTCTGGTGCGCTCCGCTCTTCACAGTAAATAAAGACTTTTATTTTGTTAAGTTCAGGAGGATTTAAGGTTAAGCTTTGACAAACAAAATGATTCTTACATTTATAAACATTTCGTAAACATCGACACAGTAACAACGTTTACTGTTTTTTTGGGGGGGTTTTTTGGAGCAGGAAACAGGAAGAATTAACTTTGCAACTTCAAAATAAAAGCTCTGTGTAGCAGCCCCACTTGAACATGTCCTGTTTGTGCATGTGTGTGATTTGGGCCTATGTGTGTGTGAGAAACATGTCTCTAAAATAACAGAGTGTAAAACCAGAACTTCCCCTCAGGGATTAGTAAAGTATAACAAATTCAATTCAAAACACTAGAAAAGGGCAATACAAGCTTTTTACTCCATTTACCATTTTCATTGTTAAAGGCCTCAAGTCATGTCCGTCCACCCTTATAATAAACTCTGACTTAATGTTCTAGTCAGCCTGGTTGAAGACTTTGATGGTTCTGCTCCACACATCTGGCTTCATGGTTAATTCCTTAGTGGACCTCTTGTAATAGAAAAGCCTGATCTGCTGGCCGATGTTCATCCCATTGTTACTAAACTCCACGGCTCGCTCCATTTGCACAGGAGTCCTGATTGCTGTTTTACTCAGTACCTCTGAGCACACGGGAATGTAAAACCAGCAATAAGATAAGACAACAGGCATGACTGTGTCTAAGCTATTAATTTTCAGAACGCATGTTTTTGCAGACAGACAAAACTCCCACCAGCGTTTCTCCCTCCATCATTAACATCGTCTCCTGAGATTGCCAAATGTCACTTTTTATTGTTCTGTTTTTCCCCGCCTGCCTGATGTCTTCCTGTGATAAATTGTGTCCCATTTTTATTCATAAACACAAAGGTTAGCATGCTCTCTTTCTAACACAAGTGTTTAAGAAAATACTCTATTTCTCAAAGACAATATTTCCACTATGTTTTCAAGTGTAGCTGCACAAATTAAGGCCCAAAAAAGAACCCATCAGTGATGGAGCTTTTCTACATGTCTTGGATACCTGCACTGCCTGCAGGCCTGGACGGGATGAAGGTTTGCTAGTTTACAAAAAAGCATCTGTTGCCTGAAGCTCTAACCAGTTAGCTCCTTCTTTTGCCATCCCTCTTTTAAATTGATCCACAAACAAACAAACAAACAAAAAAAACACCAAACATTCTTTTCTATCACGCTGTGCAGTTCACACTATGTTCTGTTGCTCCAACATCAAAAGACCTTTCTGCGGTTAGCCAGCAAAAAGCTCCATATGTGTGTAGGCTACTCTATATTAGATGGAAAAGACTGAAGGGATACAAAAGAAAGCAGAATGGGTTTTCAAAAATATCAGTGGACTAAGGCCAGACCCAGAATCCCTCCTCCCCTAATAACACAACAAATCGGCTAGTGGATGGCTGTGTCGCAAATTATGTGACGCCAACTTCTAAAGCCTAATCCACACTATTCAGGAGTCCAGTGTATCAGCCTGATGTTAACTTCAGTTCAGAGCTTTAGTGGATCCAAAACTGTGCAGACATCTCCTGGAGTTAAAGTCAACCTTCAAATAGAGTGACTCCAGCATGAGTGATATTACAATTGTTAAACTTGTGTCAACATGTTGTTGATTCATCGTCAACTTTCGAGTCAAGATCGGGAAATGTGTCTTCTACTGAGGATGAAGCAATAAGCACCTGGACACTGGTTAAAGAAAAAAGTAATGACGTGGTTTAATACATATAAATACCTCAAGTGACAACAGGAGTCCTGGATTATATAAAACTTTCATTTTAACCATCGCCAGCAATTAGTAGTGCATAAAAACTAACACACTGGTAGATTTCCCCAATAACCAACCAGAGTCCCGGCTCTCTAAACTGTTCTGTTGTTTCCTGTTGGAGTGTCACATCGCACCGTTTTCACCCCAACGCCCCGTTTCTATTTTCCTCGCTGTCACTCGCGTCAACGGTGAAAGGAAGGAGGGGGCTCTACAAGGCGTTGACACTCCCCTTCTCACTCAACAGAGCTTGGTAGCTCATCTTACAAAGTGGAGATAGAGGTGCATCGATAATATCCAAATCTGTTTGTTGAAATGTTTGTTGTCAACACCTGAAAATAAACTTTTTTGTCAGCTCACAGTGAGCCATTTACAGACGAGCCTTGTAGAAGAGTAAATGCTCTTCAGACAGAGACGTATGGCTTGTGAATCGAGGATCTGTTTATTTCTCTCGGAGCAGTTCTTTTATAACATCCCAATCATTCCGTTATGGGCGATCATCACACTGGGCAATTACAACATGTGTGCTATATAAAGACCATTTCCTACAAATTTCTTGGCCAGACAACTGGTGTATTACCAGGAAAGGGTGTGTGGATATTTGTGTACGAGTATCAGAAAATGACCTTATGACTTGGCTAAATTCAGAGGTCAGATAACTATTGGTTTGTGCCTGTTGCTGTCCGGATTGTGTGTTTCTGTTATGATTCAACCTTTCAAACTACAACAGCCTCTGCGTTGTGATTTGAGTCAGCTGCTCGTCGACACTTCCTGCTTGACATCATCACGGCAGATGTCAAGCAGGAAGTGTTTGCGGTAGTTTTTGGACTCCTTTTGAACCTGAGCTGTAAGAGAGTTAAAACTGATTTGTGACAGTTGTGTTTCATTCTTCAGTCAGCTCGCTTCCCAATTGGCTATCGCTTTGATTTTTGTGACTATCCATATAGTGTGGGCTTGGCTACCTTCGATGCCCCCCCCCCCCCAACACAACAACAGACAACAGTACAGTTAATCAATCTTTAATGTATCTTAATCAACCGACTCTAAGGAAGGACGAGGCGCTGTCTGAATAATTCAACTTATGTACGAGTTGCATATTCTTCAAGCCATCAAATACTTTATAGTCAAATGTGTGAATCACATGACACCATCGGGGGCTTTTTGTTTGACAAGGTAGACTGCATGGCTGTGAGCTTTTCATTCCTGGAAAGAACTTCTCCGTCATCAGTTGTCACTTGGCGAGGCCGCTGAAGAGTAAACCTGCTTTGCCCAGCGTGTGTCAGGAGATGATGGGAAGATATCCCCCCTTTTTCTGCTTTCTCACGCTGTTCTGCAGCTGCCTGACTCGACAGAATATACACACGACTTGCTGCACTGTTAAAACGGTTCAGTCAAGATACACAGGAGCCACCCTGAAGTTGTCTCCAGCTGCACTCCTTATTTTGGAGGTGACTTTACAGCAGTTAGCAAAGTCGCACATTTAGCATTATGTTCAGTTATTCAGCCTTACATGCTGCTTTCAAATGATCTTGGATGCTTATTGGTCAGAGATAACTCTCTCCTGGGTCTGTTTAGAGAAAGATGATTGTTCAAAGTACTATTTTGTTTAAGGTAGGTCATTCATTCTTTAAAGAAACATGTATCGACTATAATAATGAGCTGTATCTGACCGGGCGTCTGGTTACTGCAGCTGCAACGATGATTTCAACCTAGCTTTGCCAGGAACACGACTGCCAGTGAAGCCAAGTGCTCAAGTTTTCTCAGGAACTGACTAATTCAATCAAACGGCCAAACAGTTTTAAAAGAACTCTCATGGTACAAGCAGTCATCTGAAATCTGGTACTGACAGACCCAATTAATGATAACATCTCTTGCTTCTAACACAACATTTAATGAAACTGGCTATGACTTGATTGAAAAGAAAAACTGTTTTTAAATGTTTGTGATTGATCAACTGAAACTCAATGATGAAAACTTTATTCATGTAGCACTTTTCAAAAACAAGTTACAAAGTGCTCTGCAATTAACACAAACAAAAAATTACCAGACAAGAGTTTGAAAGAAGATAACTATTCCCCAATCAAAGGGAACAAGCGCCCAGTTAAGAAACCACCCATCCCAACCGCATCACAACCCAAACAGTCCCGCCATAATCAAGAGACCCACCCCTGAAAATGGCCCCCACCCCCCTCTTGATAAAGTGATCATATATACAATTGGGTGTCTGTACATTGTTTTATTTTGAAATTGATTTAATGCTCTATGCCAGTGCTTCCCAAAGTGTGGGCTGCGGCCCCCTGGTGGGCCATGTGGATACTACAGGTGGGTATTGAGGTTGTATATCAAAGTGGACCGCGGCAGTTTTAAGTTTGGGAAAGGCTGCTCTATGCGTTCCCTTGTCTGACTTCTGGTCTGGGTCAATCTGCTCATTTCAGCACGACGCCTGTATGCAGTGAGTTACCTCAAAATTAGACTTGGAGTGTATTTGGAGTGGAGTGGCGCTTCTGGCACGCGCCGGTGAGTGACTGCGTCGCATGTAGTGGAAACACAAGCGTTGACTAGACAGGACGCGTTCCCCCACCGAAGTGCAGGACTTGTACAGAACATATCTTGTGGAATCTGCCCATAAGAGTTACTCATAAATATACACAATTATTGAAGTGACTGAATGGACTGACATGTTTAAAAAACTTCTTCACATACCACTGGTGAAGTTAGTTAGACTACGTCCATGTTTTATACACATAGTCACATTTTGAAGCCAAGTTCCTCAGACCACATAGCCACGTTTGACACATTCAGAGAGAGAGAGAACTTGTGGACTTGACAATTTATACACATAAAAACTGGCCAAAGCTTGGCTACAATACCCGAGTTTTAATTAACCATAATTATCTTCTGAACACCTCCCAGTCATTGTTGTATTCATTATCTGAAAGCTCACAGTACATGGAGGGACTGAAGACACATTGATGCTTAAAGGAGACACTAATGAGTGTTGATATAATAGAGGACAGAAGGATGCTGCAGTGCCCTCTACCTCCCTCCTCTACTCTCTAATTCTCTTTCTCCTTCACTGCCCTGTTCGACCCCGGTAAAGGCTCTCGGCTTTTGTTTATCTGGCAGGGGATATAGAAGCAACTCCTCCTCCTCCTCCTCCTCCTCCCTACTATCTTCCTCCTGCTTTCTTTTTTGAAATATATTTCCAAATGAGTGAGCCCAGACCACAGCTGCCTCTCTGACGCATTAATCACTTGGCTGCCGAGCCCTCCGAGCCCCCCCCCCCCTGTACTTCTGTAACATGCACGTTCACAACCACACACACACACTCGCGGATAACCTGGTTTGACTCGGCATGCACCGTCATCGAGTAATATAAACACATGTCAACACACACGACCTGAGCGGGTGGACAGAGAACACGCGCGCACACACGCACACACACATATATAAAACATCCGCCCACCACTCAAGTGATTTTGACTCTTCATACCACACCAACTCCCTCTCTCTCCATCCAGCCATGGTTCCCACATGACCCTCCATTTTCCTCATCATTAGTGGCGCCGACCGGCAACCGCACACCATCCATCGTTCCCATCCTGCCTCCCTCGCCACTCCTCTGTTTACTTCCTCGATTTCTTTATTTGAATCCAGCTACAATACCCTCCCCTCTGTCTCCTCGGAGCAAAGAGGGGCATGAACGGTGGGGGGGGGGTTGTGAGTTAGAGAGGGGAGGACGGCCTGCTTTGGATGTTAATTTGTAGGAAGTGGTATGTAAAGTGATGCACGTGGTTTATGTAACGGCCCGGTGGGAGATGAGTGGAGGTTGTTACACATGCTGACAGTGAAACCTAATGAGGCCAATCATCAGAGGGGATACCCTGACTGATGTGGGCTGTTGAAGGTTAGAGCGATATAATTACTTCTGAATTAAGACTATCAATATCTGTAAGACATTGCGGTAATTTTCATAACACTGAAAGCTACACTTACAAAAGTTTGCAGTATAAACATTTGTACTTATGAGTCAATTAAATCAATGGATTATAAGGCTTCATGTAATGACATAACAGTGTTTTTTTAATCCTGAGCCCCCCCAAAACTTAACCCCTCTGTTGTTTTAGCCCATTGTGTTGGTTTTCCTGTCTGCCACCTTTTCTCTCTGAAACCTTGTTTTCAATATACATGGAGACTGCTGTTGTAAATTCATTCTTAAAAAAAAAAAAGCAGTCAGTGCCAGATATTGTTGTTGTTAAAGTTGGAGGTGAAACTAGAGTGAAATCTAGCCTGAAAGCATGAGTATAACTTTTTAAAGTTTTCCATTGTGTCTGCTGGACGTTTGTTTTTTTACAGTTTGTTGTTGACATTTTTTGTCATTAAACATTTACAGCTATAGGGCAAATTTCCCTGAACCCAGATATCTCAAAACAATCATTCACTGTAAACCAAGTAGTGACAACCTCTGGTCAATACAGAAGTGCACAAAAATAAGTTTCTCGATTGTCCACTTGAGGCAGGCTGCAAAAGACCCCAAAGTTCCAATAAGACCCAAATTAAAAGACACATTTTGACAGCATGTTTCCTGTCTGGTACAAACTGTACAGGGTGTAGTTTTTTTTATACAGTATATCTCATTTGTTTTCATTTCCAATATGGCGACTGCCACTGCTGGGCTTCAAATATAAAAAATATTTTTTCAGAGACTACGTCCATGTTTATACATGCTATGCTTCAAACACTTTAAATTGATGGTCAAGATGGAAAATATCAAAATTTGTTCCTATTTTTGTTTGAAGATTAAAAATAACGGGCTCTACCTTTTCATATTTTTTCTGAAGTTGAACAGGAGATTAGCTGTTCTTTTAAGACCACAGATGCGTACAGACGGATGTAAAACTGATCGATACACACAAAGTGGAAACCAAAATCCAAGAACAATATATTCCCATTATTTGTCAGAAACAAAAACATCCTTTATTTTATGTTACCTTTACTGACCTTTGCTTAAATCCATTAAATTGGAGTTTTCCTCCACACCTACAAAAGCAAAGAACTTCTGGCTCTGTTTAATTCCAACACTTTATTTCTGCACGCATGGCTGCAGCAAAATCAATCCCAGTCCTCGTTTAGTATCTTCCATTAAGTGAAGATGCAAATATGGAAAATTTCACCCTTTTATGAAGTTGTTCTCAAAGTAAAGCTAATTTCCGTGGAGTGTCACAAGTGACACGATCGTGACATTTCGCCTCTGTATCAGGAGACCTCATTGCAAAGCTTTTCTGAGCTGCAGTTGTGCCCTCTGTATTTCAAACAGCAGGCACTCTTCAAGTTAAGTGGCTTTTGGGGAGCAAGAGAGCATGTAAATGAATCTGAAAATGCAGCTGAAGCAGTGCCGGCTTAGACTTTATGGAAAACACAACGCACTGAATAAAATCAGTGTACGGCCACTGGGAAAGAGATCGCCTATTTTTATAAATATCCTCATCTTCATTATCACCTGTTAGGTTGTAACTACGAGGACTAAGTGATATAAGTAACCTCCAGGGTATTGTTTGTTTCCTGAGTCTTTGTTTGGTAACCATGGGGCAAAGCTCAAAATGAATGCTAACTAAGTTTTCTATTATCTGGCATTTAAGCACCTCATTTCAGATCAAGATATCTGTACATTAGTTATGGGATGAGGGATTGACATTGGTGGTATCCAGAGGACGACTTCACTTTAATTTGATGACTCTGACATTTTGTTTTTAAAGATGAAACTTCCCATTGGTCAATGCAGGTCCTGCATGTTGTAGCTTTGACATTTTGCTCAAATTTCGATGAAGATCAATGCAAATGGTAAATGGACTTGAGCTTGTATAGCACTTTTCTGGTCTTCTAGCATGTCACACCTACACATTAACACTGATGGCAGAGGTTGCTCTTTAAAGTGACCATCAGAAGTAATACATTCCAATCATAAAAAAACCTACACCCTGAAATTTGGGGTTAAGTGTCTTGCCCAAGGACACATCACACAGCCGCCACATTTGGCTATTCATGGTTCCATGCAGATATGTCTCACTGTATTTGGTATCCCTTGGTTGGCCTTGAATTTGGTGCCACTGTAAGGAAACGGTCTCTACTTGGAAGTTGTTGATGGAATTTAAAAACCATGATGATCATCCTTGTTCCTGTCCTCTAAATCTCCACATCCTTCAAACTCATATAAGTCTGGTGTTTGTCCCGTCGACCTCTGCGTCCTAAAGTTGGAACAACAAATCCACCAGTGAAAAACTTTACAGCCGGCCTAACAACAGGAAAATCTTCTGCAGCTAATTTAGAAGGAAAATAATTTATGGAAAGTATTGACAGGAAAGAAAAAAAAAAGCCATAAACATCGTTACAGGTTTTGTAAGTCAGCACACAGAAATTAATCAGGTTGTTTATTTCTTGTAGTAAAACAAAAAAAAAGCCCCAAGCAGCAGCTATTAAAACTTATATGTTGGCCGTGTCCTGCACAGATTGGTCCCTCACTGCTAATTGGATTTGGTATGAGAAAACAAAACAAACCCCTCCCGCACAGAAAAATGACTGTCCAACAATAGATGACAAAAAAATGGACATAATGGCATCTCAGTGTGATTGCTTAGTTAACTCTTTGGATTCAAACCTTTTCTTTGTGTTGCTCTCAGGATAAACATCACATTTCTAGATCTCTTACATCTGTGGATGTGATGAATTCCTCTAAGTTTTGGTGCAACCTTGTGGTAATTGTATTGAATTCTTCAGAAAATCCATTTAGCTGCATGTTTGAAACAACACTCTGACATCAGTCTTGTACCAGCTGTTGCATATTTATCAATAATTACTCCATAATTGCCTAATTTTTCAAAAGACTCATTTACATTATAAGAACACTGGACTAAACTGATGTGCATAGTTTGGCTCCGGGCGTTTGCAGCTTTGCTTATCTAATGAGATCATTTCCATGAAGCAGCAATGCTTGAAATAAATGTTTGTATTTCACTCGCAGGATTTCAGAAGCTACAAATTCTGGTGAGGGAAAAAAAAGAATCTGAATAGAAAGGGCAGGAAAGCAAACATACAGCACGGAGCTGTTTGACATAAAATGTAACAGAATGCAAACGAATAACAAAAAGACAAATCTTAACTCTGGCTGTTTTATATTACCGTAAACAATCCACATTGTTGCAGCACTGTAAAATCCTGCAGTGAGATCCCCTTTTTTTTTCTTTTTTTTTTCACTGGCATTGTTGAAATTAGCTTTGCGCTCATTAAAACCAAACAATGAGATAAAGGCGTTTTGTTCAGCATACAGCAGCAGTGGTAGCACAAAAGCCACTTACATGCTCACTGCAAGCATGTAACACCCTAAAAAAGCTCTTCACACCCCGGTCTTACATAATGTGTCACAAATCCACTGTTCCACCAAGCAGCAGAGGGAGAGGTACAGAGTGTGTGTGGTGGTGGGCTATTGGAATATAGCTGTGAGAACTATACTGAATAATTACTGTTGCTTTTTACTTAGAGTAAGACAAACCTATTACATTTTAATCAACTTTATTAACTATGTATAGGGGACTTCTCTGTCTGAATGTCAAGATAGACTGTGTATCAAGATGGACGCAACAGCCACCTGGGTGTGAAGCCAAAAATATGTAGAGCTCCCCCTGCTGACTGGCAGCAGTAAAGGTGTCCAAGTCTTCAGTTTTCTCAGAAGCTTTGTTTTAATCAGTTGTTTCATGCAACAACAAAAAAAGCGGCTGTAATGTCATGATTGACAGCTTCGTTGATAAATGCTGCGTTCTCATCCAGATTAGCAGAGTAGAGGAGCAAAGGGGAGAAGAAATGTATCTGACATCACTGAGGGTTACAAACAAATGTAGACTTATACTTTCAGGACTTCTTGTTGCTTTTTCCTGTTGTACTAAACATGTACCAAACCTTGAACTCTGTGAACCTTTACAACCCTTGTACATAATAAAATACATTATTCATAACATGAAAAAAGCTTTCTATATAATCTTTATAAACACTTTTTCTTGTCCTTCATTTAACAGCATACATTCAGGCTATAATGGTTTATTGTTCTTTCTGCAACAGAGGGAGCATATTCAATGTGACACTGACAATATATTCAGAAAATAAGCCTTTAAATCTTTTACAAATTCAAGGCCATGCCAATGTTTAAATATTCAATCACCTCTGTAATGGCCTCATTGCTGTAGGAATTAATTTACTGCACTCAGGATTATGAATTTGAAAAAAAAAAAAAAAAAAAAGCTGCAGCTGTTTATTTTCAGTAAATGACAAAAATGCTAAACAGTCATCGAGTATGATGCATTGTAATGTGCCACCCACCGGGGCTATATAAAACCATTCACTGCTCAGTAAAACTCATAAACACATTAAAAGATACACAACACATCAATAATAGAACAATGCAAATTTGTGAGCAGCTCTGTGGTGACTCAACAGAGAGGATGAGGAACGGATAAAATGCTGTGTCTGGGGTTTCCTGCAGTTCTGATTATCTTGTGCATCTCAAACCAAACCACAGTGCTATAATCTGCCATTTCATCTCCTTGTATCCTGATTGGAACTTTAGGTTTTTTTAGTACTGCATAAAGTATGCAAATATTGTTATAAAATGACAGATTTATCATGATATAATCACATATTAGTGCCATTATACTCCACCAGCATGCTGTATATTCAAAAAGAACCTTCTTCTGACACCATCAGTGACTTGTTTGTGCAGTCTGATCCCTGAACCGACCAATGGGATCATCTCCCACAAATTCTGTGTGCCATATCTTTGAGCCTCCTTCTGAACAGTCGTCTACACACAGATTAGCTGAGCTGCCTCCTTCAAATCCTCACCAAGAGGGATTCCGCTGTTTGAAGTGGTCAGGCCATACAAGGATCTTGACCTTTTTCCAGCTGCCTTTAGCTGTCAAGTCGCCTGCACTATAACACAGCTTTCACACGCCATTCACCAAGAGTTTTTTTTTTCTTCTTAAAGATTGTGGTTGAAAGAATGTAGTCCGAATGCAACTCTGCAGCCATTTACTGCATCAAGTTTGTATGGAAAAGCAACCTCAACTTTTTTATTAACCTATGAAGCCACACATTACTTAAATACATTAAACGATAGTTCAATCAATGAATCAATCATTATTTGTACAGCGCCAATTCATAACAACTGTTACCTCGAGATGCTTTACAAAGCCACACTTTCTTACCGCTGAGGTGGAGGTCAGAGCAGGACGTGCATGAATGAGGACGGTGGTGGTTGTGGGGAAAACTCAGTCTGATGGTGGAGCTCAGCCTTAGTTCTAATTTCTTCTGTGCAATAAGTCTTGTTTTCTTAGGTATAGAAAACTGTTCGGCTAACTGTCCTGACAGTTGAAATATGAATAAATTAGATAATGAAGTAGGGAAGCATCTCTAAACATTTAGATCACTACACATATTTTAGATTAACAACACTATACCGATCTTCTTTATTTGAATAAAGAGACAAGTAACCCCAAAAATGAGGCTCATAATCTCTTCCCACTGAAATGTAAGAGTACATGGATGTACAATGGATGTATCCTCTACTTTCAATCAAAGAGAAATTGCCTTTAACATAAATTCTTTCAAATGGCCAGCAGGGGGAGACTCGACCAGTTGAAAAAATAAACCCAATTGTACGAAATCAGACGTGAAAAGGAGCCCAGACTGTGACTCCCTTATTGATAACTCCAGAACCGTAAAGCATGATATCTATGGAACAGGGCGAGAGCAGTGCTGGGTGCTGAAACAAAACACCATCATGGCAAATTCCAGTTCAGTTCTTTTAATAAACCAACTCATAATTAACCTTTGATTGTGTTCTGGTCGGCCATCGAAATATTTTGGCCCGAGGCCATTCTTACTTGCCTGCCCCTGCCCTAGGGCCTTGGACCTTTATATTTAATGGGGCCTTGAACCCTGCACATTGTTGCATCTTAAATAAATGAAAGATTCTCATAAAATACAAAACATATTAAACAACAAGATCCATTAAAAAGTAATAAATACCCAATAAAAAAACAGAAACTCAGTCTTTAAACGGTAAGCCTCTCCAGGACTAGGTTGTATAGCCATGGCACACATTTCTTTCAGTCCAGACACTCCTTGTCTCTCTCTCTCTCTCTCTTAGGTCCTTTCACTGACAGAAAAGAAAGAAAGCGTTATTGTACACTTCTCATTTCACTCTTCAGGCAGAGCTGTTGTTCATCACGCTGTTAAAAGAAGCGGAATCACATCAGTGCAGGGGAAAAGAAACACAGAAATCTGATTTCCCATTTGCAGCTGATCACAGTGCAAGGTTGACCCGTGGACACTTTTATTTCTTCAGGATTCTGTTGCACATCTCTTCTGGTTGATTATCTCTATAGCCACTACTGTGTTACTGAAAGGCTCACAAAAGAGTTGGTTCTTTATGTAAGGGTTAGTGCTAATGGTGTCAATGTTAAGAGAGGGGAAAAGAAGCTGTTGACACAATATCAAAGCCTTGGAGGTTTCCATGACATCTGTGTTGCCATATCTGTCTGGCTCAGTTCAAGTTGACATCTTTAATGCCAATTGCGGAGCCTAAATTTACATCACTCCCACAGCACATGGATCATTGGCAGCGTGCAGAAGCTGAGCTGCCAATATTGCATGTTTTTCTCCATATTGACTTGGTATCTATAGATTTTCTAAATGTATGGATCCATTTTTACCACGGGTCTACAGACCATGTTGTACTGTGTGGCGCATTTTGCTCTGAGACATTTGCGAAATAGTTTGTCAGACTGGAAAACTTTTCAAGGCTCCAATAATATTCTCAAAACTGACAAGGCTTGAATGCTGCCAATCAAAGCTTGAATACTGTATGACGGATGTGGGTACAGACTTTGGCAGACAAGAATTGGGATTTCAGTAATTCCTCATCTATTCTCAAAATGTTTGTTGTCTGAATCTTGGTCTTGTTTTTCAGTTTCAGGACATTTTGTGCTGTAATTAGGTTTTCTATATGTGGATCTACTTGTTTGTAGTAAAAAAATAAAAAAAAGTTATCATAAGATCCTCGTCTTCCTTCTGCTTATCCGGGGCCTGGTCGAGGTTGCAGCAGGCTAAGCAAGTTGCCCCCAGACTTCCCTTTCCCCAGCAAAGTTTTTCCGGCTCCTCCTGGGGGATCACAAGGCGTTCCCAGGCCAGCAGGGATATGTTATCCCTCCAGGGAACTCTCAGTCTACCCGTTGAGGCTCCTCCAGTTGGACATGCCTGGAAGAACTCTAGAAAAGTAACCAGGATGCATCCTGATCAGACTGGCTCTTTCCGATGCAAAGGAGTAGCAGCTGTACTCCGAGCGCCCTCCACATGTCCGAGCTCCTCACCCTATCTTTAAGTCTGAGCCCACCCTGACTCCCTCCCCACCCGGAGGGGGACCAGATCTGGGAATACTGAGGCAGCAGTATCGATTCCTTTCCTCACAAAACAACAGTGACGTACAAATAATTTGCAAGAGAAAATATTTTTGAAGGAAATTAACACCATATTACAATTTTTACCCCCCGCCCCCAAAGAAAAGCTTGTTAGTGAAGCAGTTAGTGCATCTGAGAGGTCATTAATAAGGGTCCGTCTGAGAAATAATTTCACCTCTTAACATTGTTATCATTGGATTGTTCTGGAGCATCATGGTTTAAAATTGTCACCTTGAAGTTCTTCTGAGACGCTTCCTCGTACACAGCAACGTTGCGTTTTGTGTTCGGGCTCCATTATTATGGTAAAGAATGCCCTGCTGTGTAACAATAGTAAACTCTTACGCCTGTTGAGAAAGATTACTCAGAAATCAACTCCTTTGCGGTCAACACAGACATACAATCAGCCGTGCTCACACGCATCCGCGAAAACATGCAATCAGACGAGTCTGGGCTGCAATCAGACATTGGCAAAAACACAAACACGGTCACTGTGATTCACTGTTTCTCAAATACTTACACTCACATATACAATGAGACTGACCGGGTGCACAAAGATTTGATATTTTATCAGCAGGAGACCCACCAAGAAACAAGGAGAAAATGATTGCACAGTGTTCTCTAAGTGTGCACTCAGACGCACACGTTCTTTGAAATGTCAAAGAGATATTATCTTTTTTTCTTCTCCTGCATTAATGGGAAACAATGAGCAGATCAGTGTTGATGCAGAAAGCCAGGCACATGTAAAGTACATGTATTAAGAAAACAAACTGTGTGTACGATTGCTAATATGTTTCATCATGTTTCTGATTGAGACAGTTTGTGAATAAATGCACGTCTAACAGTAGAACTAATGCAAAATGCAACAGTGGTGCTATTACTCCTAATAACACTACTGGGAGAGCAGGGATTTACAGAATGAACAACGACAGACTGACGCCTGGATTCATATTTCTATTACTACACAATATCCAACCATCCTGCTTGTGACACGGCTACTTACTCAGGAAATGAATGAACAAAAAACAATCAATTGATCGGGAGATTGTTTTGTTTATTGGAAAAAAAAGTTCTCATCCGATGAACAGTCTGTTGGATCTACAGTTAGAGCTGCGTCCACTGCATAGACTGTAAATATTAAGCCTGAGTGACGTCAGACATCTGTTCCTGCAGGGGGCTCCGGAGGCTCATCGGCAGCAGCCGCCATGCTGGTGATTCTTTCTCAGCCTAACGACAGTCTGACAGCTGGAGCTGAGGCGGGTTGTAAGCCTCTTGATGAACCCTTACATGTTTGTCACAGTGTGTGCAAGTGATGACAATAACTATTCGGACCATATTTAGTTTTTTGTATGTGACTTCAGGTGTTCTTGGAGCCAGCCTCAAGTGGACACTCGAGGAACTGCAGGATTTTGCACTTCCCCATTGGCTTCATTTTTAGTTACTGTTCACTCTGTAGCCTTCATAAAAGGAGCTAACGTGCTGTTATTACTCACATTGAACTGAACAACTAATAGTGAAGAAGTGAGACAAGGTGAACAGATCTGCATGAATCAGCGCAGCGGCTGGTTAAGATTTTCTGCCTTGGGGCGCTGGTGGCCCGGTGGTTAGTGTCATTCCCTACTCTCTCTCGCACTGATTTCCTTGGAAATGTCGCGACGGCACGTTTCGAAACTTAGATTTGATTCTAGTAAAAATGAATACCTGTTTCATTTGATGATTTCCTTTGACTCTTTCCACTGTCCTATCTCTCCATTAAAGGGCACAAAAAGCCCCAAAAAAAAAATCTTAAAAACAAAAAAAAAAAATTCTGCCTTGTCATGTTGGAGTCCGGAAAATACTCTCAACGAAATACGAGATCTCTTTTTCAAGAGAGTTCTGCCCAAAGCAGTGGCATAAAAGTTTCAGACAGAGAACAAAGACAGACAAAAGCAGTTATGTGTTCGTGTTAACATCATGTGCCATCTTGAGTTTTATAGATTTCTCTGTCATAACCTGCAGCTTTTGAGCTCCTTTCTCTGTTGTTATCCTCTTTTCTCTTTCTCCCACAGTAAACAGACCAATATCAAATAAACCAGACTTCTGTCTTCTGATATGATTACAGTTAGTCCTCCAGAGTCTGTGATTATAGCCCTGTCCCTAGCAACCGTCAGCTTTTCCTTAGTAACGTTTCGTTCTCCTTAACAACGGTCTTCTATCGAGGGAGAGCAGACCGTTGCTATGCGTAGTTGAGCCAATCAGAATCAAGTATTTAACACAGCTGTTTAATTTGTATAAGATCAAATCTAAAACTTCTGCTAGCGAGTCATAGCAGTCTGATGTTAGCTCTACTGCAGGTTTGATTTCCTTATGAGGAGAGTTCTCACTGCCATGTTGCCCCCGCTGTGTGAGCAAATTTAATATGCATACACTTCCTACCGAATCAAATGGAAACATGCAGGTGCTACAACCGGGAAATGGAACATGGCTGTTTTATTTCCTGTCCGATGCAATGCAGTCTTAGTGAGTCTGGCCTCGGGCTAGCTTTGTACGCTGCAGTGTGGAGTGTCATTGTCTGACAACCTTAATCTGGGATTGGCTGCTTCCACTTTTGACATGGTTGGCCAAAGGGTGAAATGTAGCCCCCCCGTCCAGTGCCATGGGCCAAATTTGCTGCTGGATATAGGAAAAAACGTTGAAAATATCAGAGGTACATGACATTGGATAAAACTTAAAAAGATAAACTTTGACAATGTTGACCTTATCTATCTGTATAAATGCTAGCATAAAAAGGCTTAAATGCACAGTAGTGGACAATCGTATCATATCGTATTGTATGCAAGGCTCTTTTTTAAAGTACATGCAAAGTCACCCAATCACACCAAACTCCCACACCGGCTGAAGCAGAGGCTGCCATGTAAAGTCCCATCAGTATTACCTCATCCTGCTCATACACAATCACACGCTGCTGGTGTTGCCCAAGTACACTTTGACATGTGGCTCCACCACTGAGCCACAGTAGGTTGATGTCCGGTGTGGTCTTTGTTAAGAAACATTTTAAATCACTTGATGTAATGCATCTCTAATGACTGGCATGGTTTGATTTTTTTTGGGATACCGTTACAAATATAATGAGAGGCACAACACTTAATTAGGTACATATTTAAAAACATTGTCACAACTTAAAGGCTTTATATGCAATTTCTTGATCCAGCAGATGTCGCCCTTGAGCACCAGCATGAAACCAAAGCAACTCGCGCTGCATTGTTGTGTTAGCATGCTAATGCTAGCGATCTTTATTATGCTGGTATCTTCACACTGCATGTAAATTGACCTGAAATGAGCGTGATCTAGAAACACAGTTAAGCAGTGAGTACAGTATGTTATTCTTCTTTTCTCTAGTCCCTCAATTAAACAACTTTTATACACGAGGGGAGAAGTCAGCCGGCCGTCCCGGCGATGTAAACAAAGTGAAGATAGGACTCTGAAAGCATCACAGACAGTGGGACTTGGGTGTTACACCCATTGTAGACAGTCATGACTCACAGAGTTATTTTCAGAGGATATACTTGATTTCTATCACATTTAAGTGTGAAATCACATAGAAAGCCTTTAAACATTTACCATTTGTTTCCCAGAAAAGCTTATCCAGTGTATTTAAACAGTTAGCACCTGCAAGTATTAGCATTTTTAGTTGATGTGACCAAGAAGCGAACAACTACAACGAAGCGAAACGTCCCAGTTGTTAAAGTTTTCCTTTTATCTATAAAATGAAAGGACATTTCTAAAGAGCTGCTGTGGTTTTAGACTTCAGAGTTTGAGAATATCAGGCAGGGCAAGGAGGGTTTTTCTCCCCTTATCCTCGCCTTACAGTGGAGAGCCTCCTGGCCTAGAGTGATGCATATTATCAGACTTTTCCCACTCTGCAGGCAGTATATAAAGCTAGGAGAGATTGAAAAAGATGTTCCCTTCAAGGCTTTGCTTGTGCTAAATTTGCACCTCCGACTGGTCGGTATTGATAAACTGTATTTTTTAGTTAAATAATGTTTATTATGTTCCGAGTCTGCTGTCACATTGTTAGCGTCCTCGTCCGTCCATCAATGGGTGATTATGGTGCGTCGGTGTTTGTATGAATGCGCTCGTCCATTTGTGATGGAAAAACGACAAATTAAGAGATTGATTTACACAATTGGACGAAATACATTAAGAGTACCTCAGACGAGCGATCATATATTACTCCCGGCCTCTCTGATGTGTCATTATCATAATGTCTGTTTCAGTTATGACACTCTATCTTCTGCTGCTCTCATGCAGGACTGTCAGCTGTAACTAAATGCATCTCACTAAAAGCATCAGCGTCGAGTGTTTTTGTTGTTGGGTTGGAGAGTGTTGTTAGTCCCGTCCTCCTGCCCCTCAGACGGTAAACTTGATGCGCCGACACATATTGATGAGCTGTCGCATATGAAAAAGGCTTATAGGCAGCTTCCACAGAGCCTTCAGAGGTATTGAAGAAGAACACAGTGAATGTACCCAGCTCTGTTTGAAAACCTTAAAACAGAGCATCACATCTTACAAAGGCAGCAAGATGACATGTAGGTGGTTGTTTGTCATATTGTGTCTTCTGGCTCTCATGAAATATTCATGATACGTTCACAAGGATGCATTCTGACATCATTTGAGTGGAAACGAGTTGTCAGATTCATGGTTGGGAGTCTGCTGTGATGAAAACATACAACATTAAGTTGTATAAGTACAAGGAGCTATATGTATCTCTGACATGTAGCATTTTAAAACAAGTACTGCAGTCCAAATCAAAAAACATTGTAGAGAGCTGTCTCCATCCTCCCGAGAGCCGATGCACTCGTGGGTTGCCATGTGGTGGACACTGAAGCTTCAGTGTTTAGCCAGCTCTGCATCGCTCTGTAAACCTTTCTGCGTTCTAATCTCTCTACAGTTTTTCAAAAGCATCTCCAGTATAAATTCAAGTTTTGACGGTTCTGCTCGTGGAACTTATTAGAAAAATGCTGAAGCTTCTTAGCTCGGGTAGAATCAGTTCTATTTGAACCAGTTCGCTTGGCCGCTTCCATGGCTGCAACACCTGTTGGTTTGCCATGATCAACATCAACATTAACAATGCATACAGCAGCTTGTTTAAAAAAATACAACTGATGATGGAACTTTTTGTGCCTGTGAGTTGATAAGGTGATGGGACTTATGATAAGGAGCCTTTACGTGGTGTTTTACTTTGAAATTGGACTTGAACTCCATGCGTTCCGTTGTCTGACTTCCTGTCTGGGTCAGTCTGCTCTGATTAGCTTAATGTATGCTTGCAGAAGGCTCCGTCGACAATAGACTCGGCGTGTATTTTGACTGTGGAGTGGCGCTACTGGCAGGAAAAACTAGAGAGCATTGACTAGAGAGGACATGATCAGCCCCAAAGTGTGCAGCGCTGACAGAACGCAGCGTACACCGACACTGTGGAACCTGCCAGAAACAAGGCGGAACCAAAAGAGGACTTCAAAATAAAAATTAATGGATGGATGGATGGATTGAAACCTGCAGAAGGAAAACACTCACATTTCTTAAATATGCAGGCATGGTTCTGCTTTAGGAAAGGACTCTTTGTGAAGGTACTCATAGGTCATATTTAATAGACACGAGGTTACACAGTTAAAAGTGTGTCCAATAAGAAACAAGCTGCTCACAAGCTTTGGCTCTTGTTGTTGTCCTTTGGTTCGTAAAATTGGGACTCTGACACATCTAACCCTCCTGACTTTCATGTCAAAAAACTCTTTGAAATTAAAAATGAAAAAAAAGGCTTCATGTTGCAGCTTTAAACAAGCCTTTGCCCACCCAGATGTCAGTTGTGTTTTTTTCTGAAACACCTCTGACAGTGTCCTAGGAGGCCTTGGCACATGGTTGTTGTGGGCCATTAATTAGAGAAACCCCCCCCCCGCCCCTGCCTCCTCCACATAGCGTCCTCCAGTGTGTCAGAGTTGTTTATTTAGCACAACAGGAACAATTAAGCCGCTGACAAAGCAGCCACCGTTTGAAGTCCTTCCTACTATACGTCCACTGGCCTAAAACACAACTTAGCAGACACCTTGCAGCTGCCTTGTAACCTTCAGCGGATGCCTTGAAATGCATTTTGTAGTGTGTGTTAGCGCATTATCATAACCAGATGCCCACCCCACCGCCCACTCGGCACATGTTTGAAAAATGAGGCTCGCTCTTGAATATTAAAGATGCTGAGGTTCATTTATTTAGGGCTGTGTTTGGGCCGCCGAGGAATGCTGATTTGAATCTCGTTTGTTAAGCTGTCTTTCCTTATCTGTCAGCATCAGAGGATGCAATTTCTCTCTTCCCACCTCGTCCCCCTTGTCTCCTAAATGGCAGCAATATTTAGAGGTGCTTGACAACTGAGGCATGCAAATGAGCAGTTGATGTTTCCTGCGTTTCTGTAGTTTTCTTTCACTCCCCCCCACCCCTCTCCACCCCTGAGTTTGGGCCTTTTCGCCTCTCTGAGAGGATGATCTTATTTGTGATGCTATTTTTGTAGTTATGTAGGAGGAAAGTATAAGGGGGGGATTACAAAGACTCTATCCATAAGTTTTCTCTCAACATCGATTGAAAGCTCAGCTGAAGAGCAGCTTCTTCATATATGTGGTTTATACTTTTTCTCTGTAAGCCTGCACTTTGAACCAAAGGGCTTAAAGAGCAGCAACAATGGCATACAAACATTCCTCTGCTCAGTTTGTGTGTTCAGGTATGAACTCTTGTGCATGTGTTTTGTACGAGGTGCCAGGGCCTAATGCTCCTCCCATATAAAGCCAGCTTCTTGTGCCACACTATTTGTCACCCCCCATTTCCACAAAGTCTGTGTGTGCTGTGTTGTGCACTCTGCCCGACAGCGTCCATTTCTGGAGCGTGGATAAGTGGTCTCGAGTGCGTAAATACCCACCATTTCTTCCATTCTTGAAATATTTCTTATTATTACTACTTACTACATAAAAATAAGAGCGTTTCTAATACTAAGATATGAGAAAAATTCTGTCAGATTTTAAGAAACCCAGTTTGATTGGACATGACGCCTCTGACAGTCACTTCTGATGAAGAGTTTAAAGGGTAATCTGTGAATTAAAAGATTAAACAGGTAACTTTCCACAATCGTTAACCCTATTAGCAGGTTTAAGCTCCATATTGAACCACCTGGTTATAAATATTGACATATTCATAAGGTGGGAAGGTGGGATGCTGGTGCAATGTGATCTTTTGCCTAATGAAAACGAATGAAGAGCAGCAGAGAGTGAACTCACCGACTGTTCCGTCTATACTCAGAGCCAGGACTGTTTTTTTTTTAACACCGCTCTCAGGTAACACCGATTCAGACTGAAAAAGATCTGATCTGGAATAAATTACTAGACATTTTTATTTTGCATTATCATGCTTTAATATTCGCACATCAAGACCAGTATCATCCTCAATCAGTGGTTCTCAACTGGTGGGTCGGTAACCAAAAGTTGACCGCAAAGCTGTTTTTAGTGAATTTCTGCTTGGGGAAAAAAAATGGTGTCACAAAGTCTGCAGTGAGAAGCGTTTACTTTCTTTTTGTTCTGTCAGATGTTTTATACCATCTGAGATCAAAACTGTACCATTTTAAATTAAAATGAATTTGACTGATTGAAAAATATCAGACATTTTTGGGTGTCTCTGGAAGGTGATGATGTCCTGAGGTCCTGAGGCTATCCAGTTAAGAATCACTGACCTAAATGGATGGGACGTGAAGAACCTGATTTCTTGACATATCCAGTGAAAGACACTACATTACAAAACAACAACTCAAACACAGTGTCAAAACAAAACAGAGGAAACATTCTCCCTTTCAGATCAATATTCTCATCATCAGATTTGAACTTGATTTTATGTCTCAGTCTCACAAGTACGATGTGCCGTTCAGTCAGCTTGGCACAGAAACGGCGGAAACAGAAATGTCCTTCACAGGGCTCCTTTTGTACCTTGATACTCAGAGTTTTTAGAACCTATTATTTTTTCTCTTTAACATTAGAAAATCCATTGAATCACTACGTTTCCTTTCGCCACTCTTTTTTTTCCTGTATTTCTCTTTAGGTAAAGAATTTTGGTCATACTGTATTATTCCTCTGACAGTGAAACATAAGACCATAAACATTTCAGATAAAGTCAGCTGCTTTCCCAGACTGTTGATTTGATTTCCCACTTAGACTGCCTGCCTGTTTGTGTTCATCCATGGCTCCATAGCCTACAGCATGTCTGCGTATGTGTGTGTGTGTGTGTGTTTGTTGTGTATCACAATATATAAATGATTGCACTGGGGAGCGACATAACTAGCAGCCACCACTGGCAGCCTGCCATGCATCGGCTCTGTAGCGATCATTTTTAAACCAAAGCCACTCAACGTTTAACCATCAAACCTGAACAATGGAAGCAACCCTACAGCAAAGTCTGATATACTATTACTGCTGTTTTTCCATCTATCCAGCCATAAAGATTACATTTATCATGTTGCCAACAGAGATATTGTTTCTGAAAGTGCAGCAAGCGGCGTCTGATGACCGATGACAGTTAGTTTCAGCCCACAGGCTCGTTGAGCCCTTTCCCCGAGTCGCTCAGTTCCTGTTTATTCCCACAGACACATTAAGGAGTTTTTTGGTCAGCCACCTGCTGCTCTCATTACAGTTTCAACTAAAACACTTCCTCGAGAAAGGACAATTAGAGGACTTTAGTGCTCTTCATTGTGGTGGGAAAACAAAAACAAACAGAGGTTTTTTTTTTTTTTTAAGTAAGCTAACAAAGACACAACAGTCACAGAGCCGACTGCCATGTTTGTGTGTGTGCAAAAATGTGATTATACAAGATACAGAGAATCCAGAAATACATCAAACATGGTGTTAGAGGGCAAGAAACAGGGTTAGATGATCAGAAATAATCAAGTACAATCAGAAGTACTCTAATAATAATCAAAAAGAAAAATGTGAAGAAAATAAGCTCGCTAAGATTGACTTTGAGAATGTTGTGATTAAAATGTTGGTGGCTTAAAGGTACAATATGTAGACACTAAAATATCTAAATTAATTTAAAATCTAATAAACCCACGTTATATATACTTACATTATCTCAAATATTTCCAACAGTTATCAAAGCCAGAGAAATCCTTCATTTTTTAGTTGTAACGCGACATATCTTGTCTTGCCGGCCGCCATGACAGAGTTTATCGTTGCCATGGAAACACCAGATGTTAAGTCAAAGACAGCTACATAAGGAAGCTTTACTTGCTACTGAAAGCTGCGTCTTGCTGTATGTGCTGCTGTTATAAAAACGTCATGTAAATTATACTTGGATACATCGTCGATAAACATTTTCTCTTCCTCAGGTCGGTTTCGTCCGGTCGTCTTGACTCGGAGTCAACTCGGAGTATGTTTTCATCGGGGGTGGGTGGGGGAGTAGCAGAGAGAATCACTCCAAAAATTCCCGATCAGCCTCGACGTCATCTTTTGTTGTTGTTTTGATTGAGCGCCCTCTGGTGGCAGAATGTGCATACTGCAGGTTTAAGTGCCTTCATTTGCAGTTATGACTTGATGTCGATAGGGGTATTTTCACATATCTATTAAGATTACGAGCACCCTTCTGGTTTTTTTTTTCAGGCGTATTTAAATTCCTTCACAGATAATAATTATAGAAATCCTCAGAAAAAAATCAATGAGTCAGGAAACCTCTGAAGAAGTAAATGTACTTTGGTGTAGCACAAACGTTTGAGTGCTCTTCTGTTCTGTGAATCATTTTGGTGACATCTGTGACATTTATCTTGTGACCCCTCGAGAGGCCCTGACCTACAGGTTGATAAACACTTTGAAAAAAATTCCATCCCTGTTGAGTTATAGATTCTACCTTGTTGAGTCTAAGGCTCAGTCAAATAACCAAACTGTCAAAATGTTTTGAGTTTCTGTATTTTGAATATGACCCAGGAGTAACTGCAGTCCCTCTTGATTAGTTTGTGTAGTTTCTCTGTAAAGTCCGGCTGGTATTTATACTGTTCACTAACATTGAGATTTAGAAACAGTCTCTGTTGGGTTGACCTTCACCTTGTTTTGTCATTTCTTCTACGTTAGCTAATCATTTTTTTACCCTTCTGCTCTCAGGTTGTCAAAATGTTCAATACTTTTTGAAACCAGGTGTTTTTGGAACAATAGAATCTCCTTTTTTCAATGAGCGATAGTAATGAAAAGTACTGAAGCTTTAATAAAACAGGTGCATAGAAAATGATCAAACAATCAAAATGTATTTGTAAAGCCCCCAATTCATAACAAATGTTATCTTGAGACACTTTACAAAAGAGCAGGTGTAAGGCCTTACTCATTGTTATATTATCTATACATTAACCCTAATACTAATCCATCATGAGCACTAAAGACGTTAACCCTAACCCTAACCCTAAGTTACATTGACAAGAAAAAACCTCCTTTAAGAGGCAGAAACCTCGAACAGAACCAGGCTCTTGATGAACAGACATCTGCTGAGTCTGAGTTAGGCTTTGAAAAGTTGGATAGAGGGAGATGCAGGAAAAAGAAGGAGGATACTCTAACTGTCCAAATTTCACAAATCCATAGGCCACATCTCCTTAAATGTTGCCAATGTATTTGTGCAATTCAGACATTGTGCAGGAGTTTGCTTGCAATTTTTGATTCATGAAAACAAGAAACCACCCAATACTTGGTTAGTATTAGTTATTTTTATTCTTGTTGCCATGGTATCAAACAGGTATCCATATTGTTTGATTATAAGTAATAGTCATATTGAAGTTTAAAATTCTAGTAAGTGAAAACCTTACTGCGCTCGAAGAAATACACAAACAGATAATGATAGTGCTTTGTGGAAATCTCTGCTTTCTTTATTTTTGTACCTTCAAGAAGTTAACTAAATGTGTAGGTGTACTGACCAAAGGTATTAAGGCCTAAATGCTCTTTCATGTGAAAACCTGTGTATGTGTTAATCCACATGTTCTTCTCTCTGTCCCGTCTAGTGGTGAGTCAGAACCTGGTGACGGACAATGTGTCGGTGGTGGAGGGCGAGATGGCGATCATCAGCTGTCGGGTGAAGGACAACGACGACTCGGTCATCCAGCTGCTCAACCCCAACAGACAGACCATTTACTTCAGAGACATGAGACGTGAGTAACGCACCACTTTATGACTTTCATCAACAGTCGGCGGCTGTCGAGGTGCGATCAGGGGTTCTTACTGTACGAGTGCTAACGTAGGTACTTTGTTCACACACCTTGTTTTGACTGGAGAACAAAGACGTCGACATGGAACTCAAACGCCTCTCAACCACAGGCGCACATTTAATCACACGTTTCACTTAAAGCCGGGACTAAAGCTGCTGATTTTCACCTCAGTTTGAAGAGTTTGCTCATTCATATTGCAACAATGCAGCGTGCATCGAGGGTGTACTTTGGTACAGAATGAGACGTGAACTTCACATTGCTCAATGGGGGGACTCTTGTTTGTGTGCAGTGTATTCAGGCTTTGTTTCCCACGAGTACTTTTTATATCTGGTGGGTTTTGTTTGTTTGTTTGTTTGGTGTTGTTCTGTGCCAACACCTGAACAAAGGGTCAAGGTCCATTCAACTAGAAAAATATAACAAAGTTTGAAATGTTTTGGCATAATATGCTGTGTGGTTTTCCTCTGCGCTTATTATCTCGATTTAAGTTCCACAAACTCCAAGGTTATGTTGAAAATATTTATTTTTACTATTTTGCCCACACGGCTCGACTGCAGCAGTATAACTATAAACGATTTTACGATGAAAAATCTGATTTAAAGTCGAGTTGATTTATACGCATTTTATCATACAAATAGATTTAGATTATCTCAATGTTTTGTACAAACAGGATTCTTTTATTTTGAAAAAAAAAAGGTGAAAGCAACACAAAGGGACTCCAGGAAGAATAGCTGAGCTCTAATGGGGATCCTGACAAATAAACAGATAAACAAAGGCAAGACAATAACAAGAAAACAAAACATTGTGAAAGTAAAGACAACAGGGACAACAGTCAGACAACAGGGATTAAACAAAGTAAGAAACAAAATCTAAAAAAGAAATGGAGAAAAGAAAGAGGAGAAAAAGAAAGAAGGGAAGAAAAGGTTTATGTTTGATGGTCTTCAATAAGCTGACGAGATGGGGGATGGTTGAATAAACATGTATGTGTAGGTGTAGGTGTGTTGTAGTTGTTTGAAAGGTGATTGTTGTTGAGGAGGGGTAGCGTAGCGGTTAGTGCGATGCCCAATGTACAGAGGATGTGGTCCTCCAAGCGCGCAGTCTGGGTTCGAATCCAACCTGTGGGTCCTTTCCCACATGTCATTCCCCCGCTATCTCTCTCCCCGATTTCTGACCTATCAACCAGTCCTATCTCTCAAATAAAGGCACAAAAAGCCCCAAAATAAATCTTTTTTTTTTCAAGTTTTGAAGGGATGACACCTTCTAATATGAATATGAACTTTTATGAAAGAAGAATCTTTCCCATGCTCGTCTTAAAAGACCGTTTCAGACCTTAAATCGACATTAAAGTTTGCCCTGTAACTACAATTTAAAATGCCAGCTAACCGTCCTGCAGTGCAATGGACAATTTAAATCGATGAGACAAAAAATTATATTGATATGCCATTTTTGTACCAGCAGAGGGCGCTTTCTGCTCTGTGCTTCTCTTTTTATAAATATTAATTTTGGGGCTTTTGTGCTTTTACTCAGAAACAGGACAGTGGATAGAGTCAGAAATCAGAAATAGAGAGAGAGAAAGAGAGAGAGAGAGAGAGTAATGACATGCAGGAAAGGAGCCACAGGTTGGATTTGAACCCGGATGGCTTGCTTTTGGAGGAGCCGATAGCAAGCGAAGGTGTTGAAGTGGTGAAAGCGCCGCCTTGTTTCCAAGTGGGGTGACATGATGCTGGGAAGCGGATTTTGAAACCTGTTTTTGAAAAAAAAAAAGCAAATTTGAGGGGTAATAACATAGCTGTCAGTGGAGAATGTAGGCTGAAGCTGGAAACACACACACTCCTCTGAGAGAGAGAGAAATCAGTCAGCACTGCCGGGTCTCTGTGTGATTGATAGGGCACGTGTTTAATTAGAGTCTGAAGAAGTCTGATGTGATAGGCTGACGTGGAAATCAATCCCAGTGAGGCATTTATTTATGTCAGTTCATTTTGCAAGCCGATATAAAATGATACCGACCTCTGACACATCATTTACATTTTGTAAAAATTGTAGTCAACCTGCACTCGGGAGCAAGAACCTGATAAATGAACCCAAATGTCACACACTGTGTAGTCTCAACCGAAGCATGTGAGGCGGAGCCGGCAGAAAAAGTTGTATTACATTAATTAATATTCTCGTACATTACTTGCACTTGCAGGGGAGCTGCATTAAGTTTGACCCACATGTCTGCAGCAGGATTAATGCAGCATGAGGGTTAATACAATCAGCCAAACAAGCCCAGCTTTTCAGCATGTCTGATTTAATAAAAAGCTGCCTCATATCCCTAAACATTTAATGACCTGTTGTGTTTATTCTTATCCTGCCCAATTATCATGTCACAGCTCTAATTAGCTGTGTGCAGCCGGACACTCTGTTCTTTACTCCGTCTTGGCTTCATTTTGTTTTTTAAGGCCCTGTGTGTAAAAATGTTCACCCCAGTAGATTAAACTCTGAAGCTATAAAACTGCAGCATGACACAGGAAGTCCAATATGTGTAGAGATTTGTTTTTCATAAAACCTACAGGTATATAAAGTCTTGTAGTTTGTTGTTTATCGCCCTCCTTTCCTATCTCCTAAAAACTGTTATATCCACATACCTGTATGTATACAAATTTATTTTTCATGCTTTTTGTTGTTTGATTGCTATATTGAGTGTCTGATGTCCATCGGGGTTCGTGTTTAATTGATTGGATTTCTGTATCCTACTCATGACTGAAGAAACATTTCTTCATTCTTGTAATCAGGATAGGATAGAATTCGGGCGATGTAGCAACACAGACAAGTAAGGTCAAAATACAAAATACACATTAAATAGAATAGATTAGATAAGATAAATAGAAATGGGGGTATATACAAGTACAAAATGAATGAATGATGAATTAAACTGCAGGGAATTGAGACAGTATGTGCAGAGAATGGCAAGATAAAGTGACAAGTGATGAATCCTGTGTTTTCTAAAGAACATAGATCCATTTTTCTACATGCAGCGTTCTTTATCTCAGGATGCTACTGTGATTGCGGTAGCATAAACTCGCCAGCCGAATCGATGTCAATAATCCTTTGTCTTATGTAGTCAACGCTGTCGCACAAAGTAACGAGTAGCGGCTGCTTCGTAATGTCTGTAATTTTAACTGCGTTGTAGAATTTGAAAAGTAAATAAATACTCTACTTATCGCAAATAGTAACTCCCAACACTGTTCATAGCTAACCAAAGACTCCTCACAGGAGTATACATGTATGTATGTATGTACTCTACTTTTCTCCCTTTGAATAGATAATAGAACACATGCAGCACATTCACCATAATGAGCTTCATCTCTCTCTCAGATGTTCTGACATACATGAAGCTGTTGTGCCTCTATACATCTTTAATATGTTTATACATTTTTCTTGAATAGACTTCAGACATTGACATAAACACATACCGCACATGAACTCACCACTTACTTATTTCTACATTTCGATCCCCCGAGAGAGACTCTGCCTGCTGTGAGGTGAATGTCAGGCCCCCCCCCCCCCCCCCCCAGACATGTTCCCCGCCTCACAAACATATACCTTCTACATACGGTACGAGGGCACACTTAAAGAAATAAGCCCCGCATGTGTATGCTAAACAGAGCTCGGTGTTTATCTGCTGTTGTGCCAACTCCCACACGCTGGCTGTCAAGGGCGAGATGTTTTTTTTCTTTGACGGAGGTCTCCTTGATCTCCTGTGACACCTCACAGGCAATTCGCCGCAGCTGCCCTGCTTCATTATGACACGAACTCCACCAGGTAGCCTCAGAACAACATTGGCCTCTTTAAACTATCACGTTTGACATCTATGTCTGAATCCACTCTGGTGGATTATGTGAGATGAAGGACTAGAGAGGCTGAAGACATGAGGAGGTGATTGGGCTGAAGTTATGTCCGAAGAGTAACTTAACTACTGTCACTCTGGACATCCAACAAAAGTTGTTCTGTGGCATTGTTTAAAGAGATACTTCACCCGTTGAAACATGAATCTGTATTGACATTGGGTCATATATGTAGAAATGTGAAATGAATTTTGAAGTTGGAGCCTTCTTGGCCGAGAAAAGGCAGAAAGTGTCTTTTTGGCTCATGTGGATGAAAGACACCAAATCCCAGAATGCACAGCACCGCAGGCCACTCCCACTAAGGTCCTCTATTTCAGAATCAGAATCAGAAATATGTCAAAAATCGTCATTTTGCGTCACTGGAAGCTCCTTTTAAGATTTAGAAACACAAAGATTTCCCATCTCGGGAAAATAAGGGCGGGATGCACGACCATTCAAAAATACTACCAGGTTTCTAATGATACAAAGATTAATGCAAATGGGTGAAGTATCCCTTTAAGAAGGGCAATACCCTAAAGTGTAGCCAACTTTAAGAAAACAGATAGCATAAAAGAAAACATTTTATTTTCCAATCTGGGTTGTTGCAACGTATTTCCTTAAATCCTCCCTGCCTGCTTAAAAAAAACAAAAAAACACATTCAAAACTCCTTTGCTCACAACTGTTGTAAATTGGAGTTGTAGTGCTTGTAATGAAGTGCTCACTTATTCCCAGAGCCAAAACTGGGATAAGTGCTAATTCCATATTAAGCAGCCATTTAAGCAGACCTTGAGGAAGCATCTCCACAGCCACCGGAGAGACTATACAACAAGCTGACTAATACTCTGTTTTTTTAAAGTTGGCCGAGTTATCCTGTAACTTCTTACTTTGCTGCTGTTTGTCTCAGCGTTTAATGACCTTCAGTCCCTCGCGTTGCCTTGAATAAACAGCACTGTATGTTCCACAGATGTTCCAGCAGAGAAAAAATAAGTTCGATCCTGCTGGGTCGCCATGTTCACCCCACACTAAGAAGCAGCAGTGTACTGCTGTGACAAGACAAACATACGACGCTTCAGTAGGTTGTTGTTGACGCTATTGTTACTGGCAGAGTCTGCACAGATGGCGATGTTTCCATTGCACAATGACCTGTTTAATATGTGAATACGGTTGTTCTCTCAGAGTCAGAAAGAAGTAAATATACATCTGCTGTGTTTAAGCAAAGCTCTCAAGCTACCATATGTTTTACAGATTTGTCCTTAACCACAGCAACTGTTTGTCAGATTCCCACTTTTAGTTTTTTTCTGAATTAATTGTGAGTTATAAAACAGTTGATATATATGACAATCCATTCTTCCATCCTTTAGGTGACTGTCAATGAATATTTATGAAATTGCATTTTAATGTCATTTAGCAAAAAAAAACTACAACCTTGTAGGCTTGTTTGTAGACTCTTAAACTGTGGCTGATAAAACATGTGTTGTTATTTTCACAACTTACTGTGTCAAACGAGGGATGAAGCAAGCAAGCTAATTTGGATACCTTTAATCATGCTTGTGATTCGTTCGCCTTCATCAAATGAAAGATATTAGAGCCCACCCACTGAGACAGAAGATGTGATTGGTCCATTTTACCATCATTTGAAATTCTTCTCTCTTTGACTTAGAGGCTCTCTGTAAATTCATAGCGGGATCACCAATAACAGAGCTGGAGCTGTAGCATTGTTCTGCCTAGCGACAGCAGTGAGGGAAAATTCTGATAGGGTGACAAATTGGCCCTTTTTTCATTTAACCCTATACATGCCAACCAAATAAAACCGAACATGTTTAAGGGATTTATTTTACATTAAATGTTTTTTGTTTTTTTTTATGTGTTGGTTGTCAAATTATCAATTTATGAAATAAAATTTGGACCTGTAACTTTTTGAATAAAATCATACTCAGTCTTCTCTGAGGGCCTAGAGGGCCCTGATGGTTCCCCTCTGGTTTATAGCATTATCAAACATCTTGAAATCTGAACTACCTCTTAAAATTAGAAAAAAGGTTGACATAATATCCACTATTTCATTTTCGAATATCTTGTGTCACATCTTGTCCGTTTCCTTCACATGTGTTAAATGTTTGGCCTTGCAGCATGAATAGGTTGATGAACAAAGACACAGGAACATCATGTGACACTGCAGACTTCATTCTGGAGGCTTTAAGTAGATCTCTTCTGATTTCTGAAGTTAAAAAAAAAGTTTAAAAAAAATTGAGCACAGCTTTGTCGAAGTCGAAGGCCTGGTTTACACCTTGGGCTGCCTCATCCTCCTAATTCTTTTTAATACACTTTACTATTGACATGAGGAAAAATAGAAATACATGTTGTATTTGTTGGGTTGTTTAAAACGACTAAGAGGGGCGTTCAGGCACTTAAACACAGACACTGTCCTGGCGAGGAGGAGATGCAGCTTCCGGTGCCGTGGGTGATCCATCCACTGAAGGCTGGTGAGCTTCAGGGTAAAAGTTTATATGAAAACATATAAATGAAGAAGCTTTGAGAAAGAAACATTTTTATATGTTCCAAGATGAAGGACACAATTTGACTGATCAAGGACTTTAGCCAATTTTCTTTATTAAACTGAAAGTATGAGTGAAATATGTCTTCTCAGCCCAATCCCACCTGAGAATACCACATAGTGGTGCAGTAAACTGTCATGTCATGCGTCATTCAAAGCGTGAAGCAGGTTTTTTTTTAGCTCCATCTGGGTCTAAAGTGATCTATCTTCATGCATGACCCCTATCTATAACAAGAAGTTACTTGTTCTCAGATTCTCACTTGAAAAGGGTCGATGCTGTTTAGCATCAAGTCGAAACAGCGGGAGGGAGTCCAACTGGAACATGCCGGCTGAGATGAAGAAGTCATTAAATTCACTCTTGGTTTTGAATATTTTTTTCAAAACCAGCTCTTCATCATGTGGAAAGGTATTTGAGAGAGAATCATTTTGTTGGACTGATCACCCGGGTGCAAGACCCTCTAAGATATAGAGCCCTGATAGAACACTATCTTATGATTGTAGAGTTGGCCATCAGTTTTCTTCTTAGACATTCAGACAAAGAGAACATTTAGAAGGCTTTGAAGCAAAGACCCTCTGTGATAAAAGTGGGTCCAGAAGAGAAGCTAATGCTAAACAGCAATCCTTCAAGTGACCACCAGGGGGGCAACTGCAATGGTTGCAAAATAATTATTATAATTGTATGGAAGCAAATAAAAATGTTAGCCTATTTAAATATTTTCCTGATGAGGCCCTGGATGCAAAGGCCCTGGATGTCCCATTAACACTCATATTAAAATGGCCATTTTATCAGAAAAGGTGGTTTGCCTGCGTATCAACAATAATCTTCAAGACGTTTAAATGAATTAAAAACGTTTTTAAAAAAGGGCCGAATGTCTTCTTTAGAGCCAAACTCGTTGAATCAAACAGAGCATGTGATTGACACTGCCATGATGTGAACATGACTCTTGGAAGATTTTCACAACGATGCTTGATGTTAACGATCACTACAAGGAGCATGGTTGGTCGTGACCAACTTGGCCGTTAAGAAAAACACCTGTGAGTTTTAATGACGGCTAAACCTTTGAATGTTGTTGCCATACTTTTGGATTGCACTGCTGTATATGGAGCACGGTGAATCTGCAGCCTGGACTTCACCCTGAGTGGGGAGGAGGCTGGTTGTAAGAATGTAATTACCCTCGCCCCACCCCGTCTCACCCACTCTGACACCCAATAATAAAACTTTGATGTGCTCCTCTCAAAAAGTAGCGGCAGCCACTAATCACAATTGATTGCAGCCACTTAGGCGAGGCGCACTCATCATCTCCAGCTCTCTCTCTGGATGGTAGTCATCCTCTGCTGACGCTAGAGAGAACGAGAAAAAAGAAACATTCAAATGAAATGCAGAGAAAGAATGAAGATGAGACAAAGAGAGAAAGAAAGAAAAAAGCGAGATGAATTAAGTGGTGCAGTTAGGAGAGGTGAAAAGAGGGATGAAGAGCCATCAGGGAATATTCTGATCCCAATTCTCTTATGTTTGGTTTTCATCTGTATTTTCAACACAGGACTCTTTGCATCTTAATTTAGCTTCACTTTGTGCTATATTTGAATGGTGACATCATGGCGGCTTAATGTATGATAACTTGTGTTTGCACAGCCTTTTTCTCTGAGGACCATAACCAGAAATAAGTTATTTTTCTCATTAGAATTTAACATTTCAATAAAGAAATCAGGTAACCATGTCTAGACAGAACTGAGGGAGTAACAGCCTGTCCTGACAGCACGCGACACGAGCTAGCATCAGCCATCTATTGCTTGCTATAGGAGTGTCCTATCCGCGACGGTTTTTTTACCCCGACGCCCCGTTTCTATATTCCTCTCTGTCTCTCCCATAGACGGACGAAGAACGAGGAAGGAGGGTGCTCTACACGGCACTGACACTCGCTTTTCTCACTCAACAGAGCTTGTTAGCTTGTTGTACAAAGGGGAGATAACAGTGTATAAATAATACTCACATCTGGGATTGAAATGTTGAGCTTTGACTTGTGTCAACAACACCGGAGAAAAACTTTTATTTCACCGCGAGCCGTTTATTGTGTTGTGATCTGAGTGAACAGCTCCTAAATACAAAGCACCACACTTCAGTTTGTCCACCTTCAATACAAAAGCACTAGATTGTCTTTTTTGCAAGGGGAAACTGAAATTAACCGAGCAAGTGTGTGCTGGACATAAGAGAGAGCTTTAAATGTGAGAATAAATTGTAGTAATTTTTTTGCAATAAGAGCTCAAATGCTTAAATAAAGGGGTGTTGGGGTTCAAGTTTTCAAAGCCATTCATCATAAAATCACACACATCAACTAACTTTTAACTTTTTCCCTAAATAGTGACCTCTTTCTCGTCATGCAAATTTTTGAGTGATTCCAATTACCTGATCCTCTTTTTCCTCTATCTGGATGTCAAAGAGTCCTTGGGCTGAGGCACTACACCTCACATTGTCCGCTACGAGCAGGTGTATGGCAGCTGTGTGTGAGTCTGCGTGGGTGCGTGAGAGGGTTTTGGAAAGCACTTTGTCCAGCTCTACTTGAAAAGTGATACCTATATTCAGTCCTTTTAGTATTTAAAACTGTGAGTGCTGACAAGTAGGATGAGATGAGACTGGTGATTCTAGGCCGACAGGTTTGAATGGAGACGTTCTGGGACATGCAAGTGTATCTTGAAAAAAATCTGAGCATATTTTGTGTCTGTTAAAACACATGTTTGTTGCTGTAATACCTTCTGTCCATACTAGCGGGGGAGCTGTACCTGTGTAGATTCTCCACATTGTAAAATAGGGATGACAAAATCTACATTTTAGCAAGAAAAAAAAAAACACACAAAAGCTTTTATATGAAGGTTCACGACTCCGAGTTAGCCCAATCACAGACTGTGATGCCACATTGTTTTGCTGAAGCCACAGACCTTCATGCAAAGATGAACTAACAGCATAACTTTTGGAGATATCTGCTTGATTTGGCCCGGCTTGCTGAAATCTTAACACGTGTTTTCAGCAATGTGTCAATTTGCCGGTAAGTTTACCGCACTACTGTTACCCTCTTTATTACTCTTGGACTCAATGTTTAGACTTAACCGTTTTTTCATATCCATTTTTTTCCAGTTATCTCCCACTTGTAATGGGGATAAAAAAAATGTATCGATCAATCTGGCAATATATCGTGATTCTAACTCGTGATGCAGTTATTGGGTTGATTTACTC
This sequence comes from Labrus bergylta, assembly GCF_963930695.1. Lineage (NCBI taxonomy): Eukaryota > Metazoa > Chordata > Actinopteri > Labriformes > Labridae > Labrus > Labrus bergylta. The sequence continues at coordinate 4,108,424 of NC_089208.1, read as the reverse complement.
AGGAGCGATTGCATGAAGCTTATGTGGACAGAGAAAAGTGCTGCACGTCCGTCCTGTCTCTATGTCGGCAGTCTGTTGACAACTGGTCGCTGTATGGCTGACACTGCTCCGTAAATTTTTACTGCATGTTTTATATTTTTGATTGTTTATTTCCCGATCAGACACAGAGCAAAGAGGATGTGGGTACAAGACACGATCCCTAGGCGGCAAAGCTACGGGGAATATCAAACATTTGCAAGAGCGCCGGTGACTCAACAGCTTTCAGCGCCTTTCTGAAAAGTTAAAAGATTTTTAACTTGAGCGCTCGGAGCAGCCGCACAAAAAAGTCTGGACGCTCTGAGAAAAGATGCTGGGTGCTGCACTTTTTCTCTGAATGCAAATGTTCTCTCCTTATTGTTAACTATTGGATAATGATGCTGGAGCTCAGAATAAACGCTAGGTGACACGGGCCTAAAGCTAATATACTGTACTGCTGTATTCAGTATGACCAGTTACACCCCTCATCAGGACTCAAACAGAAAGTAAAAGTTGGATATTCACCTCCTTGTACTTCTTCTCTAAGTCTCCTTGGATGTACTTCAGGGCAGCTTATCACTATATTTAAATTAGCTCCATCAAACATCAGCTGTAAAAACGGACAGATCTGATAATTTACAGCCTTTCAGAGTTTAGATAGAGCTTTCTTTTTATCCCAGACACATGACTATCAATTACCTTTGTCAGACATCTGCGATGTCCTTCTTTATGCCATCAGATATAACAGAATAAGAGAAGAAGAAGCGGGCAAAAAGAGCATGAAGCTAAAGGTCGACCTCTTTCTTGAGCCAAACACACAAAGAGGACTGAAATATAACAATTACAAAGACGTCTGCAGTGTTACCCAGCTCACCTTCCCTTCTCTTTGCCAGGACTGACACTTTGTTGTGAGACGCACCGCTGTGTTCAACCCCGCTGTGTGAACCATCCTGTTGTCCATCCTCTGTCCTTGTATATCTGAGCTACAGTATTTTTGAGTTAATCTTCAGCTTGGAGAGCTTCGTCCTTGGCACAGTGTCTCTATGTTTCTTTTCCATGTGTATTAGAAAGTATTTATTTATTTATTCAGCTCATGCTTATACCACAATGCCGTATTTTGAAGTGATACATAAGAGGATTATGAGATCTCTGAGAAATGCTTTAGTGAAATGGATTATATTTGATTGGCAAGGATTTTGTTGAATTGTTGACACACCAAATATTTCCTTCAAATAGAAATGAAAGTTCATCAGTGCAAGGTTTAGGACTGGATATTGAGGGAAAAATGTAGTTCCTGATGCATTTTTGACTCGTCATGATATAGAATGGTTATCGCCATAATTGTTATCATCATAATGGTTATGGTCTTAATTGTTAACAATGGTTATGGTCATAATGGTTATGGTCATAATGGTTATTGTCTTAATGGTTATGGTCATAATGGTTATTGTCTTAATGGTTATGGTCATAATGGTTATGGTCATAATGGTTATTGTCTTAATGGTTATGGTCATAATGGTTATTGTCTTAATGGTTATCGTCTTAGTGGTTATCTTCTTAATGGTTATGGTCATAATGGTTATTGTCTTAATGGTTATGGTCATAATGGTTATCATCATAATGGTTATGGTCATAATGGTTATCATCATAATGGTTATGGTCTTAATGGTTATCATCATAATGGTTATGGTCATAATGGTTATCGTCTTAATGGTTATGGTTATAATGGTTATCATCATCATGGTTATGGTTGTTATGGTCATAATGGTTATCATCATAATGGTTATGGTCATAATGGTTATCATCATAATGGTTATGGTCATAATGGTTATCGTCTTAATGGTTATGGTTATAATGGTTATCGTCTTAATGGTTATGGTTATAATGGTTATCATCATAATGGTTATGGTTATAATGGTTATCATCATAATGGTTATGGTCATAATGGTTATCGTCTTAATGGTTATGGTCATAATGGTTATCGTCTTAATGGTTATGGTTATAATGGTTATCATCATCATGGTTATGGTTGTTATGGTCATAATGGTTATCATCATAATGGTTATGGTCATAATGGTTATGGTCTTAATGGTTATGGTTATAATGGTTATCATCATAATGGTTATCGTCTTAATGGTTATGGTTATAATGGTTATCATCATAATGGTTATCGTCTTAATGGTTATGGTTATAATGGTTATCATCATCATGGTTATGGTTGTTATGGTCATAATGGTTATCATCATCATGGTTATGGTTGTTATGGTCATAATGGTTATGGTCTTAATGGTTATGGTTGTTATGGTCATAATGGTAATGTATATGGTCATAATTACCAACTAGTCACTTCAGTAGAGCTGGTTACTTTTGTCTATTGTAGATTCCTTTAAAATATTTGGTTAACATTTGGCGACTTCCTCTCCTCGTACATTTTAGAATTTTAGACTTTGTCAAGGTTACGTATGGACATCCAACATCATTAACATTATTTATATGGGTAGCAGTAAAAAAAAGCCCCAAAGTCTTGTTTTCTACATAGATCAGAATGTTTTTTTTCTAGATCTTTATTATCATCTTTTAGCAGTGACAAAAGTCATCTCCGTTCAGCCTTATGGTGTCATTTAAAATGTGTCTGATGTTCTTGTTTAATGATGCACAAAATCAATTGTGGTGATAAGTATTCTTGTCTCTCGCTGAAGATCTCCCTCTCTTCCTATTGCCTCCGTTTCAATCACTCACTCCCTCTCTTGACATTAAAGGCAGATACCATTACTGCCCTCCAGAAGCCTCATCTTCCTTCTGTTCATCATCTGTGAAATCTTAATGTAGCCTGCTGGTTTTTCCTGTCTGTTTGGGAGTGTTGTATGTCAGAACTGTCCATGTTTAATGCGTTAAGCTTTTAGAAAAAACAACAACAACAACAACACAGAGCCAGCGGAAGAGTACACAGATCTATACTAAGAGAGTGCAGAGTGCAAAGAGCCTGGAGTTGCCGTCAATCAGAGCAGGATTTATCAGCACATCAAAGGAGGATGGAGATGGCTCGGCTTTCATCTTAACCACATGTTGTCATTCCACATTACGGCTGATAGAGCTAGCTTCGGTAGGTGGGCAAACAAGGTAAGCCAAGATGAAAGTGGGTGCAGATGAGGAGGAGGCAGGATTTATGGATTTGTCCTCAATACCGCTGTAGGCCGACTAAAGGACAGCCAAGGTTGAGGCCTCTGTTAACACCAACCATGTTGCAAGCATGTGTTGTCTGTTTTTAACATCACAGGAGTGAGTTATCAAAGGGGAAATTTGTATCTTGTGCTTCAGTTTTTCTCCTTTTTCTTACATCGCTCCATACCGTGTTGCATCATTTCTTTAGCTGTGATTGGTTGTTGACTAATAGAATTGATTTTTTTTTTTACTCCCTGGAAAGTTCTTTGAAGCATCCCTGAAAATGTGATGCACTCCCGGCGTCATATTTGTCCATAAAACTTAAATCAAGTGATGAAATATTACTTTTCACACAGCCAGGCATACACATGAAGGTGACGTGTTAAACGTCGTTTTAAGTCCAGAAGCGGACCAAATCTGTAAATTGGTCTGGTAGCTGGAGAGGTGCTAGTTCACTTTCTGACCACTGCCGAGATGACCTTGAGCAAGGCTCCTAACCCCCTCACCAGCTCAGGAGCGATCACTGTGGGCTGAGTTGAAACACATGGATTTCTATCAGCTAGCAGATTGCTATAAATTGGATTGAAAATGTGAACATCCTCTTCACACTAGAATCAGAAGAAAAGTCACAATATTGGGGGAAAAACAACTGATATGATAGCAAAGCGAGAGCTGTAAGGCAATACGAAATATCAACTTATCCTCAAAGCAGAGACTTCAGAACTCTTTCTGACAAACAGGAAGTGGCCAGAGAGGATACATCACTTGATAAAACTGATTCCTTGGACAAGAAAGGCCAAGGTATTGAATGGACCCTCTTGATCTCTTTTACTCTCCGCCATTGTTGTAGCAGCTCTCTGGTGTCTCCGATGTTGTCATTTCCTGGTCTTATCACCATACAACTCTACACTGCTCCTTGTGGTTATATGCATATTGCATCTTGCTGCGGGGGAAGCGTTAGTTTCTGATGACGTGCACAACCAGTGCTCCAAATCACCGCAGGATACGCAAGGCTGATGTCCTGCGTTTGAATGGTTAAAATCAAGTATCCTCAGGGCTTTACACACCTCACACAAGAAGGTTCTGGCTCTGCTAAGGTCTTCTGATGTATGTCAATTGTGAAACACAAAACAGTATTTTGCTGCGGTATTGAATACCAGCTATATGATATATGATTCATTTCAGTGAGCCAAATGGAGAATTAAAACGTCAAGAAAAAGATACAGAAAGTCTGAAATGGTTTACGTCACAGTGGAGGGAATTAAAAAAAGTGTTTATGAATAAAAGAGTAAGAGATATATGTGTGGATGTAATTGAAGTTGTAGCTTGAATAAGTGATTCTAGGCACATGTTTAGCGCCTGTACTGTATGTGTGAATATCATCTAAATAATGAATCCTGTCGTGTGTGTTTTTTTTTTTCTTCTCCTCAGCACTGAAAGACGCTCGCTTTCAGCTGGTGAACTTCTCAGACAACGAGCTGCGGGTGTCGCTGTCTAATGTCTCGCTGTCAGATGAGGGTCGATATGTTTGCCAGCTCTACACAGACCCCCCGCAGGAAGCCTACGCTGACATCACCGTGCTAAGTACATCCACAAAACAGACACACACACACACACACACACACACAAACACTCTATGTTATTAGAAGCAGGGAGGTAGAGACTATTAATCAACATTTAGACTGCAGAAGACATTCACATTCACATGGTGAACAACATTTTGACAGCTCCCCATGAAAGCTGCAGGAGTCTCTGACAGCAGCTACAGGGAAGAAAATCATGGATTTCATAGTTACTTAGGAAGTGTTGTCATGATGCCAGTGTGTTTAAAATAGCTAATGCACAGTGGCCCGGGTGAAAGGAAGGCAGAAGGATCATCATTCACACATCATCTGAAACATACAAGATGCTGATAAGTAGCACACATTTATTTTTGTTAATGCACAAAGTATTCCACATTTTTTTCAATTTTGTATGGTAAGGTTTTTCAGGTTTATGTTTCTCTGTTACATCAATATTTATGTGTTTATTTGTGTTAACTGCCAAAGAAATGATCTAAACTAGGTGTATAGTGGCCATCATACTTCCCTGTATTTAGGTGACTTCTTCTTTAAATCCAATTTTAGCATGCGATGCCTTTTTAAACTTTAAAAAAAAAAACCCTTCTCCTTTGTCACTTCCTTGTTTTTTTTTTCATGAAGTACTGCCGTAGGTGTAGAAGTATTATATTTCCCCGGTGTTTACAGAGTTCTGTTTGTGTGTCCTGTCACAGTTCCTCCAGGTAACCCCATCATCGAGCCGGCGCGGGATGAGGTCCTGAGCGAGGGCAACGAGACAGAGATGACCTGCACCGCCATGAGCAGCAAGCCCGCCGCTACCATCAGATGGATGAAGGGAGATAAAGAGCTTCCAGGTAGTTCTTCTCTGCACACAAACACACACACACACACACACACACACACACACACACACACACACAGAAAATCAAAATCATCCATCAAGTCATTTTTGCTCTAACCAAAATATGAACTTTGCAGTGCAGACAATCTGAGTTTGCATGTTTGTCCACTGTAGATTGAATTTCTGCACACAGGAGACCTCTGAGGGGTTCAGGAACATCACGTTCAATGAGCCTGAAACAACAAAGGAATATATTCATTTTAGTGTTTATACATAGCATGTGTAACCTCTTAGAAGTAAGGAAACTCTTCCTGTATATAATAATAATTGTTAATTAAACTATTGTTGCCTTTAAGTCATGGCTTAACCTGAGAGACAAGAACAGGAGAGCTAACACATCACATACACAAGAAGCAGTTATCTACAAAGTGAATGCCATATAATACAAGTGCCCTATAGTGACATCAGAGGAGCATGAGTCCTCTGCTAAGTCTCTGGTTGCAGAGTAAACTGATTTTACAGTAGTCTCTGCGCAGAGGGAAGAACCCGGTAAAGATCAAAACTGATAAAGGTAGAGGCATTAATGACACGTTTTAAGGGCAATTTATCATTCCACATATTGTTTTTTAAACTATCTGACAAAGACAACATGTCAGGCATTATCAGCTCAGGGAGAATGATCCTTTATTTCACATCTGGTGGTTGTCATTGTCTTTGTTTTGCATTTTTATGCGAGTTTCTGTGGGTTTGCACATCCTACTTTAAAGTGTATCTAATTCTAACTTTTGCACGTGCATGCATCTTATAAGCGCTTTTCCGATGCATATAAATGACCACATTTTAAGGCGGGTTTCTTTCTCTCCCTCTGCTCGCACACCGTATTTAGCTCGTGCATCAGTGATGTCGCTTTTTAAATGGAGCTCTGCTGCGACTTTGAATAGTTTCCATTAAAGCAGTGTGGATGTGCAGCGGTGGCCAGAGCCTGTTGGCACTGTGACAACTTTCATGCCTTCATCAAAGGTAGCTGAGCTTTAGAAGTCTGCGCAAGAGCTCAGGGGTGAACAGGCCTCCTGCCAGGCTGCTCCACCTCAGAACCCAGACAGCCGGCTTTGTAAAGACTTTGAAAACAAAGGTCCTAATCAGGAGCAGTGTAGAAGGCCCTGAGCGGCTTCACCCTGCACTGCACCACATTACACCCTTACTGGTCAGCTCAAATCTGACCATGTTCTAATAAGCCAAGGTCGGGGTTTCACTAACAACTTGCTGCTAGCAGCATAACAATTTTTTTTTTCTTTTAACAATGCTATATTTTACGCTGACCTGTGTGTGCATGCAAGTGTTGGCAATATATCTGTATTGTACAAATACTGTAGACTCCAGCTGTAGAACTGACTCTGTTTTCTCATTTTAAACATTCTTTCATTTAATTGTCCCGATCAAGCTTTGTATTATAACATTATGGACAGCAGAACCTAGAAAAAACCTGTTATAATATTCCCCATCCTTCTTCAGGACCATCCCTGCTTTGTGTTTTTCCCCATGCATACAGTATGTATACCTGCAAATGAACCATGTCAGAAACTTGCTTTTATTAATATCATGCCACGAAATGCAGCAGAAATGTAGCCAAGTTGATAATCTAATCCCTTTTAATGACAATTTAGTGATGTTTAAGACATTTCTTTATGCAGCAGTGGCACTGTCACTTACATGCATGTAAACGTAAGTATGAATGGTGTGTTGCAGCAGCATAAATGAACAATGCAACCAACCAGTGAGCTCTGTAGCTGTTAGTCACTGTGAAATACTGATCGGCTTCACTGTAAACATCGTCTCCTTAAAGTGGGATTGTCTGCATGCTTCTCAAGGTGCTCACCAGCTCTTTAAGTCAGCTCTCCAACAACGCTCATTTGTTTGTTTAACCACTCAGCCCCTCCTCTGTTCTGTGTTCTTACACTGGCTGAAAGGGAAATCCCACTTGCACAGCAGGCTTGGTGCCATTGAAGTTTTACAAGTTACAAATGCGATTTTATGCCACAAGGCGATACTCTGTAGTGATGTGAGGTCGGAGCGGGCCGTGCATGAATGAGGACAGTCGTGGTGGTTGGGACGGCGAAGTCCGATGGTAAATAAACATCGGCTACTGACCTCGGTGTGAGTCACATGGGCCTGGCTGATATCGGACGATTCACTGGTGCATCCCTGTTGTTGTCATAGTAACAATGTCACATGTTGACCATGTTGAGCTAATAATCTGCCTTTTGCATGCTAGCTCCTTATAAAACTGACTCCACAGTTCGTGTAATTGAAACTGAATCAATGATGCCAAATGAAACCTTGTGCTGCTCTGCTGACGCTGAAAAATATTAAGACAATGGAGTGCAAAGAAATGAACGATGGAAAAGAAAAAGGAATAGCTGAGGGTGCCAGAAATCTGACATTAGGGCAGAATTACTTAAATAGCCTTCGGCCGTGGCTCCTTGCCTGGCAGACGTATTTCTAATTAAACGTCCCACGAATTCAACTGAATTACCTCAAGGGGTAATCAGGGTGTCTTAAATATCATTTAAAGGTTGCAATTGTCATGCTTGCCAATGTAAATCATTATCTCACTATTATCTCATTCCCCTTCTTTCCTGTTGTTTAGTGATTTATTAACATTTTACCCTGCGCTAATATTTCCTGCTCTTCAGCTCAGACTGCAGCAGTGTAAGTCGTAGAAAACAAGGAGACACGGCAGTGCAGGTCATTTCTTTTTTTTTTTTTGTTCTTTTAGGATATAAGAGAGGAAGATGAGTGGAAAGAAAAGAAAAAGCAAGATAGGTATAGGGCACGTCACTGACTGACAGGGACCAGAACAGCCATTAGCCTGGAGCCTTATGAGACAACCACAGGGTGATTTCAATTACCCTGCTCCACCTCAGCAGGAAGACTCCACTATTGAATAAAAGAATATTTGGGGCAAAGCAAAGCGATGGTAGTGGAGAGACATATATTTTATTTAACTAGAACAAAGCGCTGCCTGCTCCACAAGACTGTGTTTAAATGGGAACGGTTAAAGACGTGGATATGTAGAGAAGAGGACAAATGAAGAGTGTGTGTTAAGAACTGAAAAACGCTGAAAGTTCCACTTTCAGCGTTTGACCTTCAGATGCCTTTCAGAGACGTTCACGTTGCCTCAGTGTTCTTTGAGCTTAACATGGTGTCCGGTTTTTGAAGGGGGAGCTACTGGATCATGCATCATTCCTACTCACTTCACTTGTTAAGGACCTTTTCATTGTGTTCCACTAGAGGCACATTAATGAAACCAGCTTCACAGTTTGGATGAAAGAGAATACGTCTAAGCAAAGGAATTGGGAACAAGAACCATTGGAAAGCAGTGCATATAAATAAAAGTGTGGGTCAGCACAAGGTTCTCTAACATTTGTTGCTACTCAAACCTACTAAAGCCCCGTTTCCACCAAGCAGTCGGGTTCAGTTCGGTATGGTACCCATTTATTGCTTTTTCCACCGTCAAAAGTTGAGAATGGTACCAAAATAAGGGACCAGTACCGTCCTACTTTTGGGTATCCTTCTGTTGGGGTTCCAAGGGTACTGATCTGACCCTAAATCAATCAATCAATCAATACATTTTTATTTGTATAGCGTCAACTCATAACAAGTGTTATCTCGAGACACCTTACTCTTTGTCTTTTAACATTACATAAGAGCAGGTAAAAAGACCATACTCATTGTTATGTTACAAAGATCCGGCCTATCTATCATGAGCACTTTAGCAAAGCAGCAAAAGTTACAGTGGTAAGAAAAAACTGCCTTATTAAAAGGCAGAAATCTTCAGCTGGATCCCCGGCTCATGACGAAACAGCCTTCACAGGCCGAGACTGCACCGGTGACCTAAAGCGTCCCTTTTGTTTTCTGCGTCCCTGCCACTTGAACGTTTAATTTAATTAATAGCGGGCTACACTGTGTTGATGCTGCTATGATGTCACACTATTACAAAGCTGACGCGGCTATCTCCATCTGGCTTACACTGCGCTTACCAAATAAGGATACAGTTGGATGTGGAAACACAAGCAAGTTCAGGGTTTACCTTACTGAACTGAATCAAACTGTACTGAATGAAACCCGACTGCTTGGTGGAAAGGGGGCTTAAGAAGATGCTTGTGCAAGTGAATGCATATCACATCACAAATGAACTAGATAAAATACTTAATTATTGTGTCTGCTAATGTGCTTCACAGTTCTACGGGTCCCACATATTCAGTATTCACATTCCAGCTCCCAATTTATAGAGGATATGACCATATAGCATATAAGCAGAATAGTTGACTGCTGAGGAAACTTAACGCAGACTGCATGGAGATCTGAAGACAACAAAAAGGGCGGGGGAAGCTGTATAAAAGGGCTAAAGGGTAACGCAAACTTTCTCTATCATATCACTGTACGAGCTAAGCTACAGCAGTTGGTTCCTTATAGCACACACTGCATGAGCTACACACAAAGAAAAGTGTGTGTAGGCACAGTCGCCTTGATGTGTCTAACCAGGAAGACATTGCTTCGTAGAGAATTGACTCTGGACGTTTATGATGATGTCTCAAGTGTATGTGCTTAAATTGAAAACCATCAGCCAGTGTTATGACGCATCTATTGTGCTACTCGAGAGCTACACATACACAAAGAAAAAAACACACATTTGTAGAACTGTCAGATGTCCATCTTAAGAGACAAGCCGTCTCCTCCTGTAATTCCTGGATGAATGGGGCACGAGTTGGTTCTGGCTCTGTGCAGTGCACAGCAGGGTGTCCTTCTTTTTTATCTTTCTCGGGCACATATGGAAGGTAAGCTAGCAGCAGCTCAGTGGTCATGTGTAGATTGCTCAGTCGATGTGAAAAAAACAAAAAACAAAGCCATTCCAGGATTATTAAAAAAGCCGTGCAGTAGTTCCCCTTTGTGTTAGAGTTTCACAAAAGGACGTAGCAGTAACATTCATCTTTCACATGCATGTTGTTAAGAAGTGTCAGCCATCGAACTTTGTTCAACATTGTGTTTCTAATGAGTTTTCTTTGGCAACAAACATGCACAGATATCTTAGAAAGTATGTAAAGACTGATATCTTCTCTGTGGTGATAGCCCGTTGATCATTTTCAACAAATTACCATTTATGGTAATCACAGATGTATTTTTATACCTGCTGTATAGGTTTCAAAGCCATGGGAACTTGTGTACATTTAAATATTTTTCCTCCTTCACAAAGACATCAATTGGTGCGAAGCGAGAGTTTCAGAAAACCCAGGACTTGAATAAAGACGTCTCTCTTCACCACTGTTTCATGCATCTCCAAAGACATTTTGATTCGAACAGACCCCCTTCAGGTTCCCTGTATCAGCTGCTTTCATGAATCCGAAGCCTCTAGTGGTATTTATTCATGAAAACCTGTTCCTTTACACCAGCCACATCACACAGGTTTTGCTTTCCCAGCATCCAAAGAGACAGCTGTCACCACAGTGGCTGAGCTGCAGAACAGCAGTGGGGAGAATGTGCACTTAGCGAATATTTTAAAGCCTGAATATGAACTGATGTATGCAACTCTTCACATTAAGACGGATTTTCTCCTGCGCCAGCGTTTCTCTTGGCAGACTCTTTCACTTTTTTTTTTTTTTTGCTTGCAGTGTTTGTTTTATTGATGCAACACACTGTTAGGAAGTAGGACAAAGAGATAAAACTAATCAATCTCTCTTTGCCACTCTGCCGTGCAGCACCGTCTGCAGCTATCCTTCTTATTTTGTATGACTGTGATGAGGTGTCCTCTTCATTGCTTTTGAGAACATATTGTCCGTGTGATATTACAGACCACACACTAATCAGAGGAGGGTTACTTTGCAGGGCTTCAGCTCTGGCGGTGCTGCGCAAAGAGGTGGCCATGCAATAAATCTGGCTTTATAAAACTTAATGAGTGATTCACAGTCGCACAGTAGCCCATGACAGCGGGCAATTGTTAGCTGATTCACCTTCTCTGACCACTTTCAAGGACACCCTCCGCAATTCACTCTGCATATTTTGCAAGGTCGATGGAAAATAGTCGTTCTACTTTCAGCTAAACAATGACTCTTTTTCAGGTTTTAACATTTTTAACACATCTTCTTTCAGCAGCCTTGAATGCGACGGTTTCAGCTTTGTTATCTTTGCAAGCGGAACATAGTGGACCGACTGTTAGATAGAACTCATTATTTAAGAAAAGCTAGCCAAAACGTGTTAGACTCTGTTGTTAGGTCCTATGAGTTAAGTGTAGAAACCCCTCTGAAGCTTCAAGCTAACCAACCAACAAGCTTCTACCCATAGACCGTATATTAAAGGTGACATATTATACTCCTTCTCAACCAGTTTAAATAAGTCTCAGAACTCCCCAAAACATGTCTGTAGAGTTTCTTGTTCTAAATCCACTCTGATCCTGTATTTGATCATGCCTATAAACCCCTCTATTTCAGCCCTGCTCAGAACAGGCTGTTTCTGTGTCTGTACCTTTAAATATGTAAATGAGCTGTGTCTGACCACGCCCCCTCTCTGGAAGGGCTTGGGTGTACTCGGTGCTTTCTCGCTCCATGTCCTATTGTTTACGTTGAGAAGGCAGACTCAGAGGGCAGACCAAACACCTAGCTGTGGGAGTGTCACCCACCTGGGGGAGGGGCTACTGCCCTTTGTGATGTCATGAAGGGAAAATCTCCAAACGGCCTGTTTGAGCACACATTTACTGAAAAGTGTTGCAGGATAAAGACGGAGAGGATGGACTTCTCTCATAATTGGGGGGTTTGTAAACAGACTAGAGACGCACATTAATGTTATAAAAACATGGTGAAGTGTATTTTGCATGATATGTGACCTTTAAGCTTGATAAGTAAGGTTCACTTTCAATATTGTTTATTGCTTTTGTCATTTATGTTTTATTAAAATGTTTGAAACAAAGACATCAATCAATCAATTTCTCTCTGAGGAATCTTGTTCTTGTCCTAAAAAGCACAAACGTTGTCCTGCCAGAGCACAGGGAGGATGAAGTGAAGGTTATTGATCTTTCTCTGGGAGGCTAATTCATAGTTTAACTGAATTCTAAAAAATGTACTCGTGTAGCTGTTATTTAATCGGCCTGTCTTTGATGTTTCCCATAGGCAAGCCCAAAGTTGAGCTGACCTACGACAAGATGTACACAGTAACCAGCCGGCTGACGTTCACCGTCAGTCGGGAGGATGACGGAGTGCCTGTGGTTTGCATCGTAGACCACCCTGCAGTCAAGGACTTCCAAGCACAGAAATACCTGGAGGTGCAGTGTAAGTACTTCTGCTCGATGATAAATTAAAAATCTGCAGGCTGCACTTTTTTTTTTTGTACTTTTTTTTTCCAAGTGTCTCATCAGTTTGACTGAGAAAATTGGACTGCAGTAGAGAAGAGGGTTCCATCCTCGCTAATTAAACGGCATAAATTTGCGACTTTTTTCCCCAACTGAAACTTTGGTGTGTGACATGTATGGCAGTGTCATTGAAGGAGAATCATCTCTATGCACAGGTTATAATGAATATAAGGGGGAAATTGGACTGCAATAGAGTGCACTTTTCCATCTCCACTAATTAAATGACATAAATTTCCCACATTTTTTCCTCTCGCTGAAACGTTGGTGCATGGCAGAGCCTGCCATCAGGGGGAAATGATCTCATCACATCAGGTATAAAAAGGCAAATAAATAAATGTAACCACTGAAACTACAAATACATATACTTAAGTTAGCACTATTGTAAGTAGACTAGTATTACTGTAAGGTATAATGTTACCTCTGCAGCTCTATCTGATGAAAATCACATCTTTTTAAATCGTTTTATCACATGTTAGTATTACAAACTGGGTTTTTGTCGCTGTAGATTTCACATTACAAGCTGTTTCTCTGTCTTTTATTTCACTCATGTTCTGCCTTGTGCCTCACAAGCGGCCAAACAGCATGGAAGCACAGAGCGAACACACTTTGTCTCCTCTTTCAACTATAGTTTATTTTCCCTGCAGCCAAGACGTTGTGCTTCATAACTCTGAATAACTGTGCTGACCCGGCGGAAAGAACTCTGTCGAGGGTCAGACTCAAAAAGTTTTGAGTCCAAACAAAGGGAGAAATTTCCATCCTTGAGTATGTTCTTCTTTACTTCCCCAGAATAGGCTGTACAAGTTGATGCCAACACATACTTTACGTTGGTGTAAACATAGGAAACATCTTGTTTCCTAGACTGCTGGTGTCTCAATGAAAATTAAAAATTAAAAACTTGTATTCATCCAAACAATTGTCGAGAATTGTAAAAATGTTATAAAGTCACAGCTGTAATGACTTCTGGCAACACTAATCAGCCAACACATTGCAATCATGATGATCAAATGTCAAAGGTACTTAGCAATAATGTGTTTATAGATCACAGAGAGTACAAGCTAATGCTGTTTATGATTCAAACATAAACATGGACGAATTAAATGTCAAATGTTCAACACTAAAAGCAGACTAAACACAAACACAGTCAAATAAAAAGTGTGTTTATGAATGTGCAGTTTGAAGGATAAAGGTTGAGGTGTTTAAAATCCAAAAAGTATACATAAAAAGAACAATGAAAACCTTCATCTGGGCAAGCAATGTTCAAAAAATGTTGTGTTGGTAATGTCAGCTCACTCTGTGTGATAGCTGAATGCAATCGGTACATTCAACACAATTGAAATTATACAAATGAAAACTAGAAGATCAGAGTCCTTAAAGTGGAATTAGAAAATAAATAAAAATCTGAGGTTTCTGTAAAGTTAGTTTACATCTTTTGCATTGATGCAAAATGATAGGATTTATGCATTTCATGCCTCGGTAACCTTGTGTCTTTGGCCCCAGCAGTGCACTAGCATTCTATTTAAAAAAATAAAATAAATAAATCCCTCTCTGAAGCTATCTGACCTTTCCCCGGGAGAGCGAGGAGAGGAGATCAGCTCATCTACAGAGGCAGCATTGGCATTTTGTTGGCCTCTGATAACAGGGAGCTCACATGGACCACCCGGCTCAGAGAGTCACACTGCTTCATGCAGAGGCTGCTGCTGTCATGCTCTGTGCATACTGTAATGGGCAACAAACAGGCATGGCTAGTCCTGCACTCCAGTGTCGCTGTGATCTCTCTGCCATAAAGCCAAACATTACATTCAGGAGCCTGTTGACTCAGAGTATTTCCATTTATGATTTCAAAATTCTTGGTCTGTGATTGAATGGCAGGATTCATGTAAAGCAGTTCCAGATATAACCTTTCAATGTGCACATACTGCACATATCAGTTATTTGGAATGACTTAATATTAAGTGTACTGTTGAACCCTCTAAGATGTATACGTCAGTTTGGAGTTCTTCATATAATCATACATTTTTAACACTTTATTTAAGACATACATTTATTAAGGGTTGGGACAAAATATCAATATGGCAATATATTGTTGTCCTGACTTTTGTAATACAATCATGGACAAGATGGTGCCAAACGTGGATATTATAATTGAAGAAATATGGTGCTGTATTCTGCTAGTTTCACTCATAAAGGCACTATTTTATGACTCCTTGTCGAATGTGGATTCCCAGGATTGTGGCTTATCCGTGTGCAAATACCAAACAATCAATACATTTTCAGCAGCACATTTCAAAAGGTAGCATTAGTCAATAGAACACCTACTGTAGTTACTGACATCGCAGCAGATATAAGATAAGATACGATATGATAATCCTTTATTTATCCCACAACGAGGAAATTTACAGTGTTACAGCAGCAAAGAGCAAAGATTGCAAACAAAAAGTGAACACAGTACAATTTAAATAAAGAAAGAAAAATTAAAAATACCACAAAATAGATTTATAAAAAAAATAGATCAGCAGAGAGCTGCATATGAGAGTAGCTATTACAGATAAAGTCATTCATACAGGTTTAAGTAAAAACTAGTTATTCTCCATTCTCTAGATGAAAATACTGCTAAACCTGTCTGCCATACGCAGTGCCATCCCTTCACTGTGCTGGTTCACGTGCGTGGCGTTCAGCATTAATGCAGTATGGCATTAGCCATTAATTGGAGCTACCGCCCCGGCTAGTTGTGTGACAGCTCACACTTGACATAAGATCGGCTGAATTACAAAAAAAAATATTCATTATCAGTTTCACTGACTTGTAATTCTTGAGCTGACAAGTAAAGGTGACGGCTTTAACGTTTAGTCGACTAATTAGTCGGCTATCGTTCACATCCCCAATTTTAACCATTATGGAACATTCATACTGCAGTGTTTATGTTCTCAACAGTCAAAGACGTTGACTTAATTAAAATGTTTCAAGCTAATTAAGCCAGAATCTTTCATTGTCCGCCCACACTGAAAGCCATGTTCTTAATGGTCGCCTCCCTTTTCTCTGTAATTAGTACAAAGATGTTACATGTTTTTTTTGTATCTGTGTAGGAATCTAGTTTTATATTACTTCAATTCTTGTCAATACAAAACAAAAAGAACCTCTAATTTTAAAAAAAGGACTTTTGCATTGACTACATACTGCCACACAAGTTTGTGTAGTGATTACTGAGATAGAGAAAGTGATTTACATTTCAATCGCTCTCTGTGTGGGCAATTTGTGAGTGGAATGGAGTCCATTGTGTCGAAGAAAAGAGCAAAGAAAGGCCATTGTCAGGGGACAGCATAATTAAATAAGCCTGTAATGTTTGTGTGCATAAGCAAAGCAAGCTGCTGTGCTCCGTTGTTTTTTTCCCTTAAGGTCAGCTGGCTGCTGAGAGATGTATAGTGCCGACTTGAGTGCTTATGAGGTGAGGCACACAATGAAGCAAATAATTCAGTTAGCATAATGATAACGGCCCTCTCGCATGCGCTAGACAGTATTTCATTTCCACTGAAGAGGCAGTATCCCGGTCTGGCCGTGCTGTGTGTTTTTCCATCACGCAGAGACAACAAAGCTCCATAACTACTTGAGGCTATCAAAACAACCTACAGATGCCTGGCGTCCTTCATGTTTATGGCTCCGAGATGACAAGGTCAGATGACGTTGTGAGCAAAAGAAGAAGTTGCTGGATGTCATGTAACGCCTGGAGTGGAAACAAAACCAAAGAGTTGCTGTCTAAAGCGGTGCATGCCCACTGAGCAGAAGACTTGGCTTTACGCCCGTCTGCTGTCCATCACCAAGACTGAGAACCAGCCGCTGACAGGGTGTGATTTAGACAGATGGATGGGCAGACACGTGTTGTTTGTTGCAGAGAAGGTCGGACGGCAGTGTGAAACTTCGCCCGCCGGCTTTGAAATCATAACTCAGGCTGCAGCCCCTTTGTCGGCGGGGCTGATTTAAAATGCAGGCACCAAACTGGGCATTCAGGCTATAAAGAAGAAGAATATACATCGCAATCAGAAAACTATAATTACACCATTGTGACTCAGCAAGAGATCTCGTATCAGACTAAACTCTACAAGTATTTATCTACAGCATACTTAAATACTCGCTCCTGAGGTCGACCAGGCCAGGACAGAGTGTGCTTAACATATTCAGGGAAAGGTAAAGTGCACTTCTATAGGACCTGAGGTGCTGCTTGTCAACAAGAAAAAGCAGGCAACAGATTGGAGCCAGTTGGTGGTCCCTGAGGGCTGACAAACGTAAAACTAAGGCAAGATTGCAAGGACAGTAGGGAACCTCCTTAAAGGGGGCCCCATCTCATAGCACATCATTTTGTTTGCTGCCAAGTATTATTCATGTGAAAACTTAAGCTGGTTAATGAAAGTCAGGAGGGTGGGGTCTTGAAGAGAAAAAGAAAGCATCACAGTGGTTAGTAGGGAAGGTAATGATGATTAAAGTAAATAACTAAATGCTGCTAGTCTAGACTTCACTATGCACGCTGTAAGGTTTGAATAAAGTGCAGCAAAAAATATCTTTATTCCAGCAAATAAAGACTCAGAAAAACTTCTGCATTATCTCCATAGACAACTGAATATTTTCCGTCCTAAACCAATCTTTTATGCACAAACGAACCCCTGCTATTGTTTATGATTGGAGGAACAAATTGCCCGCTCCGCAACAAATCTTTAACAAACAAACAAAGGGCCCCATGATGTCATCCAGAAGCTGTGACCACACCTATTGGAAGCTACCAAATACATCTTGTCCATTGAAAGTTAAAATGCAGACTCAGCAAAATCAATCTGGTCAAATTCTGTTTTTTAGAAACTTTTATTGCCCAGGTCATTCAGCGGTAATACCCCCCCCCCCCCCCTTCTCCCACTCTTCATTGGCTGCACAGGGAGGATGCACAGAGGAGGTCCTTCTAGTTTCACTCTAGAAGATTTACTGCACTTTTCATCATTCAACACCTTGGAAATGATAACAGGCAGATATCTTTCAAAAGGACACTTTGACATGGGGACTGGAGAAGCCTGGGAATCAACCGCTGATTTTCCTATCGGTTGTAAACCCGCTCTTCCTCCCGAGCAGCGGCCATTGTTCCAATAACACCTGGTGTTCCCAGGTGGTCTGTAAAGACCAGGCCTAACCCTGTTCAGCTGCAAAGATCAGATGTGTCTATGTTCTAGGAATGGCCTTATGTATGTCCTAAGATAATAAAATGGAAATTCACTTTACACATGCTATAATAAGAGCCTTTCTTGATGTTTTCATTACATTTGATGAAAATGGTTTATTCATGGTTTTAAAGTTGGATATACACAATATCAATTTAATGAACCTGAGACTCCATAAGTATTATAACTCAATCCAAGGTTTTTCATAACCATGTTTGGTGGGTTACGTCATTGTTTGTACAGAATGAATTATATCACCCAAAGATGAGAAAATGCTTTTCTAACACCAGCAACAGTAAACAGAATGGGAACAATAGAACCTCCATGGTGGCAGCGCGCCGACAGTCGATGCCCCCCCCGCTGATTTGTCCAAACAACAATATAGCATTTTCTCCCAGCTGCCTCATCCGCCTCAGCCCTGAAGAAGTGTTTGTGTTTTGTGTCACAACTTTATCCGATAATGTTGTAGGACAAACTCAGGACTGCTTGTGATCCTGCCGTGCAAGAGTTGTACCATTCCCCAAGAACTTTGACATTTGTTTTGGTGTTCAACTGATTTAAAATCCCATCGATACTGTGCCTGAGATAGAGCAGACAGATGGACGTCTGCTGAAGAGTTATGTAATGCAATGGAAGAGCAGGTGGAGGTTGAGGTAGTGATTACAGGCAGGTGGAAAATAACACCCACTGTTAAATAAAAAAAGAATCAGACTGAGCAAAGTTTGTTTAGAAGTTTAGCTTCATGGTTGCCTTTCAGGTACATGACCTGGCCTAGGGTTAGAGTTAGACACTTCTTGGGGATGCCGGGGGAAGGTCATGATAGTTATTGTTGCGTTTAATGCTTAAATATTACTATTACTGGGATATTTGTGAACAGAAGATACCTTGTAAAGGCACAATTGGGAAAAAAGTACCTAAATTAAAAACGCCATTGCCCAGATTAGTCTAAATAAATGTTAGAAAACTGGAACATAAAGTAACACTTGCAAACATCATTTTAAATAAATACCAATAAGAACATAAACACATTTTTATGAATAAATTATTGGTTGTTTTACAGGGTCAGAACACTTGACTCTAATGATGAACATCAGTGTTAAATATACAAGATGTTGAGGTGCAGATGGCCTAGCGGTTAGGTCGAGCCCCATGTACCGAGGCTATAGTCCCCCAAGTGGACGGCCCGGGTTCAAGTCCAGTCTGTGGCTCCTTTCCCCCGTGTCATACTCCACTCTGTCTCCCCTATTTCTAACTCTATCCACTGTCCTATCAAATAATGGCAAAAAGCCCAAACCTAAATCGAAAAAATTGAAGATGTTGGGGCGCAGATGGCGTAGCGGTTAGGTAGTGCCCCATGTACAGAGAGCGTCTCGGGTTCATGTCCGACCTGAGGCGACCTGTCCTGAATGTCATTCGCCAAATGCAAATATAGAAACAATAAACAAAAGGGATTGTACAACATGTCAAGTCAGATTTGATCAAACTTCTGATTTATAATCGGCCATTGTTTGAAATTGAAGTGGCAGATTTATGAAAATGTAAGAGAACCCTTTCTGACTTAGGCTATCAAAACATACTATTGAAACCAGACCAAGTATGTAGCTGTAAGATCTGCTCCAGCTCCTCTGAGCATGCATCATCAGTAAGTGGGAAACTGGAACGAGCCACATTCTAACATATGTGAGTCCACACACTCTTCACAGCCAACTTGTGAAAAATGTACCAAATTATAAGTTACAATTCATGAGTTTGTTTCTCTTCTTCTAAATATTAATATCCCTTCATTTTTATGGCTACTACATGAAACACGACTGCCTAGAGAAAAAGTCAAATCTGACAGAACTAAACTGCTTTATATCTGCTTACATGTCTCTGGAAAGCAGATGTTAAGTGAAGAAAAAAATGGCTTCCTGTGGTGTTGTCCCATATTTTAATTCTCTGCCTCTTTTTTTTCCCTTTCAGACAAACCAGAAGTGAAGATCGTTGTAGAGTTTCCTCAGGGTCTGACCAGGGAAGGAGAGAACCTGGAGCTGACGTGTCAGGCCAAAGGCAAACCCCAGTAAGACCCCGACAACATGAACACACAGACACACATGTTGGGAGCAATTTAGAATGTGCCATGGGCAGAGAAAGCACATGCACTTATATACTCATCAATATTTTTTGTTTTAATGGGAGTCTGGGTTGCAGTGGTGGTTTCTAGAACTGCTCTAATGTTTGGTCTTTGCAGTCAAAAACAGATTTCAGCTAGAAGTAGTGAGAATAAATGAGAATATAGATATAAAACACTTAGAATTCCAGATATCAGATATAAAGATACAAACCATTCAACGCCCACTGCACTGCCTTTTTAATTCTTGCATATGTAGAACTACTCAAACCTGCATGAATATACTGTAAACACTAATTATATTTACCAGTTGCATTGACCTTCTTTTTGATTACATACTGTATGTATTTTTAATCTAAATAATGTATAAGGCACAGAAGAGTATGCAGTTTAAACCTTATAAATGTGTGATCTCCCTTCACTTTAAAGTAGATTTATAGTCCCTATTGTGCTCAGAGTTAAATGCAAGGGTTTAACAGTCAAAAATGGTAATTCATTTTTAATTAAGGCTACAAAAAACAAATTGAGTCGAGCGTTTGATGGTTACTAAAAGCATACATAAAGCCCAGAATTAGTACGTAGCAGATATAATAAAAAATACAATAGTATGTATGAAATGAAAATGTTTATTCTATCAATGTGTAAATACAAACCAGGATATTAGGAGGGTGTTATATCGCAACTCAACCCAAACCTTCTGGGTTTGTGAGCTTGCTTCGCTTGTTGCCAGTGTGACCCGACCTCAGATAAGTGAAAGAAAATGGATGGATGGATCATAGTGTAGTATTTTATTACCATAGGAGTTTTAAGAGGATGGACCACCATAATGTCTTTGACAGACACACAGAACTTTAGGTTTCTCCAAATGGACAAGCCAGCATGGTAAAACACTTTCCAAGTAAAATTAGCAAAGCACTAAACAAGTGCAGCCCATTTCACTGTAATTTCCGTTTTGGCTGCTCTATTATTCATGAACTACACTTTACCTTTATTTGCTGTGAATAATTCCTATTAGACCTTGAAATCAAAGAAAATACATGAAAAGCAGAGAGAAAATAACAGCTCAATTTAGGGAAGTTTAAGTAAGAATGCTGGAGTGCAGTGTAATCGTTCAGCACAATGGTTAGCCAATCTTGACATGGTTGTAAAAAAGCTTCCCTCCCTGTTATGAGCTGTTCCTCTTCATAATGTCAGGGCTGAATTATTCTCTCTCAACTGAAAAAGGTTCAGAAGTTACTCGTTTTAACAGGAACCCTTTAAATTAATAAAAATAGCAGCTGCTCTTGGTGTATTTATTTTGTGACGTGCTAAAGCTTTTGGAGAAAAAAATGTAATTTATTTTTCTTGTTTCGTTGAGTTAGAGTGCACAGAACCTTAAAAACGTATTCTCGGCTTTCATAAGACAACAAACTATGTGTTCAAGACTGTAGTTAATTCAACCTAATGTTAACTCCTGGTCAAGCCCTCTTTTATTTTCGATCACAAATCAAGAATTTTGATATATTGTGATAAAATCATGTTAGTACTATTTTTGTGGTTTTTGTACTTGTGTAGAAAGAAACAGCCATTGTCAGAGATCTCTGATTATACTTTTGGTTGTGGTAGACTCGTTTTGGTTTTCTTCATATACGCATTTATTTTCATACTGAAGATGTATCCGTTTTTCTCAACCATTGAGATTCCTCCTGCTATTCGTTTACTTATATTTGTAATAAAGGCCCAATTCCAATCTCCACCTTGATGCCCAAACACTGAGCCCTTGTGGATTTTAATGGCTTAAGGTCTGCATTGCTTGAGTGCGTGAGGGCTTGAGAAGGTATGAAAAAGTGAGGAATATGATAAACTATCATGACATCACATGTTGCCTGGCAACAAGATGTGCCATATAGTACAATCAATTAAAAGCCCACCTCCTGTATGTATTTAATTTTCTTCTGTGTTTATATATTTGAGAACAATTTAAAAAGCTGTTCATCTCTGAGTAGTCTCTGGAGTCCCTCAGGGATCAACCCTTGGTCCTCTTTTGATTACAATTTATATTTTGGTGCTTGTTAAGTCAGTGAACTGTATAACATAATATCATCCAAATAACTATCCTGGTATCTCACAAATCACATTACTATTTAAAAAGAGTCTTGCCCAGAATCTACTGTAGATACTCAGGAGTCCTCCTGTAGCTAGATAAGTATTGGTGCTCCCACCCCAAAGTCTGTCATGGTCAATCTATCCCTAGTCAAAATGGAAAATGTGACTGACTCAATGCCTTGTGGGCTAAACAACTTCAAACATGATGGGCATGATATTTATTTGAAATAGGGATGAAAGTTGGCTTGAGGAATTTTTACTATTAATAAAGAAGCCAAATATAGGACATGAAGTTGACAGGTGTGAGACATGCTTGTGCTAACTGAGTGGCTGTGTAGCCTGGCTTCTCACTGTGAGTGTAGATCTCTTCTAATACAGGGTGGGAGTATATCTGATGGAAAAGAGGTAGCCTGTCTTAATCTTACAAAGGGACCTGAGGCCATATACTTCTAAATGACCACTGCTGGATACATCATCACCTAATTGAATGGCTGCTGTTCCATTTTTTATGTCGTTCAAAGGAGAGATTTGAAACTGGCCTGTAATTATGAAACACATCGGAATAACTGTGTGATAATTTAAGCAGGTACTTAATTAGCACTCCTTTCAAGGCAGAAGATGGAGCAGAAAGGAGCGATAGAGAGCAGAGTGCAGCCTAATATCTAGCAGGAAGAGAGCTGAATAGACGGGGTATATACATTTTTTTCTTTTGGTGATGAGTGCTAATTTTCTGAAGGTATCCGGGGAGATTTTGTGAGAACAATTTAGTATGTTGATGGACTTGAGGCATTGGATGTGCACAGTCAAAGTCAATTTAGTAATTAAAGTTAAAAGATTGTTTTTGGAACACTGAGTTGAGCGCAGGGAACAGTCCCCAAGTCATTCTGCTGTAATTTCAAATTGAACTTACTGTGACCTCTCTCTGTGTTTCTTTATCAGTGCTGTGAAATGCCAGGCTATAGCATCAGGCAGCTTGTGTTTGAAACTCATCGGGGTGGAATTCAACATGTATAATCCGTGAACCAAATTGTTGTCAAGTTTATATGACAGGTCTTTGTAATAATAGGTGTAATGGAGTGCAAATGAAGCAAATAGGGCACTCTGGGATGAGTCTTGGAACGAAAGCTTCAGGCAACAGACCTGCCGAACTATCCAAACACCAATGCAGTTGGTGCTGTTGGAATTAATCATAATTGGTTGTTGACAAGCTAGTTCAAATTTGAACAGAACAAAATAATCAGTAGATGAAGATGGAGTTATGAATATTGCATCAGACAGTTATGTGACTGACTTGCAGGTATACGACAGTACTGCAGGTCTTTGTCTGAGCAAAAACAATTAAACTGTGGCTTTTTCTGAAAGGAATTGGACGACTTCATTCAATCCCAATGTGAGTTTGGAACTCATCTTTAGGCTTGTAAGGGGTTAATGTTTAGCATCCTTTAGAGGGACAAAGACAACTGAAGTAAGCTTTGATTCACAGCTGTTTGCGATTGATTTCAACGTCAATCCTGTTTCATTGGAAAAAGTATCAAAGCATTCATAGACACTTTTCAAATCACTTCTACAGAGACAAAATATATATTTTTTTAAAGCTCAGTTTTCAGTGCTTATCTTACCAATGACAAACACATACTGCGTTTTGTGTCAGTGACAAAGAGATTCTGTAAACCTATTCGTTTTTTGGCAAAATGTGATTTTTTTTATGCCATTCTGAGCACATGAATGGAGAGAATTGGATTGTGTTGCACTAGTGGGATACAATACTTTTTCATAGTTTGATACTTTTGTCGGCCTTGGAAATGGGTAGCTGTTGGAAAGCTGGGTAGCTGTCCATTCTAAATGTTGTGAATGCGAGTTAAATACAGCTGCTGCCGTCGGCGAAGAAGCTTTCCAGGGCTATCGGGTCTGTTTGGACTTTTTTTTTTTTTTTTTTTAAGTAAAGTAAAAGTTTGTCTTCAAAATATTCCCTGTTGAGGGGAATAACAGGACTGTTAGAGTTAATAATGAGAGGCGGATGCTGTTGAAACTGAACCTTAGTTAGATCTGGAGAGTGCTGAGGCATATGAAAGATTTGTCAGAGCCAGGGGAAGCTCAAGTGAACATATTGTTGTGATAATGTAGATCATGCTATCAATTATCGACACCCTCTGCAGATCCCAGTGTAGTCCTTTCATTTATGCCCAACAACCTACAAGCAGCCTCTTCTTTGTGTATGCAGCCAGCTCTGTGCACATTTCTTTATAGTTTCAACACTGAGCTGTGGATTAGGTGTAATATTTTACATTCTTTACATTAATTTAGCAAAAACCTGGGAAAAAAAACAGACTGAAGCTAAACTCCCTCTAGGTTTGTTGTTCTTATCTCTGTGTTTGCAGCCTTCCTACCATGCACCCGGTCCCGATACACAGCTTTTTGATATGTCACTCAGAGGCTCAAAAATATTTCATGCATGATTTTCTTTTTCCGAAGAAACCCCTTCCTCTTCCAACAGTTAGCCCTGCCACCACATGGGGGAATAGAGACGTCCTTG
Organism: Labrus bergylta; assembly: GCF_963930695.1. Classification (NCBI taxonomy): domain Eukaryota; kingdom Metazoa; phylum Chordata; class Actinopteri; order Labriformes; family Labridae; genus Labrus; species Labrus bergylta. The sequence continues at coordinate 4,083,525 of NC_089208.1, read as the reverse complement.
CCCACTCAGGGACGTTGTTTCCAGAGGCAACAATGGCGCTGTGAAGTCGGAGCAGACTTTCCAAGTCAAAGAAACAGATTTCCTTTAATCAAAAAAAAAACCAAATAGATGACAACCAGATCAACCAGTGAGATGCATATTGTCACTTGAAATTGATCGCAGAAGCTAGTTTTCAGATGTCTATCAGCACTTCTCTGCTGCTTTTCTCCATCTCACAGACACTTGCTTGCGAAAACGGGATGAAGGCAGGAGGGGAGAGAAGGAGCTGAGGGATGAAGGGATGAATTTATTTTGGTCTGAAAAGCTGCAGATTTTTAGGGAAAATCTTCAATAGCAAAACTCTAAATCAGTCAGGATCAGTCAAACTGCCTGAACTACTCTTATTCTGAGGGTCTAAAACTGATTGATTCTCTGAAAGGTAGAAGAACAAGAACACCCACACACACACACACACACACACACACACACACACAGACAGAGACCCAAACAGTATGTCCTACGTAAACACTGCCTTTCCCCATCCAGCCCCCCTGCAGTTTTCATACTTGGCATAGAGACAAGCTCACAACCTGTATTCATTTTATAAAGATGAAAACACAATCAATACAGTGAGCCGGGAATTGGAAGTCATTTTCATTAGAGCTGTTGAGAGTTGTGAAGTCATTACCAGCAGATAGCACGGGGGGGGCCGTGGCTGCAGGCAGCCATTTGTATTCTACACGCCTGCCCTTCCTCTCTCCTTGCAGCCGCTTCTTACCTCTACGGTCTATCGCTGTCTATCTTCCCTCTCCGGTTACACTTTTCCCTTTCTCAGAACATCCCATCCACCTATAGAAACAACTTTTTTTCTGGGTCCTGACTCTCATTCCATCATAGGAAAAATACTTTTTTTATATTTCTCCTTTATTCACATCCATTTCATGTGGAGAACTCTTGTAATAGACACGGCACTCTCTGTTGAAAGTTGTCCACCACAGCCATCTAATGCACCATAGCGTGTTTGTTTTGCTCTCGCCATGGAGCTCCAACTGCTTTTTCATATTTTTCTTTTCCCCGGATTTTTTCGCCCTCCTATTTTGTTCCCCCTTCTTCCATTTGTGGTGCTCCCTCCACACCAGATGTTTTCAAATGGAGGGAAACAAGTTAAAACAGCACAACAAAGCGCGCAACAAGAGAGACCATCAGCACACGCTCGGGGGAAATAACAGTCGCTGGCAGCGGCCATTGGAAGTCGCGGCAACAAAATAGAGGTGTTTTGTCTCTTTCTTTTCTCCTCACCCTCGGTGGCTCTGAGAGCTCTGAGCTCATTGTCATAAAAATGGAATCTGTCACCCTGCTATAAACCTCTGTCAAGGTAGAAAAGAGAACAAATGCAGACGCTTTGGTAGGCGCCCACCTACACAGAAACACTCAGAAGTGTACCAGCGTGGAAAAGGCTGCAATTCGAGGACAAAGCTGCTGCAACATTAGTGGGTTTTCTTTCGGCTTTATTTGTTGTTTTTAATTTCCTAGCTCCCTTTCATTAGCCTTTGTTCTGGTAAAACAGTCGCTAGAAAATTAATTAAAAGAAAATCATTTTTGAGAATTGTTCCTTAAAGTGGGAACAGCTCGTTAAGTAATAAATCTCTAAAAGATGCGTAATGGAAATGGCCCCTTTTTCTGTTCGATTTATTGTTGTTGTTTTGTTCTTAGAGGTTGAAAAATGCTCAGATATAAAATCAGTCAAACTGCAAACACATTGTATGAACACTGAAAGAGAAACTCAAATCCAGATAAAAGAATACGACCGTTTCACTCTTTGAAAAGTTTTATGTTTGGTGGCTCAAGCCTCGGGGTCTCAGTTGTCAGATGAAGTCTTACAGCACGGTCTCCAGGGAGGCAGCAGAGCGGGGGTCACAAAGAAGAAGGTAATGTGCAAAAAACAACATATTGTGATGTTCAGAGGAGTCCCAGAAAAAGAAAAAAAAAAGTGGTTTCTGAAAAACACTGTTGTGTGCTATGTTGGCTGCAACAGAAGAGCGGAGTGAGCGTGGGCGGGGCCAGAGACGGCTTTTGAAAGGCCAGCAGACAAGATGCAAGGGATCAGGTATTGATGGTGGGAGGCGTTTAGGTCACCTGCTATGTACTGTACCAGGAGATTGCACTGAGCAGGACATTGGATATACATAGCACACTTTGATGTACAAACATTGTTTAACATTTAGCCTCAGTGTTCATATAGGAAAACTTCAGACCCAAAAATATTGATGAATCTAACCTAACCTATGACTCATTATGGCGTTGGATAAAACTGTCAGTATGATAAATTTAATGGATTTGTTTCACCCTCTAAAGCTACATTTCACAGTATAATACAATTAATTCAACTCTAAGGTCCATGAAAGACTTTAACAAAGAGCATTGTCGAGATGTCCGTGGAATTTAAATCCTCCATGTCATAGGCAAGATAAGTATTACTGTAATACAATGAAATTTGCTACGCATGTTCTCAGACCTAACAGCAGTGGCTCTAAAATTGGGTTACGAGCCCCCCACGAGTGGAGGCTTTCAGGGGGTGAGGAGGCTTTTGTCTTTTTGTTTTTTTTCTGTCCTGTGGTTGTTGTGAAACCAATCTGCCCTTCGGGACAAATAAAGTTGAAAGTTGATAAAGATGTAAAAAAAAAAAAAAAAAAAGTCAAGATCTCTAGAAAACAAGCAGAAAAATCCCCAGTTGGTGCTAAATTACTCATCACAGGAAAACAGCTGCAGAGTTAAATACAGTGTGTGGGTGAATGTCTGCTTCTGGCTTCCATGAATATCTGATTTTTAAAGAAGTGAAATCCAAACAAGAACTTTCAGATGGAAACTCGTCTGACAGAATAAAGGGTTAGAATAAAGAGATAATAGCATCTAAAGCACGGGATGGAAAGGTTTTTTAATCAAGTTTAAAATATGACAAACCTGGGAGCGTAGGTAGCCTAGCGGTTATGTTGCGTGCCCCATGTACAGAGGCTACAGTACGGTGGCTGGGAAGTGCAAAGCAAAATTACAAAGTGTGAAACACTATTGCAAAATTTGAGACAAATTTGCATTTTCAAAAACATTTTTACATTTCATAAAACAAAATTACAAAACCAAAACACTTTCACCGAGGAAAAAACACATTTATATTTTATAAAACAAATTTACAAGTGGCAAAACAAATTTACAAAAATACCAGACTCTTAACGGAAAGGGTAATTTGTTTCCTGTCTCTCTTCAGCTTAAGAAAAAGGCCCAAAAAATGTATGTACGACAAACCTCATGTACTCTAAACCTCACTACCAATGTAGCAGGAGAGCTTGGATTTCAACGGAGCCACAAACATCATCAGTGTGAGGATATATGCTCTGCAGTGTTGTGAAATGAACATTAAAGCTCCCAGGACGACTTACATTCGACTTTTGTTACCCAAAGTAAACTCATCATCTGTACTTTTCCCTCTCACAATCTCATCGTCGGATGTTTATCTGTCTCTCAGTGGGATACTTACTGGTTCTCTGCTGTTTTTAATTTCAGGCCACAGCAGGTAAACTGGGTCAAGGTGGACGACGACGTGCCCTCCCATGCTGTCATCACCGGCGGCGATCTGTACATTGAAAATCTAAACAAATCCTACAACGGGACCTACCGCTGTGTGGCCTCCAACTCAGTGGGGGAGTCTTTCGACGACTACATCCTCTACGTCTATGGTATGCACGTCTTAACACTCTCTTTCTATCTCTATCTTCCTTCCTTTTTTTTAATCTACCTGTTGTTTTTTCTCATTAATATTTGCTATATTTCAGCATTAAATCACATCACATTTCAAATAATGTAATATTTAACCTTAATTTACACAATAAGCTTTTTAAGGACGTTCCAAAGAGTTGACCCGTCCACCATATTGACTTTTGTCCTAACCTTAAATTAACTGAAGTTCAATCACTGCAAGCTTTTTAAAAATATATTTCATGAGCAAAAACACCAAAATCATTCACATATTTTGGAGCTAATCGCTAACACCTGTAGCATAGACGAAGGCCATTACACTTGTCCAAGATATGCACAAGCTTTAAACACGAGCTGTGTTTTAATACCCTTTAATGCTTCAAACTGCGCTGTGGAGAAAGTCAACTTCGCCACAGTCGCTCCACCTGACTGAACTTTCTGCCCTGCACCTGGATCCTGAAAAAAAAAAAAAAAACAAGTAGTCCTGAAGCGGCAAAGTGTTTTGACCTCTGATAAGCATGCAAACTCATTATCATTATAACTCAAACTGGATTGTATTTCATCTCCCCACTGGTGCCCGTAGCAACACACCCACACCAAAGCAGCTCCTTCACATTTCTTAAAGGCTGTACCATTTCCTCGAACGGCAGGGACAACGAGGTCATGTCCTCATTGTTGTTTCTACTCCTCTTCTGTCTCTCTCTCTCTCTCCCTTGGTATCCATTGCTTATTTTAATGACCTGAAGAGGAGTTTACATTCTGCTTTAACAAAGACATTTCCCACGGTGGATTTTAAAGAGGTTTCTGACTACTTTTGGCGAAAGATGTTAAATTAAAAATACAATAGAGGGGTTGGGTTTTATCCCAGCAGAGTGGAGAAGGCCTTGAAAACAACATTTAGACTGGAAAGAAGAGCACATATACAGAAATATATAATTGAACAGTTCAATTAAATAATAAAATAGGCTTAAAAATAACCGAAAATGTTTGCTTTTTCACTGTGGAAAACTCCTTAAGGGGTTTGGAATGGGCAATTTGAGCTTGTGACCTCAGCATTTCTAAAATCCCTGCTAGCAGCCCATAGAGACCGAGTCAGGTTTTAAACTAAGTTTGCTGTTCACACAGTGAAGGTAGCTGGTGATGAGGGACTGTGAGAGAGAGAGAGAGAAAAAAAAAAACTCATAACTCCGGAAATGCTGCGCTGTTTTCTCATCCCTCTTGAGAACCAGACCCCGTGTCTCAAAGGATTACCTGTCTAAGTAAATGTTGAGTAAAGTGAAATAAAAATGTGTACAGTGTGGTGGTTTAGTTCTTAAAGCTAACCTGACTCCATCAGCTCCATCCAGTTTCTGGATTGTCTTCTAATAGAGGGATTTCAAGGCTGAGTAATGGTTTTAATTCACTCTAAAGGAAGTCAAGAAATTTCAATTTGCCAACACTCTTAAAAGGAAGAATTTGCGACATTGTACACATACATATAGCAGATATCAAGTTTATCCTCCGTAAATGTCACTCTGAGTCATGACTGTCTACAATGAGTGAAAAGTGTGAGTCCCGCTGGCTGTGATGTTGTCCGAGCCATTTTTACATTCTGTTTATGTACTTGGCTCATTCCCATTTAAAAGCTGTTTAAGACTAGAAAAGAAGAATAACATACTGTACTCACTGCTTATTTGAATGTCAAGTAAACGTTTTTAGATCATTTACATGCAATGTGAAGCTACGAGCCAACTAAAGCGTGCTAACATTAGCATGCTAACTCAACAATTCAGGCTACAGGCAATTGCAGCTCGAGCCAAGAACAATTTCTGTCACCCTTGAGCACCAGCATGAAACCAAAACAACTCGTGGTGCATTGTGGGTTAGCATGCTAATGCTAGCGATCTTTATTATGCTGGTATCTTCACACTGCATGTAAATTTATCTGAAATGAGCGTGATCTAGAAACACAGTTAAGCAGTGAGTACAGTATGTTATTCTTCTTTTCTCTAGTCCCTCAATTAAACAACTTTTATACACGAGGGGAGGAGTCAGCCGGCCGTCCGGGCGATGTAAACAAAGTGAAGATAGGACTCTGAAAACTCTGAAAACATCACAGACAGTGGGACTCGGGTGTTACACCCATTGTAGACAGTCATGACTCACAGAGTTATTTTCAGAGGAGATACTTGATTTCTACATTTAAGTGTGAAAAATCGCATATAAAGACTTTAATTGTGCTTAATTATGGTGCCTTCCATTTTATAACTCCTTTGTGTAAATGCGAGGAGAGAGGGGTTGGAGGTGTGTCGCTGGAGGAGAGCCGAGGCGTGGCCTAACAGCAATTTGTTTTGGTTTCATGCTGGTGCTCAAGGGCGACATCTACTGGATCAAAAAGTCGCACATTCTTCCTTTAACTTAAGACTTCATATTAGGAAACTTTAATGATGCACTGCTAATATCTGTCATTCTGCATAGTGTAAAGCAGTTTTTTCTTTTAAAGTCTTTTGCATAGAGCGCTACAGGTATAACCCTGACAGTGGGTCAAGGGATGACTGTACTCTCCCTGTTCCTTTGACTACCAGATTTCTGTATTTCTTTGGCTTCCTGTCGGTGTAGGCTTCCCATTTTCGAAGTCATTCTGTCATCCTCATGCACATTATCTTGGCATGCTTTCACAATGTTGATACCAATAACATTTTCCCCCTGAGCAGGGCATTACTGTCTAATGGACTCATTTTCCCTGGCCAAAATTACTTTACTATCACTTTTGGTACACCCTGAGCCCGCAGAGAAATTATTTGGCTGCCATTTTCAGAGGGAATTAGCAGAGTGAAAAGCTTTCTTTTGTATGTAGAGGGGAAAAAAGGGACGCTCAGTGCCTGACGGACACCGGCTGAATGGATGTTATTTACAGCAGAGAGAGGTGCTGTGCTAATGATGAGTGCAATAAAACAACACAAGTACTGCTGATGATCAGGAAACAGCTTACTGCCCCCTGGTATATTATAGCTGTTAGTCTATGCTAGCTGTGCCTCGTTGGCCTCCCTGTGTGTATATTCTTCTGGTTTTATCTCTTTAAGAATCTGTTTGACAGCATACATCTTTGGAGGGAACACTTCTTCCACTCCTAACATCTTTAGATACTGGGAAAGCTATTAGAGATTGCAGACCTTTGCCAATAGTCCAGAGTACTGTAACAGGCAGATCTGCAAACACCACTAAGTCTGGATATATTAGTGAGATCTCATATGGTCCATTCCCATGGTCCTTTTCTTTTGCATAATCCTGCTGACAAATGGCACTAAAAAAAAAGTCAATGGCAGAGGGTTGTGGCAATGACCATGGTCCTAATCCAGAAAATGTTTTGGTTTCTGGGTTAAAGCAATCAGAACCAGGGTTGGTTCAAAGCTAATGGTGAACTCAGTGCTTTTGTGTAATAAAAGCTTAATTTCAGCTTTCTCTTTATCTGTTGTCAAAGGGAAACTGGTCGCCATCTGAGGATGGTGAGTGATTCCATTTTAGCAAGACAAAAGTTTGAGTTTTTGCATAGAAATGTGTTTTTAGTATCAGCTACAGCTTGCATACATTTAATCAATAACATAAACCCTTAAAACCATTCTTTACGCCATGCATCCATTAAGCAGAGCTTTGCATGAGGTACGAATGTCCTGGTAATTTTAGCAGGCGTTCTGTTTGTCTATCCTCCCTGGACCTACACAACAAAACACCCCATGGTCTCTTATCCACCAGCCCCTGAATCCTGAACCCCCTACAGCGAGAAAAAGACAAAGATAAACACGGTAATGCAACATGCGGACAACTAAAAGCCTTGTTCTTCAAAAAAAGAAAAGGAAAAAAACCACCAGCGGCCATTAAGTCCACAGAAGGCCTCCATCCTTTCAGAGCCAGTCTTTTGATCGCTTTGATGTGTCCATGGCCCCCCACGCTGCTAATATCTACTGTAATTCAACAGCAAATCATGCCGAACCTTCGCCTTGCTAATGGGAAGACAGAATGTTGTGGCTGAGCTGTCAGACGCTCTTTCTCACATTATGTTCCAGATCCCCATCTACCATGGCACACACACACACACACACAACTCCTGCTATTAAGCTACCACCACCACGAGCACCTAGGTACCAGGAATAATGATATATGTAGAGTTAATAGCCTTCTTTGTGCTCATATGGTGCTTTCATAAGATATGTGTTAGGTTCAGTAGAGATTGATAGTAGTTGTGATTGTTGTGATTGAACTCTAATAAAGGTTAAACAAAGCAGACCTCTGATGCCGTAAAATTGGTCTGTTACCAAGTAAACTTTTTGTGATGGTAAATATATAATAGAAGATTGTGGACAAAGAAAGCAATGTGTAGGCTAAGTAATTTAGTGAACGTGGTTACTTGCACATGTCTGTAACAGTAATTTAAGTTCCCATTAAATTCCTAGCAGAGTACTATTAGGTTCTACATGTTTCCCATTAAAACCATAGACTGTAAACATTAATAGTCGAAGCCTGAGTGACGTCATCCATCTGTTACTGCAGGGGGCTTTCAGAGGCTGTTGGTGGCGGTCGCCATGCTGGAAATGCTGTCTCAGCCGAACTTTCAGTCAAACTGACAACAGGCTAAGAGCTGAGGCGGGTTTTAAGGCCCTTAACAAGCCTTACTATGGATAACTCACGGCCTTCACGAAATCCAAAATGGATGAGTTATGAACAAATCAACCCTTTACAGTGTGTGCCGATTAAGACAATAACTAATCAGAACAAAATGATTTTTTTAAACCAGGCTGTAAACATGCTAACGTATACTGTAAAAACTGGCATTTTTTTGCCGGAATTGTGTGTGGATGTGACTTCTGGGTCTCTTGGAGACAGCCCCAAGTGGACACTCAAGCAACTGCAGTTTTTTTTTACTTCTGCATCAGCTTCATTTTTCAACAGCGGAGGTTGCCACTTAATGATAAGAGAATTCCCAAGAGGAATCAATTGTTGTTAATGCGTGGCAATAAGCAATAGTATAAAAGAAGTTAGTGAAACTTCTCAACTACACAGTGAAAGTCCTCCAGTATTGAGTGTAGTGTTTCAGTCTGTTTAGTACTATTTATAATATATGCAACCCAGTTAGAGTTATGACTCATAATGCTCACATTAGTTATTTCTGTGTGAGCTCCCACAAACACAAAAAATAAACTCATGAGAAGGAGACCAAGAGAGAAGTGTAGCACGCTCTGTCTCAAGAGTTTGATTTCCCCGTGGATGTTCATGAAGCGCCGATGATGCAGGATGGCACTCTTCAGAATTGTCAATAATGCATCTCTGGGTTGTTTGTGAAATGACAGTGTGTGATCAAAAACCTGGAGCTGAACTCACAGGTAATAATGTGTCTTTATACTCCTTGGTCAGGATCAAAGACTGATTGTTATTAGTGTAGGGAGCCACTGGTTTGGGAAAAAATCATTTAGAAACCCTGTGTCGGGCATTTTGGCCTTCTCTGTCTTGTTTTTTGGAGTTAGAAGTGACCATATTTCGTGGATATACATTTCTACACTTTTGCCTGGTCCAAAGGTCACCAATGAAATCAACTTGGCAATGCTAGGTTGCGACACAGTATAGAACAACCTGCATTATGAATCCAACAAACATCATGGTGTGTCGGAGAAGGCTTGAAACTGAAGATTGAGATCCTAAAATGGTTAAGACTAAGTCAAGAATAATATAAGAAGTAGGGTCATCTTCTCAAAGATTTCTTAAGATAATCAGACTTGTGTTTTGCAACTGGTGGAGTATCCCCCTGCTGGCCATTAGAGATAATGCAGGTTTAACGCACCTCCATATTGGCTTCACTTTTAAAAGGGGCCACCTCCACTTCTTCTTCATGGCCAGTACCAAAGGAACCAAGGTACAATGACTCAAAGATTTCTTAAGAGAATTAACGAGTTTCACAAAAAAGAAACTCATTTTGGTTCCATAAAGTTTATTCCCAGGCTACTTAGGAAAGATGAATCCACCCGTAGCCGGAAGGGGGAAGCCGACTCCTAATAATGATAAAGTCCACTCCACCAAGTCTGACAAATAGCACCATGTTTGAGAGTTTATAAAAAAAAAACCAGCCACAATATCAACACAAGTTTCCAAACTGTACATTAGAGTCACGTAATTGAATGACAAAGTCCACGAGGTGCCCCCGCCCACCCAAACACTCCCCCTGCTTGACAGCCAGAACAAATGCAGCCAGGGCCGGCATCTCCTCTAATACATCTGATTGCCGGGTATTGTGACCCTAAGTGATGGAGAGCACTGCGAGAGTGGCTGACACTAACAATGTTAACAGAGAAAACAATGCAGTCTGTTCTGCTCAAGCTCTCGCCACCGCTCTGACTTCATAGGGTAAGAAAACAGAAGCGTCGGGGTGTTCGCCTTTGCAGTGGAGTGAGACCCAGCACAGAGGTGTTTTATGTTGTTTACAGGCCGCCGCCTCTTACCCAATAACTGAGTTCCCTTCCTCCCTTCTCCTTTACCAGCACTGGCTTTTTATTGCACACCAGCACAATGTCTAGTGACCCACTTGCTCCAAGTCGTTTTCCTACTTACACTTCTCCGCCATTACAGCTCATGGGAGTTTCTTCACAAGTCGTTGTTGGGGTCTTTAAGTGGCTTTCAACATGTCTTTTTAAGGTGCAAAGTGTACCAAAACATCCTATTGAAGCTGCAGACGCTCTTAGTTTTGCTAAAATTGCACTTGAGTGGAAACGAAATTGCCTCCAAAACAAATCTGCAAAGAGGTTATGTTCTGAATCCTGTCAGTCTCTTATGAACTGCAGATATTTTAGATATTTCTCCGCCGTGTGTCATTACGGCATTACAGTGGTAATTTTGGGCAATTTTATGTAACTTAAGATCCTGTCAGTCATCTCGAAACCGCCGAGCGAAAAGATTAAGTCAAAGTGAAATTGATGTTGAATTTCACTGTTCATTTGATTAGACTCAGAGTTTCACATGGCAGAGCTTGCAGAAAAATACCAAGTATTTTTTGCTTAAAACATCCCACATGCATATTTGTGTCAAACTTATCCAGCAGAAAAAATACATACATATTCTTCTTAAACAATAATTCACAGTTGTCGCAGAAAAGTAGGTTTTTCTACACAGGTAATTGTTACGGAATTGTATAATCTACGATTACACTCTGGGATCCCTCTTGAGTTGAACCACCTGTTGTGTTGTTGTGTTTCTGCAACATATAGATGCCGAAATAACCCAGCTTTGTTAAAAATACCCTGCAGACTTTCCCCATGATGTAGTAGATTATGTTAAATCACTCCAAAGCTGACAGCCTGTTTACCTCAAATCTAAGGCCCCGTGTCCAGCTTGCGTTTCCGAGCAACAGCGTCTTTTTTCAATTGTTTCCAATGAGGAGAGAGCGTTTGCAGCAGCCGCTTCGCGTTCAAAATCTTCACATTTTTCAGAAAGGCGCTGTTGCTATTATACATAGACTACACTAATGTAAATACACTTTGAATTGTGTAACACAGTTAAAACCGAAGTACACAGTTGACAACTTGAGTTCCAGACGTCCTCTCCTGTTTGCGATCACTAACATGAGAGCTTTCTCTTGTTTTACTAACAAACCTTTCTGTACGACTGTACCCTTCTCAAAAAGCATTTTTCAACAATAAACCACATTTCACTGGACTTGAGCTTGTATCGCCCTTTTCTAGTCTTCTGACTACTTTACTCCGCTGGTCACGCCTACACATTCACACACTGATGGTAGAGGCTGCTTTGTAAAGAGTCCATCATAGGTCACTAATCCCATTTATACACATTCATAAGGCACAGATGAGAGCAACTTGGGGTTAAGTGTCTTGCCCATTGGACATGTGGCTGCAGGAGCTAGGGATCGAATCCTCGACCTTCTGGTTAAGAAACAACCGACTCTACCACTGAGCCACAGCCGCCCCAATTACAACCAAAGCATCGTCATTATATCGTGCATCTTAATATAGATAGACATATCCCCATCATGGATGACTCTGTGGTGGAGGTAGTTTTTGGGTGTGATTATCGACCCCGTGTAAACGTCTTTGCACGCCTGCTTTAGCGGGAATGATTCCTGTCAGGTTGTCTCTCAGCTTCCTGTTGTCCTGCTCTGTGCGCTCCGACCAGAAACACTGATTCATAAGCCTCATCGGTAAACAAGGCCCAGTGACTCAGCAGGAAGGAAAAAACACATTCTGCCTGTCACATTTGAAAGTCAATTAGCTCCACTGTTCTTTGATTCACTGCTCCCTATCTGGGAAGAAGAAGGAGGGGCGGGAAATGCAGCGTACATCCAGACGATCGCACATGTCTCTATTTTTAATCTTTGTTTATTTATTTTTCCTGCGCTAAGTTTTTAATGAGTTGTTGACACGGATGATCCCAAACATCTGCCGGACCCTCGCAGTTCATGATGGGATAAAACCAATTAGACAGCAACACCCACGAGCTGGAGGATTGTGGCTCTGAAGCATGTGAGAAAAGCTCATCATGCCCCGGTCTTCATCTGCCAGCCGACTTTCCCGATGGATCATTTTCTCCCCGCCTTTTGTCTGCAACGTGGGTCTCTGCAGCCCTTTTGTATTGTCAAGGTTGCCTTTAAAAGGAACAGAATTGTTGATGGATGAAAAACATATCGTACAATCGGGAAAAAAAAAAAAAAAGTTTTGAATACAGATCCAGATCACCTGAAGGCCTTCATTTGCATTTTTTTAAATTGCCTCAGGCGGAGTTCTGAGGGGGCTACACGGTCCTCGACGCCTTGTGTTTGAATTTCTTGATACTTTTTCCCTCAAGTACAAGAAAAAATAGATGATTTTCTAAACACACAGTGGTGAACAGATTTGAGTGGCCTCAGGGAAGACTTATGTAGGACAACAACCTCTGTACCCTCTTGGGGGGGAGGGGCATTACAAACAGCAGGGTGACTTTCATTATCTCTGTAATGTAACCTGGAGATGTGTTCATTTTCAATTTACTGTGCACATTCAGAAATGAAGTGACAGTATAATGTGGATTATTAGTGGAAATGCTGCAGATGAATCACGACGCCACTCCCTTTAATAAAGAGGAAACGACACAATTTTCTATCTACGCTTCCTGTGACGACTGAATTATTCATCAGTGAGAAATCAATAAAAAACATGAAAAGCTATAATAAACAATCAGTGATGAGATTATTTATATACTAAAATCAACTCTTAAGGCATGATGGAGTCTGTTCCTCTGAATGTCTTCTGTACAGTCTGTTTGTGCTGACAGAGAAAAAGTTGTCTTTTACAAATGATTCATCATCAGACTCAAATAAATCGACAAACCGATTGTTAAAGTCTGTCACGTTACCTTCAGGGTTTTTCTACTCAGCGGCTCAAAAGCCTGAAGCCCCCTTGTTGCTTCTGAAGGTTTATTAAAAAAGGACTAAATACAAAGACCTATTAGGAATAAGCTGTCGACACCATGCCTTCTTTATGGGGTGTCTTTGGCTCATCAGAGTCAGTAGTCGAGGTCGGTCGTTTCTTAAGGTCGAGGGTTTGATCCCCAGCTCCTGCTGCCACATATCCGATGTGTCCACACTACAAACACACACACAGATAGAACTCATCCCCGGACTACAATAATGGACTCTGTGCAATAATGGATTTTAGTAGTATTTATTACATTATTTTTTACAAATGTTTACGGGTATGAATGTGTATGTGGGTATGGGTAAGATGTGCTTGGATTGTGTTTGTGTTTGTGTACTTATCTTTTATTTTATATTTTATATGCTGAAAACAGGATTGCTTCAACTGAGTTTTGTTGTATATCATGCAATGACAATAAAGATAAATCTAATTAATCTAATCTTGGGCATTTAACCCAAAGTTGCTCCTGCTACTTTAAAGGCGGTGTATGAATGTGAATGAATGGATTAGTTAATACTGATTGACTCTTTGCATATCTGCCTCTACCATCAGTGTGTGAATGTGTAGGTGTGACCTGTGGTGTAAAAGCTCTCTGAGTAGTCAGAAGACTAGAAAAGAAATCTACAAGCTTAAGTCTATTTACTTAGCATCTTGTTCCACTCCCCTTGTTTTCTTTCATTTCTGATATTTTGGTCAAATCAGTCTCATGTTTCTAATATTTTGAAATGTTTATTGCAGCAGCAGAACACAGTTTGTGTTTTGGTGTCGAGACTCCGACCTCATCACTCCTCGCAGAGTCTAGCTGTCATGTAGAATAAGTGAAATCTTAATCATGCAAAGAAAAGCATTTAACTCCATGCTGGCTTCCTTTAATAACACTCAATGTTAAACATACGGCACTGTTTTTTCTTTTTTTTTTTTTTTTTAAATAGACACATTTTGATTGATGCTTAAGTAACTCAAACCAGGCCAAGAAAATATCATTCAATGGCAGATGATTTATGCAATCTTCTTTTTTTATACACATAAAGTAATCTTTAGGCACTGGAAGAAAGAAGACATTTTGATTAACTACAAATTGAAACAGAAATAAAAGAGCCCTTCTTACTGCTAAAAAAAAAAAAAAACAGCTCTTCTGTCTACTTGACGTCCCTCTCCACCCCGCCTCTGTCCCTACACATTTCCTTTCCTCACCTCCTTATAACACCTTATTTCATTAAGTGTGGACCAGCCTTCCTCCTTATCAACAGCCACAAATTACTTATTTTCTCGGCACCTTTTTTTTTTTTTTTCCAGTGTGTTCCCAGGCAATCAGAGCAGCACTGGGAGGTCTCTGAGCAAGCAGCGCTGTCAGTGACTTCATATCAGCGTGGCCATGCCACTTCAACGGGGGAAAATGTCACTTTTGATATCTCCCCCTGGTCATTGTCAGCGTGGGGAGTCTAGCCCGGCTAATGAAGTAAAAAGGGAAAAGCTGTGGGAGGGAAAATGGTCTCTGGCTGAACCCTGTGTCCTCAACAACCCTGCTTGATGTCCGTTTATTATTTTTTTCAACATCATTTTCCTTTTTTTTTGTTTCATGCACGCTCATTAAATGTGTCGTAATGTTATGTATTTTTATTTTTTTTTACATTTCATGCCTTTTTTTTTTCTCATTGCCAACGTCCTCACCAACTCAGTTCTCCTCTCTGTGGAAATTATTATGAATGCACCGACACGTTTGTTTGTCAAGAAAAGCTCGCTGCATAACAATGACAGCGTAAGTACAACGGCAGCATGTGTTACTCATTAGACGTTTAATCACTTCTAACAACCGCGCCCTCGCTCCCATTGTCAGCGTTTCATGTCGCGGTGTGTAGGCTGCGGGTAGACATAAAAGAGAAAGAGATCCCAACAAGATCTTTGATAAGGCTCAGGCGGCGTGAGACCAGCTGATGTCATCGCCGTGTGTGTACTGTATTTAATGCGCTGCCATAGCCAATTCATCAGAGAGTCTGCAGCAGGAGCTTTAACTCTGGCACGCATGGAGCTGCTGGTCATATATCAAGTTGTGATACCATCGTTTTCACTGTGACTTTATTTATCTCCATGCCTTTTATACTCATTTGTTTCCCCCCTTGTGTTTGTCATGTATTTGTTCCTCTCATCCAGATGCTCCCACCACTACCCCTATACCCACCACAGCCACCACCACCTCCACCACCATCACCACCACCATGTCCTACCTTGAAGGCAACCCAGGTACAGTACCACCCTCACACAACCTCTCTTTTTTTTTTTTTTCTCTTTGTTTGGTGTTGTGTGTATGTTGCGCTGCCTCATTCTCCCCCCGTACAGCCTTGAATCACTCCATACATGTCCATCATCATCATCATCATGCCACAGTGGAACATACATATTCATATGCATGTTCGACTCTCCAGTGGGTTAAGGTCGACTAGAGTCTGTGATCATTTACCAATTAGGAAATGCTTTGAAGGTTCATTATCAAATCCTCAACGTTATTTAACGGGATAAATTAACGGGAAAAAGACGTCAACTCGTTTAAGTTCTCATTTCCAGCAACTGCAATTGAAAACAATAATTGTGGAGGAGTTTCAACTCAAACCAGGATGGGGGGAACTTTTGGTCAGCTTATGTTTCTTCAGTTCACTGATGACAAAAATATTTAGTTTAAAGTCTTTATATATGATTTTTCACACTTAAATCTAATATAACTCAAGTATATCCTCTGAGTCATGACTGTCTACAATGGGTGTAACACCCGAGTCCCACTGTCTGTGATGTTTTCAGAGTTTTCAGAGTCCTATCTTCACTTTGTTTACATCGCCCGGACGGCCGGCTGACTCCTCCCCTCGTGTATAAAAGTTGTTTAATTGAGGGACTAGAGAAAAGAAGAATAACATACTGTACTCACTGCTTAACTGTGTTTCTAGATCACGCTCATTTCAGGTAAATTTACATGCAGTGTGAAGATACCAGCATAATAAAGATCGCTAGCATTAGCATGCTAACACAACAATGCAGCGCGAGTTGTTTTGGTTTCATGCTGGTGCTCAAGGGCGACATCTGCTGGATCAATATAACGCATATAAAGCCTTTAAACAGTGAGTCTAATCTAGTTGATGTGAGCATGTGGGCTTCTGCTTTGAATCTGACTTTTTTCACACATTTTTGGTTCAGCACAGCCTTTGTCAGGTTCATATTCATGATGTACAAATAAAAACACAAAAGTTCTTTGTGACGTTGGATAGCGTGGTAACATGTTCGCTAAAATTAGACTCCATATAATGTAAACAACCACCTGCTTCACAGTCATGAACTATATTTTACCACAGCACCAGGTCTTGTGCCTCATGTGTCCCCACAACTTTTTCTTTTTTTCTTGTGTTTGGATGTGTTTGGATGTGTTGGGTGAGTACGTACAGGCGGGTAAGGACTGAGAGCAGAAATAGTAGGCCGAGACTCAGCTCAGCTCCAGTCACTCGCTTGTTTGGTTTGTCAGTGCAACTTCTGGTGGAGCGAACCTGGTGACTGTCGGCACTGTTCATTCACGGCTTTGTTCCCCGTAATCCTTTCACAGCAGGAATTCATAGCAGCCTCGTTGCACAAAAGCATGCTGTGGGGAAAGATTTTGTTTTTTGTCCACCAAAAACTGAAGACTAGAAATACTTTGGTGACAGATGCAACCAGCGTGATATTACCTGAGCTGGCATGATGGTAAAGCTATGGCAAAAAAAAAACACTGCTAGAAAAAGCTGTAAAAGATGAACTATGGATTCAGGATTTTCAATGATAATTGTGTGTATTTAAAACGCGTTGAGGTTAGCAGTAGGGATGGACAATAGCTGAACATGAGCACTTGAAAATTAAGCCCCCCTTTTCAAAATAAGCTAATTTTTATCTGGCTGTTTCAGGAGCAGAACTGGGGGCTATTGTGAGTATAAATCTCCAAAGGGTGCAGATAGAAAACATCACTCTATGCCCCGACTCAGAAATCAGCCAGAGCTCCAAATGCAATCAAAGCCTCTCTGACAGACCGCTCAATTGGAACAAATCTCACGAGGCTGGCAGAAATCACAGGCATTGTGCTTGATTATGCCATCTGATTGGATTAAAGAGAATACCTTTCTTTGGAGGCTGATTGATGGCTCCTTTGCCTCAGATCAAGGAGCGCGGAGCCCTCACAGGCCTGGGCCTGATTATAGCTATCCCCGCTGATTCACCCTCAGATCTCGGCTGATTGTTTTTAATGCGCACGCTTGCGGTAATAGAAATACTTTATGGGTAAATAATGGCACTAAACATGTATATCGTCGTCTGTTTGCTGGAACAAACTGGTCAATGAATAAGAGAAAGGTGATTTTGTCTTGTATAAGTGAAAAAGAAAACACACATGAAGGAGTTGCAAAAGAAAACTTCCATTCATACGCAATAAGATGCAAATAAATAGGATTAAAAGTCTGTCACCTGTCTGATCAACACATTTTAAAGGCTTAATATGCGATTTTTCACACTTAAATGTAATATAAATCAAGTATATCCTCTGAAAATAACTCTGAGTCATGACTGTCTACAATGGGTGTAACACCCGAGTCCCACTGTCTGTGATGCTTTCAGAGTTTTCCGAGTTCTATCTTCACTTTGTTTACATCGCTAGGACGGCCGGCTGACTCCTCCCCTCGTGTATAAAAGTTGTTTAATTGAGGGACTAGAGAAAAGAAGAATAACATACTGTACTCACTGCTTAACTGTGTTTCTAGATCACGCTCATTTCAGCTAAATTTACATGCAGTGTGAAGATAATCAATCAACATGAATTTTTCCTTTTGCATGTTGGACAAAATGTTTTCGAAGTCAGAGTCCACTTGATTCCTTTCAGACGCCCTCTTTCACATCTCGTAGTCTTCATCAATGGTTGTCCTTCACGGTTTGTTCTAAAACGACCCTGACTTAACAACCGCCTCCACACTTCATGATGGAGTCACATCCAAATCCAAATGGCCACTACTCAATAAAAAGTAGAATTATAATCGCTGACATTTTCTGCGGTTATTAGAAATCTCTGTGCGGCGTATTGGCGAGTCATCTCAGCCCCCCTCCCGGGGAACAGGACTTGTGTCGAGCTGTGTGGGCTCCGCTTGACAAAGCAAACCTCACGTCTGCCGTGCCAATAATTTCAGGTTAGAACAACCCACTTACAGTTTTCTGCCAGATGTCGTCTCTTTGCTTTCAGCTGTCAGGGGGCCTTCCATTTATGACTGTGTGTATAGATTGAAGGCAGCACACTCATATGGCCATAACTCGCTCTGCCAGTTGATTTCATTTACCCGCCAGTGTGCTGCGCAGTTTAGAAAAAAACTAAACACTGCCAAATGAATCTATCAAAGTTGGATTTTTTCTTATCAGTTTCCCATTAGGGGGACAGAAAAGAGCACTTTAAAAAATCTATTAGAGCCCCAACACATGGCGCTTAAGTGCTTGGAAGGGTTCAAAAAACTGACAGGGGAAAATGATTTACAAAAAAAATAAAAAAAATGTAATTTCACTTTTAAATACATTTCAACATAAAATATCTCGATATCCTGCACTGAAAATTTGGACATTTTATTCCATCACTTTTTATAACCCTTCAGAAAAACCTTTCAGGGACTGACTGTTCTTCTTTCGGTGTGTCCTCTGTTTCTCTCCCCCTTGTGCCCAGCTGTCCATAATCTTTCGCTTTCCTGCCATTTCTGTGTCAGTGTGCAAGAAAGATTTTCTTTGAAAGCAACATTTTGTGCCGCACACTCACCTCGGGGGCCGCAGTCTATTATCTTTTTAGTGGTAGTCAGGGCCAACAGGAGGTCTTTTGTGCAACACGAGCCGACCCCAAAAAGAACAAATGCACCGCTGTTCTTCGCAGGGATTCAACATTCATCCGCCCACGTATTCTATTTTTCCCATCACCTCACCTCCACTCTCTCTCTCTCTCTCTCTCTCTCTCGCTCGCTCGCTCGCTCGCTCCTCATCAGCACAATAAGACTAATCATTCCCTAATTCAACACGCAGCCGACTGAACAATGCCACTTAATCCCCCGAAAGAAGGAAAGAGATAATAAATGTGTATTGTACCTTCCTTGTGCAAGTAAAACAATCAGGCGGAAGGCTAGCATTACTTTTAATTGATGAAAGACCGTAAACGGCTCTGACAGCCAATTCATTTAACCCACGCTATAGACAGGATAACAAACCAGACAATGGAAGAAAGAGAAACAAATATCCATTACATTTTGTCAGGGTCTTAAATTACAGAGACACCCTCCAAAGATGTGACTTTAAGATCTTCTTAAAGTAGGTGTTCCTCCACCTCACATTTCACCTGCACACATGCATAGGAAAGCTCAGTTTGTCCATTTCAAAACTGGAGCAGCTGGCTATAAGTACCACGTTTAAGGTCGATAGCCGCACAATAACTGCCATCACCTGACTTACAGTCCTAAGAGAGAGAGAGAGCATCAATGATATTATGGCCTTCAGAATCATGGAAAACACCAGTCCAGGGTCGAACACATCTTCTTAATGTGGAGCTTTTATTCTCTTTTTGAGGAACTGCTGCACACACAATGACCAGAAAGAGATGAAACTCATAAAGAAAGGCCGGGAGATGATCAGCTAGCCGCACCATATCTGAAAAGAAGCAACAATAAATACAGTTTTTCAATTATTCAGCTCAGTATTTACACATATAAAGAGACTGTATCACCGCTTTTAGACTACATGGAGTGTGTTTAATAACTGCTACAATGTGCTTATTAGTCTTTTTCTTGACACTTTCCATTATTGGGCTAACACATTATAGCTGGACGTCAATATAGACATCAAACTGTCCTTGGAGGAACACTTCTTGAAGAAAAGTTATGTAACAAAAACACAACACTCTACGTCTGACTTTGTCCAAGATATGGAGTTTTGGGATTGGTTTAAAGGTATAAAATGCAATATTTTAAACAATGATAATGATAACTATCTAAAAAATAAATCACTGGGTAACCATTTTCTAAAAAAAAAGAGTGAAGTCAAACCTTCTTAGGTTCGCTCTCAGCTCTGTGTTCAGTCTGAAGGGACGGCCCTTCCTTCATTTTTATTATGTGTCGCTCAGAGGCCCAAACGTGTTCCATGCTTGTGTTATTTTCATGTGAACACACTCGTCCAATCCTTGCACAGGGGGGTGAAAATTGATAACTTTGCCCTACATGCTATTTATTTCTAGGCTGCATTAACACACTCAAATGGAAATGACAGCTATGACAAAGGAGACACTAGATAAAGAGTGTTGCAGCGACAGAGGAACTTTTAGCAGGTCAAGCATGCATGCATGTTGACACCGTTTTGCTGTAGGCTAATTCTAACTTAAAGTAAGTTTGTGACTCATTAGCTATCCAGAATTTAATTTGTGAATAACCAAGTATATCTTCTAATCTGATGATTGATAGTGGTGCTATAGTTAAAAAAGTGAAGTATGATCCAAAGTGTGTAAGATCAAGCGGCAACCTCTGATGATGAAAAATAAAGCCAATTCGGAAGTGCAAAACCCTGTAGTTCGTCGAGGGTCCACTGGAGGCATCCTCCAGGAACCAAAAAATGTCCAGAATAACACGGCAATCCTTCACAAAGTTATTTACATGTTCCAAAAAAGGCAAAAATGTCAATCTTATTGCACCATCATAGGAAAGGTCAGGGCATAACCTAGTAAAGAAAAATGGTGTTACACTAGAAAATATAAATGTTCATCTCATGGTGTCACTGGGGGAAAGTCAAGGGACCACCAAGATCTGTAAATGTGTTCCTCTAGGGACCGTACATGTCTGTATAAAACATCAAAGCAATCCTTCCAGTATCTTTTTTAAAATATTTCTGTTGGGATCAAAGTTTTAAACTCTAAAAATGTCATATCTATAAAAGCATCAAACCAATATTGTAATGTGGTTCTCTGTCTTCAATTAAAGAACATATTTAGCTGTCTGTTTGATTTTGCCTCAGTCTCATGATGAAGTGGGAAAAATAAACAAGTGATCTACAACAGACTCCATAAATATTAACTTGCAGTGCATGCTGGTAGTTCCTTCAGGACTCGGAAAGTAGAAGTTGCATCCTAGATTCACTCTTTTCACAAACATTCAACAGTTCTTGGCGGGGGAAGTCTATTGTTCCAGAGAAAGTGATACCAGTTCCTCGATCAACAGAGCTCCGTGGGTGGTGGAAAAATGACAAAAATGTAGGAAATCACAAACTAAAGATGAGGCAGAGAAGCCAGGTCACGGAAAGTGGATCCAACAACAACAAAAAAGGTAATCTAGCTGCCAGCGGGGACACGAGGCAGCCTGTTGGCATTTTCAGTGCCACAGGGTTCCACCCCTAATGCATTTCTGCCAATATAATTATGATTGGCATGCAGTTATCTCTGCATGTTGAGCTGGATGTCACGTCACAGTGAGTCACCAAAGGGGCTCATGGGAAGCATGGCCGCCTGGTCATGGAGCCGATGTGTCCCCATCATGTCCGTGGATGTCGGCGAGGACACTGCTGATGTCTCATGTTGACCTGCGAAGTCAGAGACGGCGGATGAGAAGGATGCCGCTCAAAAATGGACAGGCAATCATTCAGCAGCAGACGTATTGAATGGTCCCGCAGGGCTGCCACCCACAGTGTAATGAGGGTTAGCGGGCCATGCTTGCCTTTCAGTTTGACAGAGGCCTGCAGGGACAGAAGCTTCATTGTGAGTTTTGATGCCGAAGAACACCGGGGCAGAGCCATCATCAAGTGGTGGCAGAGATGTAACAAAACGATGCCCTGTTTTGCTTCAGAGCAAGATTGGATTGTGGCTTCCAGACAGTTGTGTTGACATGTTAGAAGAGTCAGTTATATCACCGTTTTCAATCAATCGGACATTTGTTTTGTGTGAACTGAACATCATCAGTGATGGCCTGAATTAAACATGGACGAAGTCTCAGTTATCTAGCAATTGGTATCTGAGGAGATGTTTTGGTAACCACGTTGGGAATGCTATCTCCTGCTAATCTACTTACTGTGAATCTTACTGTGTAAAACAGAGTAATTTCCAGAAATCTACAGACTTAGTGCCGCCACATATCACTGAAACACAAGGCTTTTATCTGGATCATGTAATTAGGATCCAATATGTTGATTGAAAGTCAGGGGCTGTGATCACATGTTGTATTGACCCTCTGGACCGGACTTACTCCTGAGTTGATGAGCCTTGAGGCAAAGGTTACTAAGGTGATTTATCATTGTTTGAAATGGGTTATAAGTGCATCACCATTGGGCATGTGTAAAGGCTAAACCTAGAGGATACCATGGTCGAACTCAGAAGTCATCGCAATCTATGTACAATTGAACCAGCCACAATCATAGACAAATCAGTTCTGTAGATATTATTGAGGCACTGGCAGAATACTTTATCAAATAAGCAAATAAATAGTCTGTGTAATACCTGGCCCTGTGGTGTTTTTTTAAGCACTGACGTGTCTTAAGCAGTCATGGTCCTTGAAGAGGAATGGATCATCAAAGGCCTTGGCAATTCAAACATTCTGAGATGATTGTTCTCCGTTCCAAGAGCCTTTGGCAGAAAAAGCTCCGTTTTGGCTTTGGCCTGGTGATCTCGAAGAATTACACTTAGCGCTGAACACCGTTCTTTCTCTAACTCTAACATCTGTCAGCTTCTCGGTAGCTAAGAGGCACTTTCTCATGTCTCCACTTATACAAAAGGCCAAAGAAACATTCGGCTCACTTATCTACATTTGGTCTCCAGAAATCACATTTTGGCCTGTTGTATCATGGGGAATTGTCCCGGTCAAACATATGCTTTGTTTTCATACTTGCCCATATTCCTTAGCCGACCAAATGTTATTGTACATTTTCAGCAGATTTACTGAAAGATTTGACACTTTGATGCAGGCACACTTTAATACACACTTAGAAAGATATATTTTTAGACAAGCCCCATTTGTCAGTGGGCAAGCATCCCTCTCAGAAGTGTTGTTAACAGGCATATGTTTCCTTGCGCACAGCATCCCTGCGTTTTTTTCTTCCCTCAGTAACAGTATACTGGAGCGCAGCAGTGTGTGGTGTCATTTTTAAGTGCTGTGCTACATCACAGCTACACCTGGTCTGGCTGTGATTTATCTCTGTTTTTGTGCGTTGGTTAGATCTGATTCCAAATCAACTTGATCAAAGCAGCCAGTCTCGACTGTTACTTTGCTGCAAGCGGATGGGTCTCAAACAAAGGGAGAGCCTGAAATGCTAGCCTTTTTTTTTGGCAAATGGACTCAGGCATTGCATGGTTTTATACCTGCAACTATGCTATGTACCTAAAAACAAAAGTTCCCAAAAGTCTGCCATACCACGGATCACCTCATACTTTTAAAATGTGAAAGTTTTCCCTTCCCTTACGTGTTTTAGAAGGTGACAAATTGTATACAGAGGTTTTGAAGACGCTCTCCAGCAGAACACATAAAGCATCTATCTGCAGAGACATGGAGGTTTTAAGATGGAGCAAGGCGCACGCTTCAAGTGCTTGTCAGACCTCGTCAAACAGCATGTGAAACCCCTTTCAGACGCTGGAGTCAATGGGGTTCTCTGTCCGACAGTCTTTGTAATTTTCTAAAACACGCAATGCCACAATCATGTCCACTTTTCCAAAACACTCACATGTCTGGTGGACATCAGGACACTGGCTTCTCTTCTCTGGCAGCCGCCGCAGAGCATGTAAGAGGGGTTTCTGGTACTGTAGAGCTGCAATGTTAAGTCAAAACTGATAAGACATGCAAATAAAGTAAGTGGCGATTTCAACCCCTTGGCCCCGCTGCAAGATTTAACTGACCTTAACTTGGAAGAATTTGTGAATGAGATTCAATCAGAGCACCATTTTAAGTCTTCCTACCACTAAAGGGGCTTTCAATTCAAGTCAGTATCCACCCTTTCACTCATACATTTATACACTAATCAACTGCCATGCATGACCGCTAATCAGCTGTTCCCTTACACATTCATGCGCTGCATATTCATTCTACAGTCTTCTACAGAGGGCAGTCTTGGGTTCATTATCTTGCCCGGGACACCTCGACATGTAGCCAAGAGGAGCCAGGAATCAAATCACCATTCTTATTGATTGGGGTCACTCTTTTCAAATGGGGATTTTTCTATCCCCCCCTGAGCAAAAACCAGTATTTAAAGGTGTTGCCGACGAAGAGGGACACCACTGTATGTCAAATTTTTCAAACATTATACATGCCACATGGAATAAAACTGTCTTGGTGTTCATGAATAATCAAGTTCTAGTAGAAAGAAGAATGGCGACATTTCTGAAAGCATGCTCCAGTTACTGTACACATCCTTTTGCATCAACATGAAACAAATACATTTCATCTGAGGTTTTTGCACGATTACTTGCTGGATTATTTGCAGGTCCTGGCTTGGTAAAACACAGTTGGACTTCATTTCCCTCGTAGTTAAGTTGAGTGGTCCCCCTCACAACATTAGCATGAAAAAAATTATAATTATAATATGTATATACTGTATAGTTGCTGCAGTTAGTAATGTTTAGTATTTAGGTTCGACATAGAATTTGGTTATAATTGTTTAAATTTGGGATCGGCCATGTATGTGTTAGCCTCCATGGGCACATCTGTGAAGCCGGGCCTCAGAGAGCGTCCCCTTTTTCCCCCCCTTATGGGCAGCCTTGCCTGTAGTTTTGTTTCCTATTACACTGCCTCAGTTTTGGAGCACATCAGGGACCACCACTACATTTGGAGACCAATTAAGGAAGTTGGCTTACCCCTAACTCTCAATCCCTAAAATAGGGACACCTAATAACTCCTGCCCTCTGTGAGAGCTAACTAAAACAGAGGTGTATTGCCAAAATATAAAGGTTAAGTGGGAAAATTGGGATGCAGCCCAAACACTTGAAATACAAACTTTGTGAGTTTCAAGTCTTCAAGGTAAAGGACAAGAAACCGTGTTGGTGAATTTTTCATCCTAACCAACACACCAGAACCCTGTTCCTTGTACAACTTTCCTTGAGTTATGGCGATACAAAGCTGTCCCGTTGCAAACAGATGGTAAAATATTTTCCCTGTCACACACTACTGTGTTATGAAAGCTGCACAATATTTCCTCTTGATGTTCTGTCTATTCTCCACGCCGAATCTGCCTACTGCACATCGTAAACACTCTCAATCGTATCTCCTCAAACAGTGGCCACTCACCGCCTTTCGAGTGGAGTGTCCAGTGTGTGCAGTGGGAAAGTGTATTTGTATGTGTGTGTGTAAGCTTATGTTTATCTCTGCACTGCCTTCAGTTGCTTTTGATTTCCCTTTAGCCTTATGTCTTTTGTCATGTTCTGGTCTTCTGAATGCTTGCTTATGGGTGTCATTTGTTTTCTCCCCTCCTTGCCCCGCTCCCTCCCTCCCTTCCTCCCTCCCTCCTCCCCCATTTCTCCTTTATTTGCATGCCGTTCCTCCTGTTCCACACCTCCCTCCTCAACTGCCATGTCCTCTCCTTGTGTGCTCAGACACTGCGCCCAGCACTGAACCTGCAGCTCATGGTTGGTATCTTTACTTTCCTCTTAAGTCTGTTTTTTTTTTTTTTTTTTTTTACTTGTATCCTGTCTCTGCAGCATGCCGATGTTTGCACAGTAGACATCTTTGTGCCAGGCTGCCCAGTCTGGAAATGTCAGCTGTGTGCCTGGTTTCTGTTATTTATTGATTTGTGCTGACCTCTCTTTTAAGGCCTCTCTGCACCTGCCAGGTAACAGTCAGTCTACATTACATTCTGCTGCATCAATCCTGCCACAAAGATGTTTACATCACTTACTGTCACTGCAGAGAGCCCTGTGAAATGGTTAACCAATTAAAGTGTTTCCCTGAAGGTGCCACAGAGGAATTAAAGCCACTCTGAGGCCAGCACAGATTGTATCAACAGCATGAGATGATTTTGTGTGGAGGCTAAACAAGACCTATTTTACTCTTTCTCATTAGTTTCATGAAGATGATGTACTTTTTTTTTTTCATTTTAGCTAATTTGCCTACTTTAATAGCCTACTGGATTCATTAATTTGTGACTCCAGTTTCATAATTTGTATGGACAAGTTCACCAATGTAAGGTTAAAAGCTTTCTATTTTGATTTTGCTCACGTTCCCTTCATCAGTAACTTCTGAACTGACATCATTCATTTTGTGAAGAAGGTCAGAAATCATCCAAAATACACTTTACCATATTTTTCTAACACTAATATGTGTCTCTAGCCTGTTGAAACAAACCCCTAAATGATGAGAAAAGTCCATCCTCTCCATCTTTTGCCTGCTCCGCTTTTCAGAAAATGTTTGCTCAAACAGGCCATTTGGAGATGTTCCCTTCATGACATCACAAAGGGCAGTAGCCCCTCCCCCAGGTGGGTGACACTCCCACAGCTAGGTGTTTGTTCTGCCCCTCTGAGTCTGCCTTCTCACCGTAAACAATAGGACATGGAGCGAGATAGTCCCAGCCACAGCCTCCTTCCAGAGTGGGGCGTGGTCAGACACAGCTCATTTGCATTTAAAGGTACAGACACAGAAACAGCCTGTTCTGAGCAGGGCTGAAATAGAGGGGTTTATAGACATGATCAAATACAGGATCAGAGTGGATTTAGAACAAGAAACTTCACAGAAATGTTTTGGGGACCTCTGAGAGTTACACAATTAAATTTTTGTTGTTGATTTAATTGAATCACAAGGTCATAATACTAAACAGGTTTCTAGTACCTGTCACTTGTATGATTATTTATTCAGCTTCAGTTAACGGTAAATGTTACAGCAGCTGTGTTGCTTCAGTCCTCTACCATTACTGAATCTTTAAGTGGTCCACTGCCTGTACAAATGCCAAGTAAAACTAATAATGCCATGTGTATACATCTTTCTGTTTAAGACTCGAAATAATGAAAACATTGATATTCACAGACATCCATTGGCTCTCATGAAATACTTGTAAAGGGCAAATGAACATGAGCTAACACCAGACAAAGGATTGATGTAGATGGGATTTCATTAACATGTATACACAGTTTTGTGAATAAACAGTAGTGGTGGGTTCAGGTGGTTTATTGAATATTTGAATATCCTGAACACTTATTCATCTTGAAGGCTTATGTCGTTGTGAAATGTGGAGGTCAGTGAAAGTATAAGGAAAGTTTTAGTTTTCTGTACCACTTAAAGGCACGGTTGGTAATTCTCCGAAACTATTATGATTTTGAAAGTAGCATTCCCTCAGTTCTCCGTCTGCACCCGCCCCCTCCCCTCTGTGCTCCCTCAAAAGCCACGCCCCCCTCACTTACATGCACGAGCGCCATTGCTCCGGAAGCGGACCTCAGCTCATCTCTTGCATTGTGTAGAAACTACGTCACCTCATGTCTCATTCAGCGGTCAGTAAACTCTCAGTATAAACTCCGTCATCTGTGACGCGCTTTGAGTGTGGGCTAGAGCACGCAAGAGGTAGAGAAGGAGCAGGGAAACAGGGAGGCGTGTGATTGGTTCATCTGATTGGTACCTCGTGGCAGACATTGGTCGAAGTTTTTACAGACTTACAACTACTACAGATGACGGATATTCCTTGTTCCTTTTTCAGATAACCTGAGTTATTCGTTTCTATCAGGACCTAAAGACAATTTCAACCAAAATCTTAAAAAGTGGATCTGGAGAAAATTACCTAACCTGCCTTTAATGTCCTTGTTTATATAACATTTTTGTATTTTCTTGATAAGAATAGAACCCCTCCAACAAGCTCAAACCGTATTGATCCCATGTTCTCCATCAAACTAGGCTTGTTCATTTTTTCCTCAAGGTTTTAAACGGCTTTGTTCTGAGAATAGCACCGTGCATGTTCCCCTCCAGGAAATAAAATCATCAGTCCATCTGCTTTGCAGAGGGTTGTTTCCAAGTATAATCTTAAAGGAATGTGATGTTGACAGGACGCCATTTACTTCAGATGTTATCAAGGTCAACATTTAAACAGAAATTTATTCCGCATACAGGATAGTGTCAGTCCCTTTAATACAAGTCGTGCTCATTTTAACAGCCAGGAGGTGTAAACCCATCTTGAACTGATATCTCTGTCTTTGCAAAATGAGTTCTATCACACATGAGATTGCCTGCTCACTGGCTCTCCTTATGTAGCCTACAGCATGCTCTGTTCATGCCACTGTGATAATACAAACTTGGACCCAATCATTACCGTCACAATCTTTGTAGTACACACTTTAAAAACATCCTTTATCTAAAAAGTGGGCTGCATCCTGTATGCGGGCGTAACCAATATACAGTGGTAGAATAAAAATGCTGAGAGAGGTATTTTTATGGTGCTATAATCTATCATGCGTTGACCTGACGTTTAGCAGCTTTTTTCCCTCGTAAAGTCATAATCATGCATTTAAAGAAAACTTTGGAATGCTGTGATGTAAATGAACCTAATGGAGCGCTGGTTCGATTTAAAAGACTCCGCAATTAAAGACAACAAGAGTGACCAGCAGAGTGGGTGGTGCAACTCTTGGAAAATTGGTTGTAGTCTGTGGGCCCTCAGAACTATCAGTGTTAATGTAGGCTGAGAGCTCAACTACCATACTGGTGATAGCAGGGTTGCGAACTCCACATGGCAAAAACTGAAAATTAGAAATGCAGAAGGCATGAAGACACAACCATCCATTTCCTTGTTTGAGCACGGATGTGTTCACATCTCCTGCAGACTTTACTCGAGTACACATGAATCATGCCTGAGAGCACATCTTTAAGCAGACTCAGGCGCAGTACCCGAGTACGGTACATTTGTGTTCACACTGATCAAATGAACTGGACTTTGGGGTCAGTCATACCCCAATCCGGGCCTGGGTCCCTACCACCTTCAATGAAAGCTGAACAGTTGTATTTGTGATTTTAACCAGTTGAAGATTATAAATCCCTTTTGGTAATTTCCTTCCAAAGTTGTGAAATAATTTATGATTGCAACAGACAAAGATTGGCCATCTGATAAGACTACAACCTCTCTATAAACTATTCAAACCTGCCTTCCTTGATTTGATTTTATGCCGTCACCTGTGTCTGCCATCACATAACCCCACTTCCAAATCCGATCTTTCAGTGTGGGCATCCAGGTACTTGGTTGGACCCTGCAAGAACTCAATAACTTTTCTCCACCACTAGCTCTATGACTTCACATCACAAAATAAAGAAACTCAACTTTTGAGGGGGTTTTCTTTGAGATAAATTGATGCAGAAAACCAAGTGCATTTAATTTGGTGCTCCCTTCAAGCCGCATTTGAAATTTTGATTAATAATTTGGGTGCCAACAGGGCAAAAAAAAAAAAAACTCCCAATGCGTTTGAAAAAAATGCAAATTCATGACTATATTTCCATGGCCCAGTGTGTGACACCCAGTCAGAGCTTGTTCGGAAAAAAGCATCAGCACTGACCGCCTGGCTCTTCCATATCCACTCAAATGCTGTTGCCATGGCGATGCCCCGCTTGCCATGACTACAAGAGAGAGGAGGCTGAGACACTATTGAGCTTGAAGGCTCTTCCCCGAGATTGTCCATTTCCCGATAAAAAATAGGCCAGCAGGTAGAGGGGAATAGGCGTGGAGGGCAGGAGGGAACAAATTAAACATGCGGCACAGAAAAAGAAGAGGCTCTGAGATGAGCTGCCAGCAGACCGGAGAAGTGGGTGTTGAAACGTTTTGTTCTTATAAATTAAGCTTTAGCTGTGATGCTCAAATGAGAGCGAGAGAGAGACCCAGAAACTGGAAAAAACTCAGACATAATGGCTAAATTTATTATGCATGTGGATAAACTCCACTGCACTCCTGGCTCTCAGAAGCTCTTGTTGAACAAAGTCGTTTTCGCTTGTGAGACCCGCAGAGTAAAAGGCGCTCATTCAAAACAAAAAACTATTGAAAAAAAGAGTTCTAGCAATTCCACAAACAGTAGATGAGCACGGCTTCTTTGAACGACACCGTTTCATAAAACATAGAAAAGAACTGACAAGATGATTACAAAGTCTTTATTTTTTCTTTTTCCTTATTTTGCCAAAGCTGTCTATCGAAAAACAGAAGAAAAAAAAAAAATTTATTCACAAGCACCAAAGATTGGAGGATGAGGAGTCCATTACAGCACTTATACAGTGCTCTAATTGAAGTGAATTTTCAAATTTGACAACGATTTTTAAGATTTCAGAGATAAAGACAGAGGAAGGCATTTTTTTTCAGGGCAGAAAAGCGCTTGCTGTGCGATCTGGAGCGCTTGCATGAAGCGTTTGTGATCTGAGAAGAAAAGAGGCTACGCGTCCGTCCTGTCTCTATGACAACAGTCTGTTGACAACGACCGCCACATGACCGACACTACCCTGTTACTTTATACTGCATGTTTTATATTTCAGATCGTTTTTTTCACCCGATCAGCCACAGAGCGAGGAGGACGTTGGTACAAGACACGATCCGTAGGAGGCAAAAATGTAGGGAATATCATACATTTGGAAAAGAGTGCCGGTGACGTCAACAGCGCCGTTCTGGAAAAATTAACTTAATTGCTCGGAAAGTGCTCGGAAAAAAAGATGCCGGGCTATGAACACTCTCTCTTCATTTTAAAGAAACTTTTAAAAAGACTCTGGCGCTCAAATAAAAAGGTGGAAACGGGGCTTAAGTCAGCACACCAGAAGCTGCTCCAATTAACATTTAATGGGAACTATCACCAGATGTAACGTTTGTGCCCCTCGCCCTTCATCAGACATGTCTCTGTTAGTAAAAAAACGAGAAACATACGATGGTCTACAGGTGAGAGCCAGCTTTTCCTAGGGTTGGGTGTTCAAGACACATTTGCTCCCCTCATCTCCCTTCCCTCCCTTCTAATGAAAGGGCATGTTGGTGGAAGATGTCACTTGCTTTAGCTGATGGCTAGCTGCACTGACTAATTTCCCATCCGGCTAGGTGAGAGCATCTGGAAAGGACACACCTGCCAACACGGCTGTCAGCGAGCGTGTGAAGGTAGTGGAATAATTGAGCCGCGCTCTGAGATCTAATAGTGGAGAGGACATACAGCCAGTATAATGACCACTTTGCTCACAGCGGGATTGTGGCAGGTGAAGCACAGGACTTTTGCCTTTAATCCAAGGACTTAACTGTCACATTTGGATGTCATTAAAGAGACAAGGCAGGCACTAAGTGATAGGGCTAACTCTGTGCCAAGTCACCTGCAGGTATTGATGTACAAAGAGGGACGATTTGTCTTCACACTTTTGATTAATGCTGTGGAGTTTCTGTTTAGAGGAGAAGTAAAGTTGTCTGTTTCATCTTTAAAATATGGGGCTCGGTCCCGTCTTGAATACGGGGAGAATTGGCCCAATTCCAAATGCTGTCTTTCTGACCTGAAACAAGAAGAGTCCTTGCGGACCTCTGAGACAGCAGCGCACGGATGATCTTAGGACACCGGCGATCAAAGGGACAGATGGCATTGCCAGCATCATTTCTCCGAGACATATTGGTAGGTTAAAGGGACACGGTGGCAGGTTTGTGCCAGAAACCCGCAGAAGTTTGATTCTTCAGAAGGAGTAGTTAGTTTGAAGACGGTGATGAGACGGCGTCGGCCTTGGTTGAAACCCCTGAAGACCTCAACTTTGTGAACCCAATTTACAGAATCATCACTTTAAAAAAAGGACCCTTTTTCAGAGCCATGTCTGAACAAACAGACAGAGTAATAATGGAATCAATGCAGCCTAATTCTGCCAGAGGGGCCAAAAATATAACTTCATAAATCTGTGAAGAATTCCTCAGAAGTCAAACAGATCTTACTCTCTTATTATTCAATATACTATTTCTTCTATATCAAAACTATTTGTTACAGTGCAAAAGCAAACATCAGCTGTGTCCCAATTCAGGGTTAGCATCCTTTAAAGGACCCGGCCTTTGTAACCTGTGTAAACCGCTCAGGCTGAATGAAACTAGATGGTCTCGTCTACAGAAGGTTTCCTGTTTACATCACCAGAGTTCCAGTAACCTAGCAACCTCAACAGCTGCAGCAGAACTAGCTAACATGACTACCTACACATAACTTAAGATAAGTTAAAGTTTCAAGTCCCCTTTTTGTTTCCTACATTCGCATTGCTCGCCTTTTAACTGAGTTGAAACTAATTCTTTACATTTACAAAGTGTGATCCTCGGCTGCTTGGTCAGTCTAATCATTCCCATCCCGTTTGAATTGCTGCAGAATAAATCTTTGGGTATGTTTGGGAACAAAAAGATGCGTCCATTGTGGCCCTTTGGAAAGGCAACCTCGGACCTTATAGTTTTAGAGAAGACCGACTCTACCACTGAGCCACAGCCTTCATGAAGACGGCCTTAAAACATGCAAAGTACCTGGAAACACGAGAATGATATTTTCCAAGTAACTTATTCATAAAATAACACAAAGAACTCCAGTGACAAAGCCACAAACCTGTGAATAAAGAGAGTGAGAGTGAACGCAGCGAGTGCAGAAGAGGCTTTGAAAGGATTTCTATTTCAATGCATTTGTTTTGCGGCTCTTATTTCCCGGATCCCCCGCGGTCAACGTAGGATGTGTTTGAGAAAAAGGAAACAACATTTTGATGAATTCTTTTAGGAGGGCAGGGATGTCAAACAGGGTGATGCTGCTGGGTCAAGGCTGAAATATTACAAAAATGTAGATTTCAGCTTGTTTTCCTCTTTAGCTGTGTCGACTAGTTTCAGCTCTTTCAACGAGGAGAAATAAAGGATTTGTTCCAATGAAAAAACACTTTTTGATTTTTAAAGCTAGGTGCATCTCGAAGTAGATGTGTGTGTACCGTCAGACCAGCACTCCCTTGCTAAAACCGTGCTACAACAATTGAGGCACATATGTTGCATTAATTAATTTCAGACTCATGACAGAGTACGACAGCTGACAAACAGGGTCCCCCCCCCCCCCCCCTCTCTCTCATAACTCACCTCACCTCCTTCTAAAAGTCAGGCGAACCTCTTCAGGTTTCCGTCTGGTTTTTCACATGATGAAATACACAAGGCAGAGGTGAAATAGACAGGCAAGTGGAATAAGTTGTGTTTTTTTACTCCTCACCTGTGACTTTCCGAGAATCAGATGGTTTTTATAATCCGTCTGAGCAGCAAACACCCGCCTGGAGTGAGCACTTTTAAGCAGGTCAACAAGCGTGCAAAAGTTGTTAAATAGTGCTCCCTTTGAGGGGTCAGAGGTACTTAGCCTCACTACTGGAATTCAGTGCATCGTTGATATTCATATACTGTAGAGAAGATTAAAATGTCAGGGTCAACAGCTTTGGTTTTGAACCCCGTTGATGCTTATTTTTTTTTTACTTCCTTCCAGACATTAGAATATCCAAAAAGAAAATACATGCATTAGTTTAAAAAAAGAAAAACGAAGTTAGACAGAAAACTTATTTCTAAATCTTGGTAAAAGTGAAGTGCATTTCTTCCGATTTTTTTCTCGTCCCTGTGTTATCAAAACAGTAGCATTGGACCGCCAGATGCACAAAAATCCAGTGAGACAATTTCACATTAATCCAAACTGTCAATCCTCCCCATCTGGCGCCCAGGCTCTGCTACCTGCTGCAATGATAACACCTTCTTCATCAGAACAGCCTCTCACCAACTGCTGTCACATTATCCCTCACAATCCCTTTTTAAAACCGGCAGCTAACAATTTGGCATATTACCGACAGTAATTATAATCTATATCGAATACAACTGAAAACATCAGTGTTTTACCAACATTTAATCCTCTTGTATCCGTGGTAACCGTTTGGGTTATCTTGCTCCACATACAGGTAAAAAGATACGACTTTTCATTTGATCTCTAATGATCAGTGATCCCCAACCTTTTTCTGCCAGGACCCCCTTAAAGCACCCCCACCTCTTACCATTCACCTCAACAAATAAACATAAGGATGTGCATTAAACACAGTGTCAGTCACGCTCTTTGCTTAAAAATGACCATATATTACTAGGCAAGGCAAGTTTATTTATATAGCACATTTCAACAACAAGGCAATTCAAAGTGCTTCACACAAGACATCAAAATGCTTCATGTCAGAGGAAAGAAAAGAAACATTAAAATAGAAAATTAAAAAATCTGAAAATATGTTCAAATAAAAATAAATTCAAATGAAATTAATTGAAGTAAAAATACAAAAAGAGTTAAAAGTTACAGTGCAGAGTTAGAGTTTAAAATTGTATTCAAATTGTTTAATTAAAGACAGCTGTAAACAGGTGTGTCTTCAGCCTATTAGAATCTAAAAACGTCCATCCATTATCTAACTAACAAACGGCTTTTACACAGTAAGCAATTAAAAGTGAAACTGCAACAAATGGAAGTTTCAACATGTTTAAGCTGTATACAGTCATTGCTTTCAACTAATTTTTTTAAACCTGCCTCTGAAGATGAAAAACTCCTGAAAAAAGAAAAGATGAAAATTTTCATGTGAGATGTATACGTCCAGTCCTGCAGTAATTTCCATGACAGGTGTGGGCTTGTTTTGTGCTACAGATCTTCTCAAGTCTGAGGTGCAGCTGTGAGACTGACACTCCTTATTAATCTTCAGCGTCCAGCTTTGATCTGCATTCTGCGTTGATTGAGGTGACTGCAGAAGAAAAAAACAATCTCACAGAGTAAGGATGTAGCAAAAGGAAGGAGTGTGGCTCTCTTCATTACCCACCGTTGTGCAGTAAAAGATATGACTCGTCATATTCATAGTTTCTATAGTAATTTGACTTGTTGAGTTTTTTGTAGAATTGCAAAACATCTGATTGTGACTGAACTATTTGATCAGCTTCTGTTTAGGAAATGGACTCAAATTAATTTTGGTGCAATCAGCTACTAAAGCAAAAAAGACCATAAGCACAAAGACTTATCATTTCTAGTTATTTTTGATACCTAAAACCACTGCTTAGGTATCGGACTAAAGGTGATTAACTACGGTGGCTGGAAGGGATAAAAAACCCAGAACTATTGAAACTACGCACATATAAGCATATTCTGCTGAGCATTTGTTTTAAATGTGCATTGTTTCAGGGCTTTTGACCCCTACCGGCCACCGTAATTAACAGCCTGTGGCAAAAATACCCCTTTCCCCTCATTATCCACAGCAACGATTTGATTGTTATGAGCTAACAGGATGAGATTTATTTTTTCAAAATAGCATACACTACTTACACATGCTTTGTCCACAGGGAGCTTTCAGTATAAGTAAAAAAAAAAATGTTAATCAATAGCTCTGTAAAGTGTCCCTTGTTCCTTTTTTGACCTGTGCGACCTTTTTACAGTGTTGCATGTGTAATATGAACATTCACATATAATCACACTGCATGCAGAATTGAGAGAGACGAGAACTCTTAATAATGTGAATGCAAAATTCTCAAGATACTGAACTTAGAAACACATTGCATGTTAAACCCAAATGAAATTGGGGTCTCTGTGTGAGGAACAAGAAAAAATTGGCACCAGAAAAAGAAAAAAAAGAGTTATAACTTTTGTGGTAAAATGTATTTTTTTAGAGTTCAAAAGCTGTAACAAGTCGACCACATTAAGCTTTGTCATTTCTGAAACAATAACCATTTTCATAATTTTCTAAATACTTTAAGCTCTGAGCTGCCAGACGAAACAGGTGGTGAGCTTGAGGCTGGCGTTATTCTTCCCGAGACATGAGACGTGCGTGTCCCTTGTTTATGAATGCTCTTATTGTCATTTGCATTGAGGACCCACGTTGCCATGACAGCAGCTACGTCTTGCAACTTTTGTCTGACACAGTTGTACGGTTTATATGAGCTCTGCTAGGCCGCCGAGGAGAGACAATGAAAGACACATCTGACCAGAGGTTGTAAGGAAACACGTTTTATTAGCAGTGAGGGATATAAAATTAAAAAAAAAATGTGAACATTAAAAACAAAATCAGATCTGAGAGGAGGAAATTGATCGTTCATTACTTCTTTCCTGCTTCCTTCTCTAATGTGATCTTGCAGCTCCAGCCCCCTCAGCAAATGCTTGGTCGCTCTCTTGTGCCATTATCCTCCCTCATGTGCCATCAGTCTGCCTGTTGGCAAGACAAAGCCAGGGGAAAAGTTTTTCCAAGGCTACAACTGGGGAATCGTAATTGCATGGATATTCTTTTTTTTGCAAAAATATGAATGTAAGATAGACAGAAAACCCGTCGTGGAGATCATCCATTTTCTCTGATTTCACTCAGTTTTAGCAGCACTGATAAGTCTTCTGGCTTTAATGTGAGCAGGATATGGAATATAGTATATTTTTGCTTTCTCTCTCTCTCTCTCCCTTGACACCATCCATGCATGTAAGCTTGTCTGAGTTTCCTTTGAGGTGAGGCTTGGATTAGAGGCCGACATCATGCACTCAGCCCCGCTAAAGGATTTTATTATCACTGCAGGGTTTTTTTTTTTTCTCAGCGGTGCTACACCGAGCAGAGATTGTGCCACAACACCGCTCCTCAAAGACGGTCCAAATAGCACGACAAAGCACGCGTACAGGAGGCCAACGTGATAAGAAACTGAATATTCTGCTCAGCCTCCATCTTTGCATAATCGACAAGTCCTGTTTTATCCTGTTGAGTCTTGAGGCATTTATTCTACGTGTTAACAGCCACAAATCTGTGCGACAAAGGTCAACCGTCACAGAGTTCTTTTAAATAACGCCAATGTGAAGGCTCAATAGAAATTAATTACAATGCACACAGAGATAAACCCATTTCTAAGCTTCTTTTTTAAACACACATTGCGGTAGCTCTTACTTTCCAACTAGCAGTGATTAAGCAATCTTTTTAAAAATTCAATTATAACCGCCCTTCTGAGACTTTCTGACATTGTTTACATTCTTGTTTTCCCCTGGTGGCTGTCAAGGCTTTATGTACGGAACAATATGTTCAGCAGAGCAGCGACGTTTTAACAGTCGAGCACTTACCATAGAGAGTGCAAGGACAGAAAAAAAAAAAGAAAAAGTGCCACAGCTGAATTTATCTGCATGTCCTTGGAGAGGAAGTGTGTGTTGGAAGTATGTGTGAATGGGTGACAACTCGCAGGTCATTCATCAGCAATCACTCATCAGCAATCATTCACAGCAGCTAGGTTTTTCTTTAATTCATTTTTTTTGACTCTGCGTTTCCTCAGGTCCGGTCATCGACATCGACGTATACTCAGAAAACGATTGAATTGAAAGCTTGATAAGTCTATGACAGTTTTTCCTGTCCCTTATCCTGCGGATGTTTAATGTGTTCAGGCCGTTTCATTCACTATTGATACATTTAAGAAAAGTAAGGCTTTGGAAGGAGTATAACCCAGAAACTTTCAGCCTATTTGGAGGTTGTTTGTGAGGGGGAGGGAGCATGACCGATACAGTTTGTTTTAGTTGGTGGTTAGGAACCACTGATGGGTCAGAAAAGAAGGAGTTTCATCCCATCATCATCATTTCATCCTGTCTAGAACAAAAGTCAATACAACACAATTACCAAGTTGTTGTTTTTTCCAGTTAAACCAAACCAATCCAATTGTTAAAGAAAAGAAAACTGACAACACAGCTGCTTAGCAGATGGAACCATGTGCCTCTGTGTTAATAAGAAACTGGTCAGCATGGAAATGTGCTGTTTCTGTTCCTCTTCAGTTGAGCAGTTGAGCTCTGCTTTAGGGTGCGATTAATGCACTTGTTCTAGACTTCATATAGCTTCAAAAAAAGGGAGTGTGTGTTTGTGGAGGGGGGGGGGGTAGAATAGTTTGGAGTGCAGTGGAGTGCCCATAAAGTTTTTACAGAAGCTCCCGTCCCCCTCAGCAGGACTTGTAATATCTTTATTGTTCTCTTAATGTTTCCGCCTCCCTTTTTGACTCAGTATTTAAAGGTTAATACTCTTCTTCAAAAACCAAAGCCTCAAACTAATGACATTCTCTTCAACATCAACTGGGCTGGGATGGTTATTGTGGGAGACATTTTACATCTGCGACATCATCTCATTCACACTGTAAGCTCGTAGCTAGCTCAAAAAAAAGTGTTAAGCATTAAAATCACCATTGTGCCCGAGAGATGGTAGTTCCTGATTCATCCAACCGAACTCTATTCAGGACATGTTGGGGGTCATTAGGGGCTAAACAATATCCATGTAGTCACTAAAATACGGCCCAGAAGCGTACCATGGTTGACGCATGTTTTCCTTTTAAAGGGTACCATAGTTTAAGAATGAACATTAAGCCGTATACAGGATGACTTGAAACAAGAGATCGCAACATTTGACTCCTTTTGGAAATCAGTAAGAGGCAGGGCTGCAAACTCTCATGCAGTGAGCGTCAGAAGAACATCCTGGAGAACAAAAGACACAATGATCGTAGCGGCCACATGCGTACACTCCAGTCACGGTATACGTATAAACGTCACTCCCCCTCCTATTGGCTCGAGTTGAATTCTCCGGATAATATTCTGCTGATTTCTGACACCGGCTCACTTGTAAAGACTTGTAAAGACTTGTAAGACTAGTTTTTGCAACCAGTTGTGGTGCCCCCTGCTGGCCATTAGAAAGAATGACAGTTTAAGGCACTTAACTTTGAGTCTCTGCTGCTAAAAACATGAGTGTAGAGTGAGAAAATATCCCACAAAAAAAGTCTGAGGCTGCAAACAGTCACAATAGAAATGGGTATTGTCGTTGAGGTAAGCCGTAAAGAGTTCTAAACGGGTTCTCTGAGTGTACGACCTTGACCACAGACTGCACTACAGGCTGTTTACCGCCTGTATGTAAATGTAGCCATTGTCTCGGGCTCCTTTTCCAGGATTAGCCCCTCATTTCCTTGGCACACTTCCTTCACCCAGGGCCGTCCCTGCTGTGTACACAGATCTACACAAAGCCCCCGATGTCATTTCACTGATACTTTCCTGCCTCTCACACACACACACACACACACACACACACACACACACACACACACACACACACACACACACACACACACACACACACACACACACACACTGATCTCCTCTGTTGTTATTATCAATATAACAAGAGCAGCGGAGAAACGGGACTCGACTTGAGGGAGTCAATTTAATCAACGCCTTCCATTTCTGTCTCTTTGACCTTGACTAGATTTTTTTTTCTCTTTGGATCACTCAAGCACAGTTTTTACTTTTATGTGCGTTCTGCTTTTTTGATGATAAGTAGTGCCATGACATTTTTCTTTATAACGAACACATTAATTATCAGTCAGATGTTTTGACCTCATCTTTGTTCAAGCCAGCAGATTACATTATCTAACACAAGAGGCTCCTCAGATCTGTGATGTTTGGTTAAGAAGACAAATCATTTGCACACACACACACACACACACACACACACGTCCAGAAAAAGACACACACACGAAGCAGGCTTCTGGACACCTTTGACAACCATGAGAATACATTTTGAGTTTTTGTCGAAATGATCGGAGGCTGGCGGCGGCTCGGTGACA
Source organism: Labrus bergylta (assembly GCF_963930695.1). NCBI lineage: Eukaryota > Metazoa > Chordata > Actinopteri > Labriformes > Labridae > Labrus > Labrus bergylta. Next base: position 4,043,836 of record NC_089208.1, on the reverse strand, counting down.
GCGGGATGTGATGGCAGTGTTAGGGGGTTGATAATCATGCATGAGAGGAGAAAAGGGCAGTCTGGTGGATGGAGAGAGGCTCCACTGGGGGTTTTCTTTTCCCTTTTTTTTATTCCAAACTGTGTGTCCCCATTAACAGGACTGATGTGCATCTCTGCAACAAACTCATTTGGCCTTGGGAGCCATAGAGAGTCCTCAATGCGTTAGGAGAAGTCACTCCGGAGACCACTAAAAGCCATTATTAGAAGGTGTTTATCGAGCTATAGCCGCGCCCTAGATACAGAGTAATATCCTGAGAACAGTTATAGCCCATAATTATATTAAGTTCTGGATGAGGACCGGCCGTGATTAGATAAATGATGAATGGATCCATTAGAAAAAGAAACAAGGATCCTTGGGAGATAATGTACTGTTTGTTCATTTGTACAAGTCGGCTGATGATTTGTTGAATAACCCTTTGACGCATGCATAGAAAGTCACAAAACTTTTTCTTCAAATCTTCGAGATGAGTTGCATGTGCTGATGACGCAATTGGCCGAGTTTTTCGACCCAACTTTTCTCAGAATTTTCCCTGCCAACCAGCTAGTGGCAGTTTCTTTGTGAAGTCGGGTGAGCCGATGTGTGAACGCAGCAGGAAATATTCAGGAAAATTCCCCACAAGTGTTTGTGAAGACAATGTTTGTATCATGTGACCGGAAATAGGCACCGTCCTAATACAGTAACTGTCATCATTGGGTTCTTTTGCTTTTTCCGCCATGCCCGTATCGTCCTTTTACAACATGTCTTGCCTCCATGCCGTCCGACATGGAAAGTCTCGCGCTCCGACATGCATGTGTTAACAGGCAAGACGATTTCAGGGCCAGCCTGTCCTGAAATGATTTTGGATATTATCAGGAGTGCATGTGTGGAAAAAGGCACAAAGCTTTTTCCAACACAAAGAACACAAGCTTTTTTTTTCTAAAAATGAAATCATTCTCATTCCTCTCTGTGTAAATGAGACAATATTGAATCTAATTTCCAACATTACCTGAGTTTCTTTTTTTCACAGTTTGTGCCCGAGCTAAAATTGAAAACCAGCAGTGTTTTATTTCCCCCAGACAGTCCCTCCGTTAAATGATAATTACAACTGTCAAAACTGCAAGAAAAAATTAAAAGAGCGAAAGAAAGAAATGAATTCATAATGAGCTGAAGTTTCCCCCTGTCCTCTTTGCTTTGTCTAATTGAATTACAGGAAGATGTGGTCAGAGCTGGCCTCAAATCACACAGCGTCTGATTGAAAGATAATTAGAGCCTCGCTGTTTTGTTTTCTTCTACTTCAAAACCATAAAAGTGCATCTGGCATGGCTCCTTCTTAACTACTACAAACATCTAAGATTATCATCGGCTATGATCTAAATTTTCATATCTTAGGGAGGGGCTGGAGGTAGGGAGTTTCTGATTATAAATACTTTGCTCTTAAGGAGAGTTTTTATGTACCTGTAAAATACTGTATACATTATTTATCGGACAACTTTTACTTTCAACTCCACCTACCCGGAGGACCACAGCCTCTGCTAAGGGGGCGGTGCACACCAACCACCAGGCAACCTAGCGCCTTAATTTCTGATATATTAATGTTTAAAATATCACACTCTATATCTTTAATGGCACTTAAATATAATAGAAATCAAGTATCTCCTCTGAAAATAACTCTGTGAGTCATGACTGTCTACAATGGGTGTAACACCCGAGTCCCACTGTCTGTGATGTTTTCAGAGTCCTATCTTCAGTTTGTTTACATCGCCAGGACGGCCGGCTGACTCCTCCCCTCGTGTATAAAAGTTGTTTAATTGAGGGACTAGAGAAAAGAAGAATAACATACTGTACTCACTGCTTAACTGTGTTTCTAGATCACGCTCATTTCAGGTAAATTTACATGCAGTGTGAAGATACCAGCATAATAAAGATCGCTAGCATTAGCATGCTAACACAACAATGCAGCACGAGTTGTTTTGGTTTCATGCTGGTGCTCAAGGGCGACATCTGCTGGATCAAAAATTCGCATATAAAGCCTTTAACGGATTTTGAATGCAGCCTTCCAAACTTTGAGGACAATGAAATCCTAAAATGATGGGACAGTAGCTCATAGTAAAGACCATTCCTTGGATTATATATTATTGCATATCATGCAAAACGGATGTAACATGACGCTAAAAGATACAAGAGCAGATCAAAACCAAACCAAACTCCACCTCTGAGAGAAGTTTATTGTTAAGTGGATGTCTGGGACTGAAGTGGAGGACTCGTCGCTGTTCAAAATGTTCAGGAATCAGGAAACTGTAAAAAGTGGAGGGAAATGTAAGGCCAAGACAAACCTAGGTTTAAATATTCCAGGCCCAGGCACTCAGGCTTTTTAATTCATTGGGCTAGAAACATTAAAATAAATATAGTTGTTTTGGTTTTAAATTTCCTTCCACTTCCCTTCCAGGAGCACCGCTTGTTTTAGGGATACCAGAAGAGCTCCTGTTGTCTCTCTTGTTCAGGGCACTGTGTTTGATATCAATTAGATTCAGAAGGATTTCAGTTTAATAATCTTCCAAATATGATGTGAGATTCAGTTAGCTTTGAGAAGTATTAGTAGAAATGTCCTTCAGAGAGCTTCTTCTTATGTTTATCCTGAGATTACATTTCAGAGGCTGTAGTTTGTCAATCTTACTTCAGTGAGGAAGTGAAATTGAACTACTTGAGTCCTTTTGTTGCACACACTCTTTACTCTTTTACAGAATAAGTGTCAGAGATTCCTTTAGATGCATTTTGGGAAATGTAGTTTCCATTGATTTAGGAGCTTAACCAATTGAGGAAGTGAGGAAATCATGGCCTATGTTACATCAGTTTTGACCATTTCTTTCTTCCATATACTTCTCTTGAGAGCCTTTCTAGTGCAGTTCTGATTCTGTGTAGCGCTGTTTTAACATCACATGTTGTCTGGCGGAGATCCTAAGTGTTTCTGTGGTTTTTCTTCCAGTTACTCACTCGGAATTGTAAAGTAATGAGGCCTTTTAATCCCAGACAAACACATCTCAGAAGCAGCTATCAAGCCGGGAAAAAAACAGAAATGTCTCTTAAATCAGAGTTTATGTCTGAAAATGTCACAAGATTGATTTTAATAGTTATATTTCAACTTAGTTTGACCTCGAGATACAGTGTTTTCAATGCCGCTGCTGCCGTCGTCTTTTGACGTTTTGAAAAAGACTCAATGAATCTCGTACGAGAGTGGATCTGTATGTACGAGGTGCGGCGCGTTCCCCGAGAGGCAAAAGATTTAACTGACATTTTTAAATAGGTTCAATGAATAGGTTCATTGGGACCTTAATTACATTCACTCTTTAACCGAGAGTGTTGTGGGCAATGGAAGTGGATCTTGACAAGCCAATGTGCTCTTATGACACCCCACCCACATCGCGCCGCCGTCTTCCTGATTGCCCCTCTATCTGCAGGCAGCGCGGGCTCACCACTGAAATCACTAATGCTTAATTAGCAGATTAGAAGATCCAATTAAGAGATCTTCTCCGTCTCAAATCAAGCCTCCGTCAACATGTCCTATGAAAATGAGATACTCAACGTTCCCATTTTTTTTAAGATGGTCGTTCAACCCAACCCCACTGCCAAAATGACCACCTTTGATTGACTGTTGTGTGCTTTGTTTACCCCCGTGGACACCGTGTTTGAAGCTCATTCCTGATTAATCATTTATATTTCAGATGCATTTCAAAGGGAGACTGAGCTGTATGGCAGATTGAAGATGTACTGAGAGCATGAACATAATAAAACAGAGAGTTCAGGTTGTGTTTTGCTTTAGCCTTACATTTTAAAATGTGTTTTTTTTATTAAGTGTCATTCAATATTCCAGAAACATGTGTAGACCTTTCTCCATATCCCTCTGCTTTACCTTTCTTAAAAACTAAAACCTCAGTGTTTAGTTTTATTTTACAGCCTTTCGCATGTTTTTGGAACGAAAAGTAGTACTGGTGCTGGAGTTATACGTCAGTAGAGGTTTGTTAATAAAGAGTGCTGGGACAGCTGAAACAATTTAAACATAAACGTATGCGTACAATGCGCCTGGTAGTCTTTAATTGCTCTCAGCATTCGTTAAAAATAGGTAATTTCTGTGTGAATACATATACTTCCTGGTTGAGGGATGCTGGCCTTGTAAGCAGGTGACCTATTGGGTTGACTCAAACTTCCCATTGAAGGCAGCTCTTTCAGACACTCCGTCTTTCATTGGTATGATTCTCATGTTTTTCCGCTTATGTGATTGGACAACTGACGCCGTCTTTCATGTTGTTTTTTCCAATAAACTAGATTAATGCACTGTTGTTAATGTAACTACAGATGCACAACCTTCACTCATACACCTTAGCTAACTGACTAGCCAATGACACAACTGTAACGTGATAGAATTGTAGAGAAGCGAGGAAGTAACTATTTAGGTCTCTAAACTTAAGAAAAGATGTATTCAACTTAAGCTAAATTTACAGTTTCCTAAGTTAAAATTACTGCCATTGTGCTGCTAATTCTGTTAGCCCGTTAAAGGCAATTGCCATTATGTGCTAGCATTAAGCTAACAAGCTAAGATGTTCATCCCAGTCCACTTCACACTGCACCATTATTTATATTCTGCTGTTTGAAAGAATACTTTAAACAAGTGATTAGTACCATAAACCCATCAGGAAAATATTTATACAGGTATGAAATCGACTCAGTGGAAGGTCATTTTCAGGCTTCTTTTTAGCAACCAGTGAAGTCGCCCCCTGTTGGCTGTTAGAAAGAATGCAGGTGTTTAAGGTGTTACGCTTTGTTTTGAAACAATGAGGCTACAGGATGTCAACGTCTACACAGGGCATAGTCAGGACGTAATGATAATCACTACAATTTTGCTCATATCCATCTTCTGGACATTTTCTTGTGTTTCCTTGTTTTGTTAAAATGCCAAGAGTTGCCATTTGTCCCATTGTGTTGTAGAAGTTAGAAGCCCTTATCTGAAAGTAGAAGTTACTTTGAAAGAAAGCCATTGATCTATGTGAGATAATAACACAAATATACTGTATTTCACTGGGTGACAGTAATTGCACATAAGTGATGCTCAGTGATACGACATGCAAATTGCTTTATATGGTGTCATTGGGACTGAGTGCTTTCAGAAAGTGACAGCACATGCTCTGCAGCTGTCATCCACACACTTCTATGGACTTGCAAACAGGCTCTTTAAATATGGGACCCAGAGAGGCTTTTTTTGTATCCTGGTTTGATGCTGACAGAAATCATGGGCATCATCATTCCAGCCTAAGATCTGAATGTTGCTGCCTCATTACGGACCTGCAGAGTTCCTCTTAAGAGAGATACAGATGTAATGACCGAATCAAAAATACCTGTTTGCATTCCTTTTTTTTTTTTTTTGCGTCAACTCCAACCTAGGTGTGGGAATGCATGGCTGGTGGTGCACATTCAGTAATGAAAAAAATTAAATCTCCTTCAGATAGCAGTGCTAACACACTGAATTAAAATCACACTTCCAAATCCTCCTGTGACAACAGTAAATATGAATTATTTTTGTTGTTGTTGTTAAAGGGTAGAGCATGCTATGCACTGTTTGAGGATTTGAGATGTTTGAATAAGAGCAGATGTATTCTTTCTTTGTTTTTCTCACGCTATTGTGTTTTGGAGAACAGAGATGAGGACAAAGGGTTTTTGTTTGTTTTTTTGTCATACTTCTGTCGACATGTTAATTATTGATATTGTTTGGTACAAAAAAGTGCTGCAAAATGAGAAGACAGAAACAAATGCATTAAGACAAGCTGTCAGATCCAATAAAGAGAAGAGTGGAATCGCTGGATTTGAAGGAGGGTTTAGGTTTCTCTTAATATGTTTCTTTTAATATGAAATCACAGCCAAAACATTAAGAAAGCAAAGTACCATTTGTGTTACTATTGCCTTAGAATGTTTCCAGACCCAGTTTGGTATCAGTCAGTCGGTCTGTTGGTTCTGTCCAGACCCCATTTACCACTGAAGCAATTAATAGTCTATTTATTGAACTAAGAAGATGACACTTTTTTTGTCCAAAGGTACCAAAAAAGTAGGATGTTACTGATCCCTAATCTACCATTCCCAACTTTTGACAGTGGAAACGATAATAAATGCACTGAAACGAACTAAACTGACAGCTTGGTGGCAACGGGGCTTTCCATACCACACCACTCCATACCATACCATACCATACCATACCATACCATACCATACCATACCACACCTTACCATACCACACCACACCACACCTTACCATACCACACCACACCACACCTTACCATACCATACCACACCACACCATACCACGCCTTACCATACCACACCACACCACGTCATACCTTACCATATCATACCACACCACACCACACCACACCACACCTTACCACACCACACCACACCACGTCATACCTTACCATTTCATACCACACCACACCACACCATACCTTACCACACCTTACCACATCATACCATACCATACCATACCATACCATACCACACCACACCATACCACACCACACCACACCATACCTTACCACATCATACCATACCATACCACACCTTACCACACCACACCACACCATACCTTACCACACCACACCACACCACATCACACCACACCTTACCATACCACACCATACCATACCACACCACACCACACCTTACCTTACCACACCACACCACACCACGCCTTACCATACCACACCACACCACGTCATACCTTACCATTTCATACCACACCACACCACACCATACCTTACCACACCACACCACACCACACCACACCACACCTTACCACATCATACCATACCATACCATACCACACCACACCACACCATACCACACCACACCACACCATACCTTACCACATCATACCATACCATACCTTACCACATCATACCATACCATACCATACCATACCATACCATACCATACCACACCACACCACACCATACCACACCACACCACACCATACCTTACCACATCATACCATACCACACCTTACCACACCACACCACACCATACCTTACCTTACCACACCACACCACACCACATCCTTCCTTACCACACCACACCACACCATACCTTACCACATCATACCATACCACACCACACCTTACCTTACCACACCACACCACACCACACTACACCACACCTTACCATACCACACCATACCATACCATACCACACCACACCACACCATACCTTACCACATCATACCATACCACACCATACCATACCATACCACACCACACCACACCTTACCTTACCTTACCTTACCTTACCTTACCTTACCTTACCTTACCTTACCTTACCATACCATACCATACCATACCTTACACTTTATTGTCACCTTGGGGAATTTAGCCTTGGACTCTATGTGCTGCATACATTTAGGTGCCTCCAAAGTTAAAACAAAAGGATAAAGGCAAACAACAATCTACATGAAAACAGAGAACCATGCACTCCGATGGGAAACATTTTTGGTGACCCCAAAATCTACCTTCCAACACTGCCAAGAAGCTAGACTTAGTATGTGAAGCTCCACTCGTTGTTAGGCAGGGCTTGTTTACTCTGATAACCCACAAAGAAGAGTCACCTGTGATATAATGTAAAGTATTGAGGAGAACTCTGATGTTCTCTTCTGCCCTCTTCCTTAAATTAATCGAAACCAGGGATGTTTGAGGAAGACAGCCAATAATGATTCTCTGCAGCCGTCCAAGCCGCCCCCATCACCCTGACCACCACACACACACACACACACACACACACACACACACACACACACACACCCCCCCCCCAAAGCCAAAGTCCACATTAACATCGTAATAGGAAAGTGTGTTAAAGCACAGCTTTAGCCGCCTGACAAGAGCGAATTGGATGTCAGAGGGATTCCTGCTCGCTTTAATTGAATCTGCCCAGCACTAAAGAAGAAAATCTGAAGTCAAAATAACCCATTAGATCTATCAGGTAATGTTTTGTTGGGTTTGACAGATGGCACTGCTCTTCCTCGCCCCCTCCTCCTCCACCCTCTTTTTATCCCTGCAGGGTTGGGTGACGCAGGAGAGCAGGGGGTGGGTGGCCGCTGATGTTATCCATGATGTTTCTCTCTCTGTTTCTGTTATTCGTTAATAAATTGCGGGCCTACTCTTCCTGTTTCCTGAAGCTCTCTCAGCAAATCCCCCGAGTTCAGAACCATGCTGGAGGAGCGTGTGGAGGGGTTTTAGTGAGTTACTCCACCTAATGGATGATGGGGGCCGCTCCACGTGACCTGACTGCTAACAACTGGCTCGTTTTTCTAGTGTCCAGACATCTTTTTTTTTTTGCGATCATTCCCTGTTTTCTGCAATATAAGTCTTTGTAGAAGACATTAGATAGAAAGTGGAGGTTAAGTGTTTGGCCTAATGGTATCTTAATACGCTAAGAGCATAAAAAACATTAGTAATGTGTAAATTATATCACAGAATTAATTCCAGGTCGAACCTTAATGCAACAATTAGCAACTTGAATCGTCTCTCCACCTCCGCCCCTCCCACTCACTCTCCTACAGCATAAACTCTGGGCTACCAATCAGCTTCCTCTTTGTGCTTTGATGGGCCAATCACAGCCACAAACAGATATTAACTTTGGGCTGTCGTGGATCTCTACATCCGATCGATAGCTTTCACATAGCATTACAGCCAAGTGCTTCAGGGGCTTGTTGTCGAGTCCCAGATGTTTTTTTCTTTCTTCTCTGAAAAGTTAAAAACATCCCTCTCCATGAGTCGTCTTTGAATGTTTTCTTTTTGTCTACAAATTAACTCGGAGATGTTACGTATCCCTAAGCATTCAACTCAAGGCTAATGCAAGAAGTGTGTCAAATACATTACTGAGGATGATTTCATGTACTGATGAACAGTCTTACTGAGGCTTTTGCGCCGGTTTTTCAAGCACTGATTTGATATATTCTGCACAGAATGTCTTTGGCATGCAGAGAAACCAAGCTGCCGAAGTGTGCATGTCTCTCTTCTCATTTTATATGCATTCAAGGGCACATATAATGAGATGAGACATGTCAACAGAGGTTGATTATGTACGTCTGAAAAGGAGGTTAAAACACAGGAGGGAGCTACAATAAAGAAGAGGCTTAGAAATGTTACGTGCATTAAATATAGGGCCTGTATATGACTCAGAGATTGAACAGTGGAAAGAGAAATGAAGGCAATGGGCTATTTAGAACCTCACGTTAACAGGTATCTGCATGTGAATGTAGAATCTGTACAGAAAAGAATGAAAACAGTCTATATGAATTTTTGAATTTGAATGAAAACCTACTGTCTAATGCAATACATGCATCCACATAACCTGCAGTTCTCAAACCCCTCAAAGAGCACAGTTAACAATCAGGCTGTGCATTTCGTGTCCTCACTCCAGCTTCATTTTTGCATCTTAAGTTGCTGCTCCGAGTGAGGCGACCTCCAGTGTTGAAAATGAAACCGATGCGCAAGTTTAACATATTGCAGTTCCGCAGGTGTCCACAAGAGGCAGGCTGCAAAAATCAGGGAATGCCCTTTACAGCCCATACTAACATGCTGAGGAATTCTTATTACAGCAGAAATAAAAATGTAACTATTAGGTATCAACAGCTAATTTCAAGGAGAAACTTACCCAGGAGTGACCTTAATGTATCCGCTTTGACTTTATAAAGCCTAACAGGAATGCATATATTTGCATAATTAGGGGTGTGTTTAAGTTGAATGGCAGGTGGACACAGCTGCATCTCTGTGTCTGTTTCTAATGACCTAGTGATCAAAAGTAAGGTTGAGATAGCTTTTCCAATATGGAGGCTGCCAATGTTGGGCTCCTTAATGCCTCATAGGGAACCAACTGAGACGACATCCATGTTTTATACAGTCTATGGTCAGACTAATCAGTGATCAAGGTTCAGTCACTTTATCCTGGATTTCTTTGATGCCTTATCTGAATAATAGCTGACTGTCCAGACTACCTCTTGTCCCTGTGGCTATCATCTTCAGGCAAAAGCCTACAGTATGGGTTGAGGGTTCAGAGGTAAGACTGTTATAGTTCACACATTTTATATGGCAGCACTGCACCCCTGGGTGGATGTTGTGGTTTGTGGCTTGAGCTAAAGTTGACAAACAACAGAGAACTTCTGTTTCAGCCTGTATAGATTTTAAAGTGACTTTTAAAGTGACTTTTGACTAGATTTTCCTCAGCATTTAAATCTATATCTTTACCTAATCCACCCCTACTCTCTCTCTCTCTATCTATCTCTCTCTCTCCCTCTCTCTCTCTCTCTCTCTCTCTCTCTCTCTCTCTCTCTCTCTCTCACTTCAATTAAATATACTGACTTTAATTATGGGACAGTTGCATGAGAAAACATTTAAACAAAACAGTTCAAGCAAAACTTAATCCAAAATTGTAATGCACATTTTCACCAACAATGACATAAAATGAAATGGACTGTTAATAATCCAATCTATGGAGAAACTCTAGTTTTAAAGGAGCATCATGTAGAAATCCATCAGCATGAACATATATCTTCTTTGTGTATGTTTGTTTGTACTTCACCCTGCATGTGTCCAGAATACAGATTATGATGTGAGTGTTACACTGTGAGTTACATGAACAGTTCTTCTCAGGTGGAGTTGGCCAGAGTAAATATTTAGTAATCATATCTTATCGGAGCTTAGTGATCTTATGGAAATCCCACCTCTGCACTGTGCTTAAGAGCTCTCCTGCACTCGCTCTCAGAGCGTCTGGAGGTTCAGCACCGCGAGCTGACTGCGTTATGAGCTGCAGCCTCGGGCGCTGAAAAGCAATGAAAACCACAACGTACATTCATGTGACATCGTTTTCTTAGTAACTGTTGTCCCTGAGTGATTCTTAGCGTTCAACCGGAGTATGCTAATTATTTTCCCTTCTCAATTCAATCAAAGCTTGATTTCAATCTTAACCGCTTGTGTTGTGGCAGTATTGTAAGGTGCTTATTAAAATATCAACCTGATAAAAAGGAGCTTAACTGGTTACTGGAGGATTGGTCCTTGTTACCTCTGGTTGGATGTAAACAAACAACACCAAATAACAAGAACAGCATTAGAAAGGTGTTACCCTTTAAAGACTGATGAAGTTAAGGAATGATACGTCAGAGGTTTGGTGTGATCAATTGATGGGGCGATCAAGGAGGGCTTTCACACTTGTAGAAAACTCCTGAAAACCCCCAATGGGAGGGGAGAGTGAGGTTTATATACTGTGACTAGAATAGAATAGAATTACTTTATTGATCCCAAACTGGGAAATTGTGCCGTTACAGCAGCAGGTTATCCAACACACAATATTAGGAAATAAATACAATATAATATCAAATACAAAGTAAATAAGCACTAAAAATATCAAAACTAAGAATGAGAATATAAACAACCAGAATTTAACTTATCTTAGTGTATACATGTGACCACTACGATCTCCGTGCACGTAATCAAACAGCAGGTTGATAGTGTGATTCTGCTGAACTAAATGTAGCATTGATATAAAGGTAATTATTCTCATTATAGCATTGTATTTGGACTCTGATGCTTCATCTGCTACCTCCTCCTCTTTTTTTTTTACTTCACGTCTTACCTCAGGCGCCATCCTGCACCCCCTCCCGTCTGACAGGGATAGTCTCCCGCTGTGGTTTGGTCAATGTTTGTCCGCAGAGGATAGTCAATAATTTTTCTTTAGCCCAAAAAAAAACTTAGGATTTCTTGCCAGAGGAGCTACTTTCAACAGATTCTAATACCATGAATGAATAAAGTCCCATTTGTTTCTGGGGAATATTCCTACGGTGGAAACCAACCGTTGCATTTGCAAGCGTTGAGAACCTCCATGTTTGACCAACAATCTCCAAGTTGTTTTAAAACAATCCTTTTTGCATTTTGTTCCTGAGTAAAGATAAATCACAAAGGCTCATGTATCTGTATCTAGGCACGGCAGCTCCTGAAATACAATCGGTGGTGCAGGAGCCCAGTAGATGAGTTATGACCCAAACAACAGTCAACAGCTGACCAAGTCAACTTTATGATCAACAAGCCTTTTAAACTATTTATCTATAAACCACATGTTCCACATGACATATAAAGTTAATCTCTATGACATATCAAATCTTATTGGCTGACTGCTTTTTCCTTCATTGTAAAACCATGTGCTGCTTTCAATCTGCGTTGATTTTTTTTATTTCTTTTTGCTTTCAGATTCTCGAGCTGGAGAAGGAGCGCCCAGAACAGTGGACCATGCAGTCATCGGAGGAGTGGTGGCCGTGGTCGTCTTTGCCATGCTGTGTTTACTCATCGTCTTGGGGCGCTACTTTGCAAGACACAAAGGTAGATGCCCTGGCTCCAAACAGCTTTGTAACAAAGTCGTTTATTAACTGTTGTAGAAAGTGTGAATAAAGTAAGGTCATTTGGATTTAAAAAAAAAAACCTATATAATTGTTAAGTGTTTGTAAGCAGCATACTGCCTCCCTATGAAACACATCTAATCCAAGAGGTCATGAAGTTCATCAGGTAAACTCATTTTACATCCATTCCAAAAAAAATAAAACGATGGCTATTAATGCTGCGGCTTACTGATGGTGAGTTAAATTACTTTTTTTTTTCATGCAGTCATGATGAATTGTACAGCACACCTTAGTCTGCTCGGCCTCTTATCCGAGAAATAATTATAATCTATAACAAATTTCACACGTTGATATTTCTCATATGAGAGGAAATGGAACTGGATCCATTAAGCACTTTAAAAAAGGAAATACTGTAAATGAGGCAATTTAAAGGTGTAAGACTTTTTTTTATGTTTAATGATCAAACTGAACTAATTGCTTCCTCTGCACAGGTAAAAAATAATTTCTGTGGTCTGCTAATAGATCTCAGAGGAAAGTTCAAGATTTCTGATCTAAAAAAAACACTTTGTATAGTGCTATGAGTACTGGTCTACTTAGAGAGCGCAATGGTGCAACGATGTTCAAATAATAATAATAATAAATCATCTGTTCCCCCCAAAGGGCCCTTCTAATGAAATCTTAATGTTCCCTTCTTAGGGCCCTTTAAGTTGAGAAAGTGGTCAAACGTACCCTCTTGTTCGTCCTGGTTTAGAAAACATTTTAAAGTCCTTCAAAGTGTCTTTCCATTGGAGAAAACATGACAAAATGACCTCCCAAGGTTCCCATGCAGTGGCCAGAAAGATAATGGGTGCTCTTTGAGAGGCGTTCCCAGTGGAGAAACCACATCAGTGTGTCCTTTAAAGTCTTTCTATGTGATTTTTCACACTTAAATATAATAGAAATCAAGTATCTCCTCTGATAATAACTCTGAGTCATGACTGTCTACAATGGGTGTAACACCCGAGTCCCACTGTCTGTGATGTTTTCAGAGTTTTCAGAGTCCTATCTTCAGTTTGTTTACATCGCCTGGACGGCCGGCTGACTCCTCCCCTCGTGTATAAAAGTTGTTTAATTGAGGGACTAGAGAAAAGAAGAATAACATACTGTACTCACTGCTTAACTGTGTTTCTAGATCACGCTCATTTCAGGTAAATTTACATGCAGTGTGAAGATACCAGCATAATAAAGATCGCTAGCATTAGCATGCTAACACAACAATGCAGCACGAGTTGTTTTGGTTTCATGCTGGTGCTCAAGGGCGACATCTGCTGGATCAAAAAATCACATATAAAGCCTTTAAATGGATAAAATACAAAAAAAGGTCTTGCTGGATGCCCTTCTAGTGGAGATACAAAGCTATAGAAAACCTTCTGCATGCTGTTGCACGCTGCATGTAAACACAAGTAGATGAGGAGTGTGCCGTTTTTCAACAGCAAAAACACATGATTATTGATACAGCTGACTGTTAAATGGAAGCAGGGTGAGATTTCCTCTTCAGAAAACTCTACATATGCATGTATGGCACAAGAAGACCAAAGAGATTAGATGTACATCTTTGTCCACAGGGGGCGCCAATTTCGACACAAATCTGAAAGTTTCTTAAAGAGCCCATATTCTGCCCTTTTTGGGGTTCATATATTTAATCTATGTTCCTACTTTTGTACGTTCACAATAGCTAAAGTCTGAAAAAAGTGTCTGTTTTCATGAACTGCTCCTCCTTGCTCCCTCTCCGCTCTGAGTCCGTCAGCTACACTCTGTTGAGCCCACACTGTTAGACCCCACGTGGGCCAAGTCTGCTCTGATTGGTCTGCCGATCCGCTCTGTCGTTATTGGTCAGTTGCTCAGCACGCGTCTTGTAAATTTCAACATGAGCTGCAGGGCTTGCCACAACGAGCCAATGGGCTTAGATCAGTGATCTCACACTGACAATGACGTCGCACTGACACATTTTTATCAAGGGGGGCTAGAACCGAGCGTTACATGCGGCTAATGCTACAGCTAACAGGAGGACGTAGGAGAAGCCACGTTTCTGCGGACTTTGAATTTTTGCACATAGATGTGCCTAAACATGCACAGGACACTTGGAAAACACACTAAAGAGCATATAAAACCAGAAAAAGCCTAAGATGGGACCTTTAAAGAAGATTTCCGCAAACCTTAACCCTAAAGCCAACTCAAGAGAAAGTTTTTTTTAATTGGCTTTGGGGGTCGTTAAATTACAGCATAAATCGACAATTACTGTTCAAACTCAGGCTGCTTTAAGACATGTAAAAAAAGTAGGCTATCACATATAGGATGATGGCTTACAAAATGTATCTTAAAGTGTCAGATTCATTTATTTTTGGATGTAATAAAAATCTGAAATCAAATAAGTAAAACAAGAAAGAAAAAAAAAATCAGTTATTTTGTTTTCTTACACGCAACCTTGACATTCCCATTCACAAACCTTTTCATCTCTTTTTTTTTTGTTATTTAAGAGCACCTCACCTCGTTCGATGTCGAGCACAGCCTCGGTTCTCAACCTCTCCTATGATAGGATGTGAATAAATCTTGTAAATTAAGTTTGAAGTGCTGGCTAGTTCCTTTTCGCCGAACTTGACAAGGTTAATTTGAAGGTGCGAGCCGTGCTCTTCCCCCGCACTCGAGATCATTTTTTTAAAAAATGCCTGATTTTCATGTGCCAATCTTGAATGAAGAAGAGGGAAAATGAGGTATAATCTGAATATTACAGCTTCCCAGCGTTCGGGTTGTGTAAATTGCCACATGGAGACGGATTTGCATAATTAGGTGCTGTGGGATGTAGAGGCACATTTTAATCTTTTGTACCATCTAAGCAGCAGGCCATTATCCAGTCCCTGACACTGTCCTTCATCTCCACCTCCTCCTCCTCCTCCCCCTCCTCCTCCTCCTCCTCAGGTACCTACTTCACACATGAAGCCAAAGGAGCGGATGACGCAGCGGACGCAGACACAGCCATCATTAACGCAGAGGGAGGCCACACCAACTCGGACGAAAAGAAGGAGTACTACATCTAATCAAAACAGGACCCTCCCCCCCCGCCCCTCACTATGGTGTCCTCTTTGGGACGCCGAGCTGTTTTTGGGGCTGGGGCATGGGGGGGAAAAAGGTTTGGGGGGGGGGGGGGGTTGTGATGGAGGGATACGAGTTGGATCAGGATCACCTTTAGCGCGAGTAGAGGGGTTTGGAAGAGAGAGACGGGGTTTTAAAGAAAGGCCTGGTTTTAAGCCGTTGTTTAGTCTAGTCTGCAGATGTAGATGGAATGTTTTGTGTGTAAAAAAAATAAAAAATTTAAAAAAGGACAAAAATTGGACGGTAAATTAAGAAGGGGGTTTTTGTGGGTGGGACGATGTGCCAGACGTCGCCAGAAATCACTGTAGAGAGCTTCACCATTCAACACCTCCCTAACTGCTGGTACGAATTTAATTTAGTTCAACCATTTGCAGAAAATTCTGTGCCTTGTTCTATCCATACTTTGGATTTGTGTTGATCCTCATTTGCATAACCTTGTTGCTTCTCCCTTTTTCTTTCCCCCCCGTTCCATCTTTCCCCCCCCACTCGTAATTATCGATGTGCTGTTGGCTTTTGTATGAGGGTAAAAATTACACAGCCACTTTATTCATTTCCCTAGATGTGTCTGCTGCACACGCGTCCTCTCCTGCATAACAAAAACTCTCTTTCCAGTATACTGTGATTTGTCTCAAGCCATTACTTCCCCTCTCTCTCTTATTTTCCCCTGAAGTTTTTGACAGCTCCAAAAAATGCATGGAATGCTTTACATATCATTGTACAAAGGACATAAATGAGAAACAGGTTTTGATGTGTACTGTACATGCCCTCCCTGCCCCCTCCTGAACACACAAAAAAAAACATAATCAAAAACAAAGGCAGCAAAATGATAATTTCAAACAATTTTATTGGGAAAATACATCCAATTCACATTTTGTTACCTCAATTTGTTCTTCAGAGCAGATCTCCTACTGCCTCTTAAACAATTACCTGTCTTAGTAAAGAGAAGTAATACATTATTTTTTCTCTCCACGCTGCCATTTCATTATTTGTTCCTCGGTTTCGGGTGCTGTTTTTCTTCTATTATGTTGAATGGAAGCATTGTTTTTCTTCCAGCTTTTATTGAGTTGTAGTGATGAGATTCAAATGATTTCCATCTGCTCTCACTCCAGAATATTTTGTCTTACAAATGGGAGAGTAGGAAAATGTAAATTGGTTTAAAAATGTTTTTTGGCAGACTCTCAGTCAAGATGCCTCAGTAATAAAAGCCTGTTGGGGGGGGGGAACATTTGGGATTAATGTTGGGCCACCAGCAGCTAAAAGACGCTGGTTTACTGTACATAACTCTACAAGAAGAAAAAGAGACACCCTTTACCAAACCCCAGTATGAAAACAGTCCAGTTTATATTAGGAACTCATCTGCTGCACAAACATTTAAAAAAAACAACAGGTCATTGAAGTCCAGGTTTTCCCCATCAGAAGGTTCATGTTATCTCATTCAAAACACAGTCCAATGTAAATCAAGCCAATGGAATCACTGCTGTATTGTACACTAATCCTTACTAAGAAATATTTTTTACAACTTACTAGAATTACAATGGAGTACCTTTGTGGATTTTATCGTATCACGCTCATTGTGAGTTTTTGTCAAAATGTAAAACAAGCAAATGTTGGAGAAAGTAAATGTCTTGAAACTGAAATGCTGAGAGACAGGCCAGGCTTCCCCACTTCCCATCACACCTTCTGAATTTTTTTGTTTTGCTTTGATGCAGCAGCTTGAGTGCTGAAACGTTCAATCATTTTTTTTTTTTTTTGCATGTGTGTATACGTGCTCAAACCCATTCCCTCTGCTTCTCTTGTCTCGCTTTATGTATCACCTGCCAAAACCGAATGGGGATCTGTTTTGCCGTGCCAGCTGGGGGAGCACTGAGGAATGCCAAAAGTAATTAATTGTTTGTAACTGAAGTTAATACACATGTTGTGCTCCGTGGTGGGTTGCATTAACGCCCTAGCTTCTTAACATGGCAATGAGGGTTCTGTTCATGGCATTGTTTGTCATTATTATGTGTTCACACAGCAAGCAGCTCGCTTAATGAGCCTCCATGTGACAGATGTGGGTGGATTAAGGTGGAGGTCTGGGGTTGCAGTTTAAACCTTTGACATTTTGGAGTTTAGATGTTTGAAAAGCTTAAAATGAATCAGGCAGACATGGACATGCCTTGGCAAGTTAAAATAGAGAAAGTGTAATCTTACTTTTATTGCAGTTTAAACCGCAAACATGCATTGTTTGTTATATTGTATTTTTAACTAAATACATCATGATGTAAAACTATAATTTTTCATAGAGCATTTAATAAAACCTATTTTATATCAATAATAGTTGAGTGTTTTAAAAATGAAACATTCCATATTTAAAGCAGATTAATGATGTTTCATACATTTCATTTATAAGATTAGACCATGTTTTAGCTAAGTTATAAAGATTACTGTTTAGTAATCATACCTTTTTTAAATAGTTACTTTGGTGTTAAGTGCAATGGATAGAGCTTCTTGAAAAGTTGCTGTCTTTTGGCAACAAAAATGTCACTTTTCTTGTAGTGATGGTTATTTCAATTGCTGGCAGTAATTCTGGATCCAGTAGTTTTATTTTGACTATGCCTTATGAAGTCAAATAAGTAAATGTTGGTAAAGAACATAGACTGTATTAAACATGGACGCTCAGTGAAGTCAGCCATTAAAGTGGAAGTTCTGAAGCCCAAAGAATACTGTCACTATATTGGAAATGCTGTCTGAGAATAAGAATAGATATGCATATCTCTTAGCCTCCATATAATCAAAAGATAAAATAATAAAATAGCAATTCAGATTCCAACCCTTTTTTGTACCACGCTGTAAAATGAATAATAAAATAAAAATAAAATAAATAAAAAATAAAATTGATTCGGCTGTTGAAATCTGGATTTTTAAATGGGTGTTTATGTGACTCCTGGGGCTTTTGCAGCAAGCCTCAAGTGGACACTTAAGGAACTGCAGTTTGTTGTATTTCTGCATTGGCTTCATTAAACATCAGAGTTTGCCCCTTGGGAAAAATACTTTTCTGTTACACTTAAACTGACGATTTAAACATACGTAAATCAATACCACATATTAAACAGGATTACCAATCATACAGTGATAAAAAAGTTAGATCAAATCTTCCATTGTTGTTAACCCTTTTATGCGACTCACTTAGTACCACTTTCACGCTGAACCATCTGGGAGATGATTGGATTCTTTGGGGCTTAGCGGAGTTACTTGCTGTGTGGACATTCATGTACAAGATTAAATACTTTGAATTGCCATGTTAATGCATTTTATTGGAATTTGTCAATGTGCACCTCAGATTGCAACACATAATCAATATGATAGCTTTAATATATCATAGTCATGCATGAAGACAGCATTCAGTCTGTCCATATTGAGACTTTCCGGAACATAACACATCTGTCGCTAAATATCTTTTTCTGCAGCTTTTGAAAACAGCAGATGGGCTGGGTGGAGGCTGTGGACATATGCTTTAGCTTTTCCATTGGATGTGGGAGTAGGTCGGATACAGGAGTGATTTTGCAGACAAAGATCAGAGAGACTGTGTCCAACTGTCTCTAACAGTTTATTCTTCTGTGGAAAAACTTGATTTTAATTTAAAAAGCTCTGTACTCACAAAGAAATTACCACTAGGTTAACACTGTATGCTGATGACACTGTTTTGTCTTTGTTACATGGACGGGTGGGGGAGGGGGGGGGGGGTTGGGGGAAGGGGTCTGATTAGGTTAGATGTTTTTCGGTCTGGTGTCTGATGAAACTATTAACTGACTTGTTATCGTTGCTTTATGAAATCACAGAGCAGATGTCACTTCATCTGTAAGACTGAGATTGTGTGATTTGTATTTTACAGTGAGCACTATTTCGCTTCAGTGACGTGGCAGCTTCCATTTAAACCAGACTTCAAAATATGTACTTGCAATAAAGGAACAGAACTGAATATTGTCTTCTCCCTTAAGGCTGATGCATTCATATTTTACTTGTGAATATTAAACCTTTTTTGGGGTTGGAACTGCCGGTGTGTTTCTCCAAATGTTTTTGCTCTCCAAAAGCTCGGATATAAAAAAGGAACACTAATAACACAAAGTGAAGGTATCATTTCTACAGGATTCATTATTGAGAAATGGTGGGGGCTCAATTTGAAGTAAGCATAAGTAAGATATTTTAGGCTATGTATGATTTTTTTTTTTTTTTTTTTCAATAAATGCCCACTAAAGTGAAAATAATTGATTTTTGTCTCACAGTGTATCTGATGTAGTTTTCGCCACATTAAATTCTTTTGATAATGTCGTGTCTCTGGTTCATGCGTTGCTGACCGATGTGACTGCACCTCAGGTAGAAAGCGAAGTTTAGGCCCCACCTTTTAATGACACACTAGCAAGTACAATGCATCCTCATCCAATCGAGTGCAACACATTATTTTAGATCCAAGAGGCAAAATTGGTGATATTTTGCATATATGTTGTACATGTTTTATGTATTTTTCTTAATATTTGGTGCACTGTAAACGATGTGTTGAGTATTGCTTTGTGTTGACATAGGTCATAAAAAAAAGTACACTGTTTATTGGAATGAAGCCGGATCAAGAAAACTTGTTGTGGCTGTACTGCTGTCACCGTTCAACACACCACCGCCTTTTTGGAAGCTTGTTTGATTCCCTGAAAAGTTTTGATTGTTTCACCAGTCGTTTGTTTTTAGATTGATTCTTTTGTCTCTCTGCTGTTCTTGGGAAATGTTAATGTGTATCAATGGAGAAAAAGGAGTTCCACATTCCCATACACATTTTGTATTGGTTCATAAATAGACATTTTTACAAAACAATGAAGAGTTCTTGTCTTAATAAAAAAGAAAAGATATTAATGTCCAAAATAATCAGTGTTGGTATTATTTCTTACTCCAAATATTAATGTAATTAGTTGAGGCAAAACAGGTAAAGGAACCCATAGAAACTTGTTACGCATTGTTATTTCTCATCTTCGTCACTATATATGTGCAGATTATGCAGACTCAAGATATTAAAAACCA
Organism: Labrus bergylta; assembly: GCF_963930695.1. Lineage (NCBI taxonomy): Eukaryota > Metazoa > Chordata > Actinopteri > Labriformes > Labridae > Labrus > Labrus bergylta. The sequence goes on along the minus strand of NC_089208.1, from coordinate 4,023,225 downwards.
TTCTAATAGAGTATATTAACAGAAGTATACAGTCAAAAGAAGCTATCCTCAACAATGCAAGCATATAGTTTAACCCATTTTCAAGATTGTGATTAGGCCATTAGCTGTATTGGCCATAGTTATTAAGACCAAAGAGAAATACTGGAATACATTTGATTTAGTATGAGTGGGATACAGTCTGTCTGGGGTGATGGATGGTGGAGACATAAAGGATTTTCACCAATGACACTAAAGTCTGTGATAAAATGCCAATGTGACTGTTGGCATCTTTGACATTAGTGGTTCTGTAACTGCTCTAACTACTTAATGAAAAATTACATTTTTCATCCAACCAGATTTATTGAGTGAAAAATCTTGCTGTTTGAACCTCAGAAGGTCCAAAAGAATTAACTTAATATGAAATCAAGTTCAAGATCATGTTTTAAAAGTGAGTCATAGACTTTTTGAGGCAATTTTTTTCAAGGCTCACATTTATGACCCACTGAAAATGGATTACGCGACCCATTTTGGAATCCCATCCCAGCAATCATCAGAATCACTTTTGCAAAAATGTGTGTCGCAGCAACTGATAGGGAGGACTGACTGACTCCGATGTAAAGGGATTTATCAGTTTAGTGTAGTAGCTTAGTCTGTGCCGGCAGTAGCTCAGCCTGTAGGGACTTGGGTTGGAAACTGGAGGCTCGCTAGTCCAAGTCCCCGTGCGGACCAAGGCTTGGAAATTGGTCTGGTAGCTGGAGAGTTTCCAGTTCACTTCTACATCACCGCCGAAGTGCGCTGTAGAAAGGCACATAACAGCTCAAGAGCGCGCCCTCACTATGACATCTTTCCATTAGTGCATGTCCAGAGGATCCTGTTTGTGCATGTGTGTGCATTTCAGGCTAAGTGTGTGTAGCATGTTCAGCAACAGAGTGTAACATTTGTGGGGTTACTAAAGGATATCTTATATATAGATAAGATAAATGAATGGATGAGTTTTTCAATATCTTGTGATTTAGATATCGGAGTGTGTTGTCTGCCATCTTTAGGGGCATTATTCATATCAACTGTATAAAACATGGACAGTCTCAGTGATGTCACCCATTGGTCTATGAAGAGGCCTTATGAAGCTGGACGATGGGAGTCACAAAATTGGACCCCAACTAACTTTTAGCCAATCGAGAAGCAGGCAAGAGGTGGAGTTGGTGGGGGCTAAATGAATATCTTGGCTGCTAAAACATCCATCAAGCTTGTCGAGCATTAAGTCCAGCTAGTATAATGAAAATATTGAAAACAAGGTCGAAAAAGGGATTTTGCTGAAATAAAGCCTATAGCCTCAAACAGTTACTATGTGCACGCCTGTCTGTCAAATCAGCCATGCACCCTAATATGCCTCATCAGTCATTCATTCATTCATCCTCAGACAAGCCCTCCAGCAACTTTTCCTGTTATCCAGATCCTCCATGCACCTCTCCAGCTCGCCAGTGATTTCTGCATGTTTGATATCCTTGTGGTCGATGCTCATGTGTTGGCTCACACAGCACTGGCTTACTGGCTGGGAGCTCCTGATGTCTCTGGCTATGACCTTCCAGCCTCATCCTCCTGGAAGCTATTTTCTCACTCACCCCTTGGCAACCCCCGCATACAGGCCCCTTGATGGTGACATGTGCAGCCCTGCTGTGCTGTTCAGAACAACAGGCAGCTGTCTGGTGTAGCATCCATCTAGGGACTTCTGCAAGGTGATCTTCAGAGTCCAACATTCATGTCTGTAAAGGAAGACAGACTTAATGATTGCAGAGAAGAAGCTGGGCTATGTTGGGAGAGGTTGGACTTCCACACACTGGTCGTACCGTTCAAATCCTCCTACATTAGAGCTCTCCTCACTTTAATATCAAACTCTGACAAGCTGCTCCATGACCATGGGCTATAGAGACCAAAAACATTTTATAACAGGCTGTGAACATTTTGATTTCTGCTTTAAAAAAAATTGACATTTTAACATTGACTTGATGGGGATTCATTGGCTTTTGGAGTCAGCCTGAAGTGGTCATTCTAGGAACTACAGTTTTTTTTTTTGCGCTTTGCACTACATTGGCTTCATTTTTTAAAATCAGAGGTTGTCGCTTAGTCATTTTTGAAAAACTCCTTTAGGTCAGATTGTAGAGTACGAACAAATAACCTTAACAGTTTTATGGATTGGAGAACTTTTCAGGTCAAGATGTCAGATTTCGACTGAAAAACTGGCAAACTCAAATTTCTGAGGTCAACATTTTTACACCCTAACATCCTGTAACTTTTTAGTGGCTTTAAAACTGAATCAACTCTACTTCCTGTTGTGGTACTGAATGTGGATATCAGGCATTTTAAACTATTAAACTATTTTTTTTTTTTCAGGGATTTTAAAGTTTCACAAGGTGTTATCAAAATATTTTCTTGTACAATTATCCGGCCTCAAAATGAAGCCGCACTAATTAAATACTGATAAATAGTGCTGCTTCAGTCAGCCGGCTCTCATTGTGGATTATTACGTGAATATGTTTAGAGATTATATTTTTGGCTCTGACTTCATCACCCCTCTCAAGCAAACACCGAGCTCCCTGCAGCAGGGATCAGGGAATGACGATAATAACTTCCCCTCCTTGCAGACTCAGGCGGTGCATGTGAAATTTAAAGATTGCACCTGTTGCATCATCGCTTTCAGGTGAGCTGTAAGGCAGAAGAAGATCACTGACAGCTTAAGTACACCACTTTAATGTATAGGAGAATTTCAGATTATGGCTGCAGCAAGGAGAAGAGTTAAAAGATGGGGGCAGCATGTTGAAGTGAATGCTCTGGATTGGGGTATATAATGAAAATTGCGGCCTTTCACATAAAGTAATAGAAGTTATGTCATGTTGCTATTTGAACACGTACAGGTCAGTACAGGTATATTTGAAATGTTGTGCATTTCTCTGAAAGATGCACGCAAACTCCTGCACACTGTGTAACTTGCAAAATGTGTGCATTTTTGGCTGCAATGTTTTAATACCAAACCTTCATCAAGCAAACTGAAATACTCTGAAATATAAAATGGGCAACCAAAAATAAAAATAAAATGATCTTGCAGAGATACACACAAAGTTTACACTTCTTAAAAAAAGGAGGGCTGTCAACTTTTTTTTTAAAGTGAAATTAATCACTGAATATCACAATTTAGTGATTAATTGCATTTTATTTTATTTTGTATGTTGAAACAGTTTAAACAGTCCATATAAATCATGCAAAGAAAGTCTTACCAGTGTTTTGATTTGGGAATCAAAAAAATTTACTTTATGATCCTGAGATTTGGATTTAATATATAAATAAGTGCTGCACACCTGTGTTTCATCTGTAACCACGACATGGAGGTAGGAAAGAGCTTCAAAGTGCTTATTCTCTGATATACAGTATTTATTTTTATTGTTTGAAAACACCCTTTTACAATAAGAAATATTCGATACTGTTGACTTGCCTGCAGTCAGTTGCCACTCGTTCAGCACTCGCTGTCCAAGTTGAACCATGGCGGGGATGGAACGCTGCACGCATGGATCCTGTGGAAACAACCAGTAAGTTTCATCCCCCGCTCTGCAGACATTCACACACCTTAAACGGTGCTTTGCCGGTGATGCGGTTACCCACTGACATCAGTCTGAGAAGCTGCATCTGTATACTTCATTGATGGAATCTCAAACTATATACTTCAGTGATGTTTTAATTCCGTTTCTCACAAGGTGGATATTACTATTGACTTGTTGACTGAGCCGTCTGGCAATTTTTTGAAGGGCCTCTAAAAAAAAAACTGTAGCTCTGACTTTTAACTTTTGAATTCTTAGTTTGAAGTCAGAATTCTGAACTGTGTACGATTCAAAGGCACAGCAGTGGTTTTATTTTTAATCACAGCAGAACCAGGAAGACTCTCTGACCGCTTTACTACAGTGCACCTGAAGGGACAAAACAGCTCATGGTAAAGAAAAACAGTCTAACCTAAATCACATTGGGACCAATGCATTAACGCTGAAAGCCTTAAAAAAAATACATACTTAAGATCAAAATACACACTATAAAAAATGAAAAAATATGGTCTTGTTTCTGAAAAGTATTGCAAATGTAAAATCATTTGCACGTCAATTGTTGCTTGTGAAATTTATTGCTCATTACATAGTTTAACTTTTTTTTGCTCATATGTACTCAAAAAGCAGAGCAGGACTTTCCGGCACAGCTTCCCCAACTACCAAGGTGCATGAAGAGTGAAAGGCTTGAAGGCCACAAGCTGAAACGCGTCAGTCTTCTTTGTTAATAAAGTTGATCTTCATACAACAAGTGCTGTTGGAGATTTTGACCTCTGCTCATTGGTACTCGTGTTGCAGTGCTGAATAGCACAAGTGAGTGAGAAAAGAAATTTTAAGCAGAAAATAAAAAAACCCAAGTATCAACTCCAGCTTGGGTAAAAGTTGAAATCTCTTTTTAAAGTTTGAAGTGAACCTTGGCAGCCACAGATTCAGTCATGAAATCTTCATTGCATGCATAAAACAGTCTGAACATGCAGTAAAAAAACAAAACAAAAAAAAAGAAGAAGCGCTTCTAATTAAAACAAATACCGGGGTAATATGTCAAGGAGCGGCGCAAAAACCACTGAATAAATCCGACATGATTTATTCTCTGAAAATCAATGTGAGCTTTCCCTCGCTTGATGAGTGCAGTGAACCTTTTTTAACAAACATCTTAAATAAATGGAGATGGTGTTATTGATTCCAACACAGAGGACGGGATTGACGAGCGGCGGAGCTATCTGTCAGAGTGAAAATGAATCCCTCCATTTATTTTTAATGCGTTGCTTTACACACCTGTGATATTCAGCATTCAGCAGATGAGTTGAGTGGAGGAGAGATATTATCTTTTTAATTACATTTTCACCTCGGGGCTCTCATCATAGCTCAAGTGCGGTACATGATGAGCCAACATCTTAAATAAGTAAAGGTGATACCGCTATTGATTAGAAAACGTGTGGAGCAAGAGGAAAGCTATCAGTCATAGGACGAGTGCGTCTGAGTTCTGGTTTAATGCGAGCCAGTTGGTCTCTTATAGACTCATTAGTCAATATCCTAAAAATGAATTCTATTCATCACACTTTAAATGGCTCTATAGCTGCAAATGGCTGCACTTAATAAAGCCAGAGTGTAAACATTGTGTGTGTGCGTGTTTATGCGTGTGTGTGTGTGTGTGTGTGTGTGTGTGTGTGTGTGTGTGTGTGTGTGTGTGTGTGTGTGTGTGTGTGTGTGTGTGATGCTGTTATGTCTCTGGTAATGAAAAGGTCAGCGATGCTTCCTTGTCTCTATGTGTTAACCTTGAGAGCTTAAAAGGTTAAAGCTGCGTTATCCTGAAATAAATATATGATTTATCCATTACACGTGCATAGAAACTCAGTTTTTTATTTGTGTCTGTGAAGGCCACGCTGCGTTTTCCATTGTCATCAAATGAACTCTGTTGGAAAGTGTCAGCGTCACCGTTTCAATCTAAAGATAAAGAGGTCGCACAAAGCAAACATGTACAGCCTGACATCCCCAGGTGAAACAGCGTGATTATGAATGATTTATTGATTGTGAGATTATAAGGAGCGGGAAAGTGCAGACCTGTAACCTCTTGTGGTAATGGCGACCCTTACGTGCACTTGGGAAATTAGGCCACCTGTACACAACGCACAACAATTAAGCTACTTGTCCTTGCTCTGCAATCAGACCGGGTCCTCATCATGCCGTGAAACACTCCATATATCTTTTTTATACATGCAGTCGTTAAACACAAAGTTCCTCATCAGAGATTTTATGAATCTGCATTCAACCCTGTCACCCAAAAAATCACGGCCGTACTCTTGTTATTCACTGAGAGGATTATGTGCTGTGAGGAGGACATGGCAGGATTTGAACAGGTTTGCATCCTGATTCTGGACTCATGGGCCTCAGGTTCTTCAAACTGTCGGACTGAAGATGACATCTTTAACACTGCAGTGACATTTCATCAGTTTAGTCTAGATTTGTTTAGTACGGTGGCTGGGAAGTGCAAAACTAAATGACAAAACTAGAACAAATTTACAAGTGGCAGAACACTTTTACCAGTCCCCAAACAAGTTTACAAACGACAGAATCTTGACAGAAAGGGAATGTACCAAATGCTTGAAGTGTTTTTTCATTCACTACTCCTGCGTCGTTTTTTTTTACATCACGTCTTACCTCAGGAGACCCCCCCGCACTCCCCAGGGATAGTCTCCCGCTGTGAGGAGCATATGTGAACAGCCAGGTCAGGAGAGTACTCCTGAAGTTATCTAGATACTTTCAGGAGTGCATAATGTGAAAACAGCGTTAGTGATTTTGATTGTTTTTCCTTTCATTTTGTAATTCTTATCATCCTGCACATTTAACTTTCATCTGTTTCATATTCACTTTCCTTTATTGCAAACCCCAGTTTTTAGACTTTGTTTGTGTGCTCTGATTAAATGTCTGTAAATGAGGCTTCTCCGTCAATGTGTTCTCTGAGGATTTAAATGAGTAAAAGGATGAAAAATGACGCTAGTCAAGAAAAACACATACAGTGTGTTAATGCAGCCGTGTTCTTTTTATCAACAATTTGAACTTTCAATATTTATTTGAACAGCTGAGATCATATTGTTTAAGTTGGTATTAAGAGAATCAGTCAATGTTTTTGGACCAAATGGTTCCGGAGATTTTCTGGAGAGGAACTATCCACCAAGAATTTCCCTGAGAACTACACACCATGTTGAGCAGGAGCTAAAAAGGTTCCTCTAAACGGGGTTTAGACGGACAACATAACCACTAGGCTATCCGGCGCCCTGATGAGATATTTGTTTAAAGGCAGGGTTGGTCATTTTCTAAAACTAGCATGATTTTGAAAGTAACATTCCCTCAGTGCTCCGTCTGCACCCCCTCCCCTCTGTGCTCCCTCTAAAGCCACGCCCCCTCATTTACATGCACGAGCGCCTTTACTCCAGAAGGGGTAGAGAACGAGAGAGACAGGGAGGCGTGTGATTGGTTCATCAGATTGGTACCACGTGGCAGACATTGGTTGAAGTTTTTACAGGCTTACAAACTGCTACAGGTGACGGATTTTCTTTGTTCCTTTTTCAGAGAACATGAGTTATTAATTTCTGTCAGGACCTAAAGACAATTTACACCATAATCTTAAAAAGTGTATCTGGAGGAAATTACCAACTCTGCCTTTAAGTAAAACTTCACAAATCTAACTCATAATCCACTCTAGCCTGCTGCTCTTACTGGTTAAGAAATAGTAAACGTCATCCATTGGCCCTAAATGTCTCCCTGTAGTCACAATAGAGAGGAACAACGAACATTTCACTTTTTTATCAGACAATGTGATATCTCTCGTTTTTGTTCTTTAAACATAACTTGTACTCAGCCTCGACCCCTTCCTCTCGGGGTCGCTGTCATCGTGATTTGTGAAATCTTAGCAGCAGCCACTTACCCGTTAAAGCGGCGCCGAGACGTTTGTTTGTTTCACTCCAGCACAAAATTGCTCGGTGCCATTCAGCATTTGTTATGATTGTTTTTGTTCTGCAATTTGTGCACAGTGGGTCATTCTGATGTGTTTTTTTTTTATGTTGATGCTATCAGATTATACTCTGTTTCAAAAAGTCTAAGAGGAGGAGGAACTCAACTTAACATACTGTGACATATATTCACCTAGAAGACCTAAAAGAAGAGATGCAAAGAAAGAGACACAATCGAGAAACCTTTACGTGCAAAGATGAACAAGACAAAGAGTTTGCAGCCACACTCGGTTCTCTGTGAGGCGAGACGGCAGCACGGTGACCTACAATGACTACGCTAACAGCAGGAAGTAACTTTAGCATTTTCACATTTAAAGTAAAGCATACTGTAAAAACTTTTGATAACTTGGAAATATTCACAAATAACAGCTAGCACTGATGGGAATGGCATTCTTTCACAGGTACTTTTCTGTAAACTAAAGTATTATTCAAATTTAAAGGCACTAGATGAAAAGTGTATGGGATCATCCCAACTAAAATATGTGTAATTCATACTTAATATAATCATTTGAATTGTAGGCCACCACCATCCGACGTCCCCGACGCCCAGCCACCACCATCGGACTGTGTCACCCCCAAAACCACCGCCGTCCTCATTCATGCACGGCCTGCTCCGACCTCCACCTCAGCGGAGAGGAAGTGTGGACAACAGGAACGCTAGGAATACAAAGGAGAAACCCTTCCTGCATATTATCCCATATGTTCTTTTTAAAGTGTCTCAAGATAAAACATGTTATGAATTATATACAAATAATAATTGATTGATTGATTGATCATCTGTATTTTTAACATTTGATCCTCTTTGCAATTACTAAAATCCAAAAATGCCAATCTGCTTTTGTTTCAAACAATTAAAGGTTAAAGGCTTTCTATGCGATTTTTCACACTTAAATGTAATATAAATCAAGTATCTCCTCTGAAAATAACTCTGTGAGTCATGACTGTCTGTCTGTTTTCAGAGTTTTCAGAGTCCTATCTTCATCGTCGGGACGGCCGGCTGACTCCTCCCCTCACGTATAAAAGTTGTTTAATTGAGGGACTAGAGAAAAGAAGAATAACATACTGTACTCACTGCTTAACTGTGTTTCTAGATCACGCTCATTTCAGGTAAATTTACATGCAGTGTGAAGATACGAGCATAATAAAGATCGCTAGCATTAGCATGCTAACACAACAATGCACCGTGAGTTGTTTTGGTTTCATGCTGGTGCTCAAGGGCGACATCTAATGGATCAAAAAATCACATATAAAGCCTTTAACCAATGTCTTTAACATCCTTCAAAAGTCTCTGAAAGATCTTTGATAATCCAACCTAAAGTTGATGAGATGCTTCACAGGAACTCTTAAATGTTTGATGGTTAACAGCACTCTAGTATAAAGTTCAAGGATTGACAAAGTTAGGCATATTCATCCTTCATGGTTACGCAAAGTTTCATGGTCTTTTATCCAACAGTAAGGACTTTTTAAAGGACAAAACCTGTGGACCGATCCACCATGATTCGACCCGGAAACCCTGAACTGGTGATTAGGTAAGTGTGATGTCACTTCCTCCCTGTCTGCAGTGTCTTGCTCCCCCTGTTGGTCGGTTTGGTTCACTGCAGGTTCATTGAGTCTCCATGAGGAGCAGTGGATTGTTTGTCCTCCTCTGTCTTGATCAGGTAAGTTTGTGTTCCTCGTTGATTAAACTTCAACAGCTGGTTTAAGGACGGTAATCAAGATAAGAGAGTGAACAGAAACTCTGTGCTGTTTACTTTCAGTCTCTTGTTGTCAGGATGGATCTGGGCCTCGCGAGGAGCCTTATCTGGAGACACAGTGGGCTCAGGTAAGGACTCTTTCTCCAGCTATGGGAATTTTCAGCACTGACAAAGCGGCCCTTAAATCTTGTCAGGTTGTCCGCTGCTCTTCAGGCAGTAAGTGCTTGAGATGGTGTGGCTGAGGCGCCAGGATTTAGCTAAAAGCTTTGAAAGCTGGTGAAAAGTAACTGCTGAGATCGGGGGAAAACAGACACATTTTCACACGGTATCCCACAGGGAGCGAGGCGCAGGCAGTCAGATGATCTGTGTGGTCAAAGCAAGCGAACAGGTCAAGCAGATTATCAGAATCACATTCAAGGGGAACTACACACTGCTGAAATATCTCATAACTGAACAGGGAAACTGAACATTTGTGCAAGTAGGTTTATGTAAAAGTAAAAGATGGAGTCAGCAGCATTGCTTTTTTTGCAACTTGTAGACGTCACATTCAAACTGGGCCCCTCCTCCTGAGCTCATCGCCCCCAGAGGCTTGTACACACTGCAGGACGTAGTGTGTACGTTTACTGCTTGTTCCTCCACTGCAAGCTACCGCACGCTGTCATTAGCACAAGCTAACCCGTTGTTTGTCACCTGCCTGTCCAAAAGAAAGCAGGCCAACTCTGCGTCCGCACACAAGGTTCACCCTCATCCTGGAACGAGCTTCATCCACTTGGTGTTTCCCCTCGTACTGTGATTGTGTTTGTCTTTGCTGCTACGTCCCAGTCGGTCATATTCAATCCCTGATTTGTATCAACTCCTAAACTCACCTGTGCGCTGTCATTAGCAGCTCCACAACCCTGAAAACGTCTTGTGTTAACAAGCACAAAATTAAACATGAAAATCCAGTCAGAGGTCAAGGTGTCTGTAGAAACTGTCACCACCACACCTGTATGGAGGCCCATAAGTGATGCTTGAGCAGCAAGTCTATATTTTGTTCTCGGAAAAAAGCTGCTTACTCTACATTTTAAGGTGACGCAGGTGTGATGTGTCAAGAGGAACGTATATTTTATAGTGGTCCTTTTACAGATACAATTAAATACATTTGTCACACAGAAAACTGATATGGATGTATTCAAAGACAGTTTTGGTCTTAATTTAACTGTTTTCTTTTTGATGTTTCTGCTAAATAGAACTGATTTGGGCTCACATTATAAACAGGTCTGATTGACTAACTGTTGCTTTGTCAGCTTCAGAGAAATGTTTCACCCATGCTTTGTGAGATCTCAATAATTAAGATTAACATCAGAATCACCTTTAATTGGTCAGGTTTGTGTGCACTATAAACCCAAACCAGCTGAACATCCCCCATCCCCCCTATTCTTGCCGCCCTTCATTGTCTTTGAGTAAAATTCAGAATCCACTACAAAATCCTGTGACTCGCATACAAAGCCCTGCGTGACCTCAAAGGCAAAAGGTGCTGAAATAAACTTGAAATGATATGTTAGATTAAATTCTTGTAAACACTTTCCTGTACCAAAAAAAGTGAGAATTCTAAACCTTTTCTGACCTCTGTGCTTTCTTTTATTTTGCACATATATAATGAGCTGATTTCTGAAGTATTTGGTTAAACTTTGCTTGCTAAATCCAAAGACGCCATTGCCAACAAAGAGGCTCTTTTCCGCAGCTTTCACTCTTCTGTAGCTGCATTGTTTTCAACTGACTGCAGACTCCACTGCATACAAGATAATGAATGCAATCCCAGACTTTTAGATGACTTCTAAATTAAAGATTTGAGCATTGAGGGCTCCTTGGTAAATCTTTTCTTTTCTTTTCTTTTTTTTTAGCTACAAGCAATGGATGATGCCTTTTGTGCATTGGCATGACCCTTCACCTCCCTTCACTAAATATTATACATTTTTACCAAGTATCCACCACATTGAATTCCTCAAAAAGCCTTGCAGCAAATGTAACTTCTGATAAATATGGTTCAGAGTTTGCCATTTTTTTGGGCTAGAAATAGTGTTGTTTTTTAAACCCTGGATTTGAAATGGTTTGAGTGGGTGCAGCGGCAGAAACATTCATGCACACCTCACTATTAAATACAATTACTGTGTGTGTTGTGTTAGATTGAACATGTGCTGACCCCCCCTGAAGCTCTAAATAAACCTAAAGGGTCTCACTTTCTGATTAGTAGGGGAGAAATACAGCTGAGTTAATCTTTGGCCGCTGACATGGCGTTCAGGGCTTCACCATGTTTAATCCATGGCTTTCTCTCCCCTGTGGGTTTAATATATCTTTGCGCCTCTCAATGGGAATATAAATTATATGATTCCAAAGGCCAAGAAGAACCTTACACCTCCTTCTCGGGAAGTTAGCCCATTTGTTTTGCGTCATTAATAAGGGCAATGGGTGATACAACTGGAGCATGACCAGTCATGTAAGAAAGCATTTTTTTTGGTTGCTTTAGGGTGAAGGCAGGAAGCCCCAAGGCCATGCTCGTGGTGTTCAGGTAAGAGACTCGTAATGTCTCAACCTCAGGTCAAACTTAACCTCGACTCTAAGAGCGAGTGAGTCGTCAGCAAGTTGTCTCATGGGGTTGATGGGGAAAGAGATATGACGGCTGTTTCTGAGCTAATCTGACATCCACATTGAATATGTTTCAGTCAGGAACATTTTTTAAAATCTAGTTCTGCTTTGTGCTGATGGCTGTCTGCTACAGCAACACGGACAGAAAAGGAAGCACCCCCACTCGCTGAAGACTTCAGACCATTTGACTGTATGTAAGATGGTCAACGCGTCTCTGCCTCTATTTCACAAGTGAAGCTGAAATCCCCCCTACGATGAGAGCTGCCATGTTATGCATTTAGAGCCAGAGTCTGCACAGTATAAGGACTGGCTGGAAGTACCGCCCCCCAACTCATTTAACCTTTCCATAAAAACAGCAACGATCCCTCGGGTCAGTGCAGTCCAAAGCAGAGAAGATTCCTGTGTCAGTCTGAAGAAGACACTCACAGTTATGGAAAGTTTGAGTTTTGTGTTAACGTCTCGTCTCTCCGTTCCTCCTCCTTTTATGCTGATCAGGGCACCACAGGAGTCGCATTTTTCAACAGAGCTGTCAATCGTGGCATTACATCCTTTTTATAATATCAAATAACTAATTGGATCTAAACTTCTCAGAAAAGTGAACACTCGGCATGATGAGAACAAGTTATATAGCTTTTACTGAACTCGGTAAAACTGCATTTTCTTTTGATGCCCTCCAGGAAACTCTAAAAGATTAGAGTTCTTCCCTCTTACAGAGTTTAGGAATTTAATTTGTAGTCACTTTGTTTTGAATTGTAAGTGTTTTAATTGATCTCAGTGTTTTTAATAATTGGTTTGAAGTGTTTGTTGTTGTGTTTGCTGGTTTTATTGTGCTTATAATCACAACAGCATCGTGTATGAGTGAAACCTCAATGTCCTTACGAGAATAAATAAAAGTTTGAGTGATTGGTTGATGACATAAACCATGTTTTTATAGTTGACCCATGTTGCATTGTGTAAACATAGAGGAGGCGGGCTGTACATCCTTTACTGCAGCCAGCCAGTAGGGGGGGCTCCAGATGTTCTGGCTTCACTTTGGGAGGTGTCAGGTCGTCCATTTATTTACACAGCCTATGCATCACAATAGAAAGAGAGTGCTTATAGAGTGAAGGATTCGATCAGCGGGCTCCCAGCTGGGGAGTATGCATTCATTAATACAGAGCTTTTTTGATTTCACACTATTATTCCTAAAATAACAATATTCCAGTTACTTATATTAGTCATGAAAATAACATATTTAAGATGAAAACTCTGAATTGCCCTATTTTTGTATGTTGCATTTGACTGTAAAGGCATTCACATGTTATTCAGAGCTGAGCAGCATTCTTTGGTCTCGTAAACAGGAGGTTCAAAACACACGTCTCAGTGGGGGTTGTAGTGCAGTTGGTGATACGTGGTATGTTTTGCCTGTTTATAGTCGCTTCTGCTCGTTGTAAACAAACCAACAAGTCAACACTTTGCAGAGCGGGGGGTAGAGACACATGCACAAAAGAAAAGCCTGGATTTCTCATCGTATAAAGAGAAACAAACACCTAATTTTTAACATCACAAAAGACTTGAATAAAAGGCTTTTTTTGGTGCAAATATGGCAACCCAACTATTCAAACAAGTGGTTTAGTAAATGAAAGAGGGATTATAATAGCACATTTGTTGTAGCACAGCTGCAGGTGAACGGGAATATTAGGATTTAGTAAGAAGGACTTTTTTCTGGTTGGGTACGGGATAGATTTCACACACAAACGTGGTTATTGATTGCAGAGGAGTGATGTTTTAGCAGACAGATTTCCTCACATTTGCATGAGAGGCTGCGTGTGTTTCTGGACAGCATGCAGCACCATGACACCAAGGTCAATAACTTATCATCTTCAGACCGTTCATTTATCTCTCCCCATACATGAGCACATACAGCACATGTGCTGTAGGGTCAGGGCATTGATTTAATACTGACCTTTTGTTACACCACACACGGATGCTGATGCACAGATCCATATCGGATTTCTATTCTATGATATGGATGTTATTTCTTCTTCTTTGTTTGGTTTTCTGTGCAGTGAGGCTGCTTTCAGAATCAGGAAGAATATGCGACATTGTACACATAAATACAGCAGAAACGAAGTATCTCCTGTGTAAACGTGTCTCTGAGTCATGACTGTCTACAATGAGGGAGAAGCTCGAGTCCCGCTGGCTGTATTGTTGTCAGAGCCGTGTTTACATGGACGGGACGGCCGGCTTCTCCCCTTGTGTATAAAAGCTGTTTTAGTCAAGAACTAGAGAGAAGAAGAAGAACATACTCACTGATTATTTGGATGTCACATAAGTGTGTTTATATCACGCTCATTCTGTGTCAGTTTATGTGCAATATGAAGCTACGAGCTAACTAAAGAGCGCTAACATTAGCGTGCTAACACAACAATGCAGGACACAGGTGATTGCAGCTCGAGCAAAGGACATTTGGGCTTAATTATGGTGTGTTCTAATTCAAAACTCCTTTGTGTGAACATGAGGAGAGAGGGGGTTGGAGGTGTGTCGCTGGAGGAGAGCGGAGGCTTCAGAATGGAGGAGGCGTGGCCAAACAGCAGTTTGTTTTGGTTTCATGCTGGTGCTCAAGGGCGATATCTACTGGATCAAAAAAGTTAATTCCTTCTGTTTCCGGCTCAAGTTAATTGTTTATCTTTTGTCCAATTCAATTTTGTTGCCCTCTAAAAATGAATTGGCAACCATCTTGAAACAAAATAAATAATTCAGAGTTATAGCAGGCTGTGAAGATGAATCATGCTGTAAATGTTTATAATTAAAAGCGCTTTGTCTTCCTTCGAGAACAATTTAAACAATGCAACTCATTATTAATGGTATCACTCATGGAAAACTTAACAAAATGTTTTTGAAGCCCACTGAGGACCTTTCCCATCTTGTATTGATTTCTGCTACTGATCAAAATTTAAATGTGTATTCTTCTAATTTAATAGATTCCGATTTTTTTTCTCAGTTTCTTTGAGCCTACGCGAGTACAACACTGTTTCATATGCCTGTTGCTGAGCTCATATCGACCTTTTTATTAGTAGGACTGGTTACAACCGAGGAGAATTGCACTCATCAAATATTGTGTTAAAATTTAAATACAAGGTTCGAGCGAGTGTCAATCAGCCCGTCTTTTCTTCTCTACTTTATCTGATTAAATAGAAAAAGAAAAGAAAAAAAGGTTTTGGAAATTGAGTGTTGGAGTAGATGTTTTGTTTTGTGCAGCAGCTTTTTTTTCTTCTTCTTTTTTTTTTAGAAATGCAAATTCTGTTCAAATGTTGCATCCCTTCTCCTGCCTGTTAAACCTCCGTCTGAAGTGCCTCTCCCTCTGTGACACTCTGCAGTGGAGCTCTGAATCAGGTGCTAGAGTGCATTCTAGTGGTGGGATTAGGAAGTGCAGAAGAAAATGACATAAAAGTAGAAGGTCCCTGAAATAGTTAAAAAAATATATACATGAAAGTGACATATTAGTATACATCCATTACTTTATCACATTAGCATGACCTCTTAACTGGTCACTTTAACTTTACTTACTTGTCATGTCACATGTCTGACAGTCCTATGTTTTTTTTTATTTGGTTAATTGTGCAGTTAATTGGTGTATAGTTTAATTTATACAGATTATAGTTAAAAAATTGTATTTTTATTTCAATCTATTCTTATTTTATTTGCTCTCATGTGCACGCTCTTCTTTTTTTTTTACTGCTGCAACACTTGAATTCCCCCTCTTGGGTTCAATATGAGATTATTTTATATTATCAGCCACTCTTTCTTGAGTCTGAAAACGTAAAACATGACACTGAAATAAAAACGTCTCAGACAAGAGGACACAAAAATAGAAATAATGATAATTTAGAAAAATGAATTAAAGCTCCACAAATAATGTGGCCAAACATTTACCTCTTTCTTCTTTGTTGATTTTGTCCTGCACAAGCCCAACATTGTCATCCTGCTTTCTTTTAACAGTCAAACCATCACTCACCATGAATCTTTGTCGAAATGTAAATAAAGGCTGTTTAAGCAGATCCTTTAAATTGTGTTGTCTGACACCAACCAGTTAGCTGCAGTTTCATGCATTCAAACTAAATAATAATAATTGATTTTCTCTCTAATGGTCTTATTTTGCAGGTAATGCAGAGGCATCACTAATAACTGAAGTATCTTTCATAAGCAGCTAAAACCTCTCTCTCTGATTAAAAGCCAGAATACTTCAAGTTCTCATATTTTATAGTCATGAAATATTCAACAGAGCTCAGATTTACAGTTCTACTTCTTAGGAAACAGAGGGAGTAAGTGTTTAGACCACAGATTATACATTAAGATGGACGGAGAAAACAGCTGCCTGGGAGTGAAGCCAAAAGACTTAGAGCTCCCCCTGCTGACTGGCTGCAGTATAGGTCATAAACCCGCCTCCTCTATGTAATGACATGGCGCATGGGTCACACTATAAACACGTCAAATACATCTGTTGAGTCTATTATGCTCATTTTGTCAAAAGTGTTAGTTTTTTAATGCAAAAAGGGGCGGATGTAACGACATGATTGACAGCTCTGTTGACAAATGTGGATCGTTGCAGCGATCTCAACAGGATTAGCTGAGTAGAGAACATAGCCAAACTGATGAAATACAGTTGTCGAACTTTCCATAACTGTGAGCGTCTTCTTCACACCGACACAAGAATCTGTTCTGCTGTGGACCTGAGGGATCGCTGACATTTCATACGTAGCTTAGCAACAAGGGGAGTGCCGTCAATTCCCCAGTTTCCACCAGCCAGCTCCCTTCTGTGCGCGTCTACGCTCCAAATGACATCACCAGGGCAGTATGGCAGCGCCCGTCGCAGGGGGTAGTTTAGCTTCCCTTTTTCACAAAGACAGGAGATGGAGGCGTGCTGTTCATTTCTCATATAGAGTCAAAGCTCTAAAAGGAATCAATCGTTCCTCTATTCACAATGTGATTGATAGTTTTTTACAAACCGCACTCAAAAAGCCGACCTCTAAAGGATAATCACACTCTGCAAATGATTCTAATTTGAGTGGACCATTACTAATTGGTGTCACAAAATGCAAAGATTTTTCATAACCCCGGTGTACTTAATGATTTAGAATCATCCAGCTTGCTTTTTATTGTCATTTTTTACAATACAAGAGAATCCTGCATATCAAGCCTAATGGATCTTATTAACCACGTCCTCCAGACCAAGGTGAATTAATCAAAGCAGACTTGATTTATACACCCCGCCCCTTCCTCTCATCTTCCACCTCTCTCTCTCTCGCTCTCTCGTTGCTCGTGCTCTCTCTCGCATCGAGGCAGCCGCGGATTCATTCGTCTTCCTGATTAATGATGAGAACCATATCCTCCACAACAGCAGTAAATTAAAAGAGATCGGGGACAGAGAGAGAGAACATCAAGGTCCATTCATCCCAATCAAATTTCACACTGGGTTCAATTCATCCTGAGCTTTATTTGTATTGTCTGGATATACAAACACATGAAGAAGAAGAAGAGAAAAAAAAAAAAAACACACACTACTCATTCACTTTCTCCTCCCAGGCCCTCTCTGGCTGTCTGGGGGATTTCTCAGCTGGAAACTTTCCAGGTGCACGCTCATTTTTTTTCAGCCTTCAGGCGACAACCATTCCCACTGCTTCGCTGCTATGACAGCAGCATGTCTGGTTCAGATAACTGTAATTGTTCGTCAGCAGCAACCATAGCTCGCTGTTAGCAGCACAGGCCTCCCAAGTGTGCAGTGTTCATATAGTCTCATTGTCTGCTGTAGTGTCCCTCCAGTACAGAAATATGTATATGTGTTTATTAAAATCGCTGCTATAACAATCATACGTCCCCCCAGGCATAAATAAAGTCATCTCTATCTCCCTACCTCCCTACCTAGGCACCTTCTTACTTTCCTTCCTACCTATCTCCCTCCCAAACTACCTTTCTAGCTACCTTCCTACCACATACCCACCTATGTACCTCCTTACTTTCCTCCTTCCCTATCTACCTCCCTCACTCCCAAACTACCTTCCTACCTTCCTACCTACCTAGGCACCTCCTTACTTTCCTTCCTAGCTACCTACCTAACTACCTACCTACCTACCTACCTACCTGCTCACCTCCTTACTTTCCTCCCTCCCTATCTACCCACCCAACTACCTACCTACCTCCCTCCCTCCCTCCCGACCTACCTACCTACCTACCTAACTATGCACCTCCTTACTTTCCTCCCTCCCTATACCACCCACCTACCTACCTATACCTACCTGCCTCTTTACTGTCCTCCCTCCCTCCCAAACTACCTTCCTACCTACCTACCTACCTACCTGTGCACCTCCTTACTTTCCTCGCTCCCTATCTACCCACCCAACTACCTACCTACCTACCTACCTCTTTACTGTCCTCCCTCCCTCCCAAACTAGGCTACAAGTGTGGGCATAATGATCGATAAAAGCATAATTTCAGTAAACAAGTTTAATGTCTCACCTGTTTGTGATCTGTTGTTTTTTTTTGTGTGTTTATAGCCGTAATCTCATTCAGAGGTAGACTAATGTTTCCAGGCAGCTTTTATTTTCTCTCCCCGTTGAATCATATTACTGTAACTGCAGCAACAAAGTATTTCCCCACATTAGGAATCGATAGCGTTTCATCTTATTACATTTGTTGGATGTTCTGACAGCTCTACTCGCAGTGTGTGCTGGGTTTTTGCAAGTTGTTTAGGGACCCAATCAGGTCGTAAATTGTTCATGTATCCCCGCAGCGTTTGGCCATTTCCCAAAAGAAATTAAACATCTGAAGTGACTGGCGTCCAAAGGATATAGAAATGAGTTCTGAGAAGGGGCTCAGGTCACAAATCTTCCTAATTAATGCTGTCTCCTTCTGCTGTTCTAAAACCAGACTGTGGTTCCTGTCTTATCATTTCCTGTCGTGCTTTCATTTCTTCCATTTTACCTGCCACTGCTGTCACAGTCACTAGAGCATAATTGTGAGTCAAACAATGGAGTTACATGGAGGAGGGGAAAGTTTGAAATGTGGGTTTCTGCCAGAAGCCGAAGGAGCGATTATTAGTTGGGTCAGTGAGGTTACAATCAATATACATTCACCAATCCATCACACTACATAAAATGGACATTATTGAAAAAAGGCAGGGATGTGAGAAATATTGAATCAGTAATATGCAGAGTTAAAAAGCCTTGTGTAAAAGATATTGTGCATGTATCTTTCTTTAACAAGAATAAACCCGAACATTGCATTTTTGGCTGAAACTGCGTGACCTCCAATAGTTTGACTTGGCACCACATAAGGAGCATGTGCTGACCGAGACTGACAGGTGCCCTAAAAAAGACTTTGCTCCTACTTTGAAAACACTTCCAAGTCGGAGATTCTGCTTTCACTTGCTCCTTGAAATAAGTCGTATCTGCTTTTGGTAAACTTGATAAACAGTCCCAGAACTAACTGCACTCAGTAGGGGGATTTTTCTACTGAGATACTTTTTGGCTGAAAAGCTTCATTGAATATCTGGCCCTGACTGACGGTACACCACTGGTCGACCAAATGCTGCTTCACTACAGTGGGTTTCCCTTTTTAATATGGCCAACTTTTCAGTGTAACCGTTAGATACGTGACTTCGGGCCAAGGCTTCCTTGTCCATAATTGCAACTTGCAACTTGAGCGTATTGAATAGGCGATTCACTTCAGACTGTAGTGTAGAAGTTAACTGCTGAGGTTAACCTCTAGTGATATTCACCTTGGCAGCGTTCAGTTTCTATGCTCCTTTATATCTGGAACAAACTCCCAGAAAACTGCAGGTCTGCTGGTCTGCTTTGAAGATTTTTTTATTTTCAGATTCAAGAATAATTTCAGTGATTTTTTAAAATTTTCTATTTCAATGTTTCTTTTCTTTCCTCTGTCATGATGCTTTTTTTATCTTGTGTGAAGCACTTTGAATTGCCTTTTTCTTGAAATGTGCTATATAAATAAACTTGCCTTGCCTAGGTCTAACGGTAAGAACACACAAGGGGCTCCCGTGCAGTTAACTCTTCATGCACAAGCATGCACAGAATTGATCAGCTGGTGGATCTGCAAAAATTTAAGCCACACCCCTTCTGCTAACCAAAGCACGCATTAAACATACTGATAGAACTTCAAAGGTCTCTCGGTGGTACAGTCCACCGCAGATTAGGTTTTTGTATCGCTTAGAAGCAGACTCTGACGCCTATTAAAAGTTGAATGACTCTTGGTTGTCAGTATGTTTTCCCTTGTTGTCGCTCCTTTCCTGTAGCCCGATTCAGACTGCCGTTTCAAGCCTGGAAATTTACCCCACTGTGACGTTTTGCTTTCAATCTGAATATTGCAGAGGTGTAATGTAGCGTCTTCAGAGGTAGTAACAGAGGCATTACAGAGACGAGACAGTTTCAGCAGAGCCAGCAGGGGAGCGCAGCATTTTGTGTGCGTGTACACGTCTGACTGTGTGTATGTGGAGCTCCTGCTGTGCCGTGCTTCAGAAACGCAATTTGAATTCACAGACTGAGCCACCGATGTCACGGCGTTGCGGAATTAATATGAATGTACAAAGAAATTATAACAGTCGAGCTTCGTTACGGCACATCTGCAAAAAAAAAGGGCACTGCACAATAATAACTGTATATACTCTCTCACTGCACTATAACTTCACTTATTTGCACTATATCTCTATATATATATTTGTTTACCTAATCAGTCACTGCAAAAAATAACTATATATATTCTTTCAGTCACCACAACTGTCTATTTATTTATTTGAACAGCAATTTCCCTGGCCACTTTTTGCATATTTCTCTTTCATAGCACCACAAATATATATATATATTTTTTTGTTGTTGTTTTTGTAAACGTTGCTGTTTAGGATTGCTACTAATAAAGTTTCGTTGTGTTCTTGTATTCAATGATAATGAAGATTCTATCTATCTTCTATCTATCTACCAACCTGCCTCAGAACCCTGCAAGGAGCCGCATTCGTCAACAGAGCTGTCAGTCGCGAGGTTCTGCTTCCAGTATCGAATCACTAACAAAACAAAACTACTCAGAGAAATTAACAATGGGACATAAATTTGCATTATAATAACAAACCATCACCACAGAATCCAGGATTGACAAAAAAATTTATTTGAGGTGTTTTTTAACATTTTAGTTTGACCCATGTCCCATCTGGTAACATGGAGGACGCTGGGTTTCTGACATATACTGCAGCCAGTCAGCAGGTGGAGCTTTAAATATTTTGGCTTCACTCCCAGGCAGCTGTTGCGCCGTCCATCTTTATATACAGTCTTTTATATTTTGTGTTTTGATATATTAAGTTTTCCTGCTGTAATTTTGAGCTCTGTCAAATGATTTGATCACTTTTAATTTGCTTTTTAATTAATTTTGTTGTAACAATAATGCAATTAATGTTTTTAATTGGTCTGTATTTTTGAAAAGTAACACTTAGAGACACTTCATGTGCATTTATTTTTCAAATATTTTTTAAACGTGTTTATCTGTTCAGCCAGTAAGCTAAACAGCCCTTGAACCTAGCTGCCTCCTTTTCAAACATTTATCCAGTCTGCTGGAGGGTACAGCATTCATCAGCAAAATATCTATTGCAACTGCTTCAAAAAGACACTTTTCACTTATTTTTCTTTTAGTGTTGGACCCGGACTCACCTCTCCCTTTGGTTGTTTGGATGTTGATTTGACCTCTCTCGGCTCCGGCTCTTCTCTGTTTGGGGATTTTGATGAAAGTAATGTGAGGGATGTCAAGGAGAAAGAGAAGGGAACATTTTATTTTAGCAGCTCTGAAAAAGAAGTCTGCACCTCTCAGTTCTGACCTCAGGAAGTACTTTGAGTTTTGAAGGGCATCTCCGCTGCACTTCCTGCTAACCCAGGGTCACTGTGAAAAGGAAACAGAGAGAGTCGTAGTCCAGAATACCTCAATTTGTCCACAGAGGATGCCCTGATGCTTTCTCTGACAGCCGAACGTCCTTTCACCAAGAATAAATACAGACCACATGAATACAACTTTAATATTGGAAGCAAACAACATTGGGCCTCATTCACTGATATATTCATAGAAATGTTCTTACTTTGCGCATTAGATAAGTGCAAACACAAAATCACAGTCGGATTCATGACACATTTGTACCAGCCAGTTTTGTTCTCGCCACCTTGCTTTGAGTGTTAGCTTCTTTGGCAGCGAGCATGTCGCCTTCATACCTGAGCTTTTGCTCTTGTTGAAGGACCTTGTTTTTTTCTCCCTCTCACCCCAGAGCTCTTTGGTGAACTTCTCAGTGTACCACTTTGAGCTCCTCTTGGTCAGAATGAAGATGTTTCTTCTTCTGCTGGTTGGTGTCATTCACTTTCTGGGCGATCTTAAATGTGGAGACAGTCTCGTCCTTGCTGTACTTTTCCAACCTCTCGAGCTCTCTTCTGGTGTCATTTCCCCTGTTTATATTCCTGCTTTCCCAGATGTTCCTTTTTCTCCTCCAACTCTCGGCTGATCAGGAGTCTTTCATTCCCTCTCCTTGCAGCGTCGCCTCTCACTCTCCAGCAGTTCAGCGAGGTTGCTCACATCCTGGCGGAGTCTTTCTTTGTCCAAGTATACAAGCAGAGAATCCAATTATTGACATAACTATGTCTGACTCCACTAGGAAGAAATGGCCCCTTTAAAGGCTTTTTGATCCAGCAGATGTCGCCGTTGAGCACCAGCATGAAACCAAAATAACTCGCACTGCATTGTTGTGTTAGCATGCTAATGCTAGCGATCTTTATTATGCTCGTATCTTCACACTGCATGTAAATTTACCTGAAATGAGCGTGATCTAGAAACACAGTTAAGCAGTGAGTACAGTATGTTATTCTTCTTTTCTCTAGTTAAATTCTCAATTAAACAACTTTTATGCACGAGGGGAGGAGTCAGCCGGCCGTCCTGGCGATGTAAACAAACTGAAGATAGGACTCTGAAAACTCTGAAAACATCACAGACAGTGGGACTCGGGTGTTACACCCATTGTAGACAGTCATGACTCACAGAGTTATTTTCAGAGGATATACTTGATTTCTACATGTAAGACTTTAAGCTATAGTTACTATTGGACCTTCATCCGGTTGAGCCAGTTCGTCACATACCAAGCATCAACAAACAAGTTAGCAAGCAACAAACTGGTTTTAGCTTTACATCTCTTCCGCCGACACATCATATATCACCATGTTGTTTTCTTCCATGCATTTATTATGTTCAACCTGCGGGTCAAAGCCCGACTTTGGAGCTGTGAAGCATAAGAGACCTAAAGGCAGCTTGGAGCCGGTTGAGGTGACTCGGTGCGGTTTCAGTCAATAACAGAATAAACTTTTTTTTAACCTCGTGTAAACGTAGGCTACTGCTTGATCAAAGTGTTTTGCGGAATACAGATCCGATGAGCGATCAACCTTTATCCCTCGGCCCGTTTAGTTAGATATCCCAAAAACTCAGGATTCAGGAAAGGTTGCAAAACAGTGGCAAGACATGTCCATGAAACAAACGGCTTGGTATAAAAAAAGGCATGCTTGTAATGATCTCTTACTTGTCCATATTACTCTCCAAATTGCACTGATAGCTTGATAATCTTTGGTTTGTTATTTACCAAATTGATGCATGAAAGCCTTCCAAATAAACCCTTATGTGCCGGCCTGGTTCATTGCAGTTTGCTGCACTCTGTGTCAGACTGTTTCCGTTTATTGGCCCTGCTGCCTTGTCCCCCTGTCCTTTAACTTTGACATCGTGCTCATTTCATTAAATTTCTTGGACATACTCTCATCGGAGCAACTGGTGCGAGCAACTGGTGTCTGGGCTCGTGTTGCCACGGCGATATACCCTCAACTCAGACATGCAGTCAGTGAATCACTCATTATCAGATGTGTTCCTCGTTTGGTATCTGCTTCAAACTCCCGTATCGCAGCCAGAAACACTAATACCACAGATGATGGCGCAGCACTCAAAGCTCAGCAGTACAACAACAGGGTGTCGGGGGTTGCATGCTCCACAAACATTGGCTTCTTTCTACCGGCAGAACACACACACACATGGAAACACCGCCGCTGCCTCCAGCATGTGCTATTTTGCCAACTGCAACCCTGGGCTAGATAATAAGATAGCTAGCAGACATTTTGTCAATATTTCTGTCTTGGCTTGGAGTACGCCTGGCCGGCTGCTTACTGATAGATGTGTTGACTGAGTTCTTTTATTTTTTAATTTAATTTTTTTTTTACACAGGAGCTCTGCCCTGGTTTGCCAGACTGCGAGGAGAGCAAGTCGAGGCGAAGTGTACAGGGAGGAGAGAGGGGCTTACTAATGCAAAGCAGTTCATTAAATCCAGGCACAAAGCATCTATCAAGGGGGAGGGAAGCAGCTAATCAGTGCCTGTGGTTAGTCCAGCAATATGTAAAAAAGAAAACGGTGCACTCCTCTTGCTGTGATCTTGTCTGGGGAGCAGCGGAGTTAGTTGATGCTAAAGGAGCCAGTGCAGATGATTGATTTTTTCCAGAAGGATGCTCTGAGACTCTCTTTGCGCTTGCTCTCTGCCATCTGATTAACATACACGCCATTATTCATGTCATGAATATACAAGGAGGCCATGAACAAATAAATACTGACATGCATCCAGGAGCTGATAAATATTAAATGGAGCACACATGGTTTCAGATTTTACCATTTCATAATTTGTGCGTTCATGCTTTGAGGGCCCCGAGCCAACATCTAATCTCTGGGTTTAGACAGGTTGAGCAGCCATGTGTGGAGACCAAAAGTTCCTCATAAACATCATATTTGTGCTTTGGTTAGGTGTCATGAATACTGGATTCTGTTATAATCGTCTTATAATCGTCAAAGTTTGCAGTTTATACCGTCCCACAGAATTAAAAGACTGCCTTTGGTGGTCTTGGATGAATCTTGTATGACTCTGATTATGCTTTTAATGCAATTATTTCATGAAACAAAGAAGATTGCATTACAAACTCAAGAGTTTATTTTAAAGACAGTGTCTTGCAGAAACATACATGTTTACTTCTGACAGCGGCTGAGATCAAAAACAACATTTTATCTCTAGTGGCCATGTTTACAACTAGCATTAGCATTAGCATGCATTGCGATCTGATCACACGGGAACAGCTCTATATGCTGGTTCACCCCTTGTATCAGAATGCATTTCTACACTCATCGGCCTCTTATCAGATCTCCATGAAATCTCCTTGAAAATAAACATGTCGTGCATCAAGTGTGGCTGACTCTGTAGTAGGGGTGTGCGGTAAACCGATATCAACATTCTGCCATGGCGTTGGATTTTTGTCATCACTGGTTTAAACACACACGTTGGGTTGAAGTACACACGTCAATTGCTCAGCCAACCAGCTACCACCTTCTTTTTGTGTCAGACAGTAGGGTTACATGCATGTAAACATCTTAGTCCGACCTACATCGGACCAAAATCGGACCATAACAGACATCTCATAATCGGAAAAGAACACCTGGATAAGTCGTTAAATGGTATCGTAATCCGATTTCGCGTTCTGCGCATGCTCGAGAATTTCCACGTGGCTTTCACCCGGAAGTGGAAGGAGACGACGTAATAAATAGTAGTGTTGTTGCCGGAAACGGCGTCCTTCTGCTGTTATCGCCACAGCCAAAAGATCCGCTGTTCTTCTAATATGCATTATTAGAATGTAAATAACGCACGAAATGTACGTAGCTGTAGCGTCGTCCATCTTTGTTTGAATGCCGCCAGATAGTTTGTTGTTGCTGTGACGTAAAGGTCAACCGGAAGTGGCTCTATAACCACTTGTTGAAAGGGATACAGCGCCACATAGCGTAGCGGAGTCAGCCATGCTCCGGCCAAAAATATGATTCTCTGATCGACATATATACTCAGACAAGTGACAGCTGTCCGTTCGAGTAGCAAATCGGTATATGGCTTAATCCTATCAAGTTATTCCATGTAAACGCAGAGAGACACACAGCTTCAGGTTATCTTGTACCCTCCCTTCTCCAAGTTCCCTGGCTTCCATACTGTAACTTACTGATTGTACTTAAAGGTCGGACTTCAGTGCACTTCTGTAGACCCCAACTAAAATATACAAAAAATAATAGGATTAATAAGACTCTATAATTGCCTTCACGAGCGGGTCTTTCTCATTCATCCCTTTCACGTCGTCAATGTAAAGCAAGCTAACATTTCCAGTATACCTTCAGCCTTTCTCTCGATGTCAGGCATCTGCTATAGGGATCAAACGATGTGTGAGGTCGTCTGTTTGGACAAATAACAACCACACGGAGGAAACATATCCGTCTACAGGAAAGCAAAAACAAGTTGAGTCAGCATTTAATTGAGCCCAAGACAAGTCCAAAAAAAAAAGTTGATTTAAAAGAAGAAGGAGCTAGAAAAAAGTTTTATGGAAGCCCTGAATCTTGCTCTGATTCAAACTGCAGAGCGATGCTGAGAGTAGAAGTATTTCCTGCGCTTGCCGAGGTGTCTTGTGTATGCATCACAGAGGTTATTAGCCCTCAGTCTGGGGTTGTTGCCTTTGAATCGTTAAGTAAAGGGTGAGTGTTTGAAGCTCCTTGATATAATGATCCTTGGCAACTGTGAGAGTTCAAAGTAAATTGGCAGGAGTAAAAAAAAAGAAAAAAAAAGCCTTTGCTGCCAATGAACAAAATAGAGAAATCAGCCAACTATGTTTAATAGAATTTTCATCAGTGCTCAACCAGTCTCTCAAATGGGTTATCTAAGATAATGGCTGCACGGGTTCATTACCTCCTTGTCAAATTAAATTTCTCTTTCTCCTCCAGGGGGGATTGGATTGTGATTACAGATCTCACCAAAAGGAGCTTCTAACTTTCACCCGGTGAAACTGGGAAGAGGCCACAATGACTGCGTCATCTTTATGCCGTCTGCAGACGTTTGTAGCTGCAGAGATTACCATGAAAATTCAGAAATGTAACTTTTCTTAGTACGCAACCGATCATTCTGAAACCTCCGAGCATTTGAGCTTCTTCTGGGCATCGTCTTACAAAGGAATTTTCTCTGTTGGCCATCAGGATGTCGTCATGTTTTACCTGCTTGTACCAGTAATCACAAATTCTTGTGGAATCTTACATATTTTACACATAAATTTTTTACACATAAATACAGCAGAAATCAAGTTTATCCTGTGTAACTGTGTCTCTGAGTCATGACTGTTTACGATGAGTGAGAAGCTAGAGGCCCGCTGGCTGTGTTGTTGTCAGTACAGATGCAAATTATCTCAAGACAATTTACAAAAAGAGAAGGTCTAGACTCTACTCTTTTTAAAAAAAATCTTTTTATTACATTTTTGCATAGGAGTAAATCAGAGCAACTGCATAGAGTAAAACAAAAAGCCCCAATTAATATACTCTACTCTTTGCTGTATTATATTATTATAATGAAGTTTGGAAGTCCTCCAGCTCAAACATCAACCTTAGATTTGTGTAAATATAACAAGAAGACTGTAGTGGATAAAGGTTCATAACACAATGTCACAGTAGCACTGAATATTTTCTTAATTTGCTTTTCTGTTTTTCATTCCCCCCTTTCTTTGTGTGGTATTGGTCCAGCTTAAGTCGAAGTCTTTTGGGCAACAAGCAGCGTTCACTGAGAAAAAAAGACACTTTCAGAAGATGAGACGTCGCTGCAGGGCTTAATGGATTCTTATCATGCTTTTGTGAAATTAAAAAGTTAAATGAAGCATAAAAAACACAGAGACTCCAAACTGAACCGAAAAGACAATCCTGCAGAAAAAAAAAAAGCTGAAGTGAACAGCTGTATCTCTGAATGAGAGGAAGTAGAAAGTGCTCTTATGGTAATGTCCCAACGACCTTTAAACTGTTCTTTAAAGTTCTCCAAAACGGCGAGAGAAAGCTTTTTTTTTTTTTTTTTTTTGAGCATTTGGAGAGAATTTCAACAAATGCAACAAAAACACACAAATTGGAACGGGAACACTTTTCCATCGGCTTCTTTTAACATGTATTTTGTTGCTTAGACATCTAAAAGGCAGTAAAGAAAAGACTGAAGTCAGAGGCGAAGACCCTTTCCCTTCCCCGACAAAGGGAGGGGAAAAAAGGTTTTTATTACCTGGCTAGTTTCAAATTGGAGTGAAAATAAAAGGCAACATGTTTTTTGGCCAACAGACTGGCCTTCAGTATTGAGGAAGTACAAAGCCAAAGTGAACAAAGCGGCTATCTCTCTGCACCTGAAAAAAAGCTGCAGAGAACCTCCTCCCTTTAAAAGCATTTCCTTTTACCGTCTTTGAGGAAGAATTACATCAGGCAGGATGTGCAGGATCTACAGACAGACGGCTTCAAAGAGACCGAGGTGCCACCTGAGTGATGAGTGAACTTTAATCATCAAAGTGAGATGGGTGGAGCAGGTCGTGGCCGGGAGGCAATCTGCATTTTAATATCGTTAAAAGTCATTTGATTTGACGGCGTGTGGGGGTATTTTGAGGAGCCAAATATCATCACGGATCAATGATTGGGTGTCGAATTACGGCAAAATAAACACTAACAAGGGCTCGGGATTGGTTCAGTTGGGGTCGGGTTTACTTTAATGATCTTATGATACGAGTTTCTGTAATTTATGATGTGTAAGCCAATCTCATAAGAATATGAAATGATGCAGATCTCACCTTATTTTTCTCGATATCTCGGGATAAAAAAAGCTGGTTTCTCATAACAGGCTCTTTTTTGCTCATTTAGAAAACCAAATAATCACTCAGCACTGTGAAAGGCCAGACCGCACTGACCATACCATACGTCATGATATGATACTTGACGGTACGACTATTGCAATACGATACAGCACGATTCGATACGATTCAATATGACATGATATATACGATATATGAAACACTTATTGTCTCTTTGTGAAAAATGTATTGCATATTTCTCATATTGGACAAGATCTGCATGAAAGACAACATAAATAAGATTTAAGAAAATATATAAATAAAAATGAAGCCATTGTACAACTCATACCACCTTGAGAAACGTTTGAAATGTGGATCGAGTTGGGCACAAATGAGTTTCTAAAACGTCTCGGTTTACATTTGGGGGATTCTGTATCGTCTGCCAGGGGAGCTCTTGCTCAGAGAGGAGGATATGAGAGGGGTCTGACAACACAATCATAATAATAATGAGGTGATGAAGAGGGAGGCTACGCCTATTTGTGTGCTTGTTTCCTGCTTTTGCAACTCTGAGGATTGAAGATAAATAAATTGAGATCTGGAGAAACCACCTGAAATGACTCGTCGTTACCAGAAAATAAAGAGGAACAAAAAATGTATGGATGCATGTTCACTTAGAGCTGATGTCACCATGGAGTCACCATTTTTTTTCAAAAGGAAGGGAACAAGGCAATGTAGTGTACAATTGTGGATTAAAATGCGGATTAAACCTTTTGGATAAACAGGCCCATGTCGACTAAACTCAGTCTGCAGGTTTTAACCTCACAGCAGAGCGATAGAAAAACAGTTGGTTCGTTTAAAGTCTTTATATGTGATTTTTTACACTTAAATCTAATATAAATCAAGTATATCCTCTGAAAATAACTCTGTGAGTAATGACTGTCTACAGTGGGTGTAACACCCGAGTCCCACTGTCTGTGATGTTTTCAGAGTCCTATCTTCAGTTTGTTTACATCGCCAGGACGGCCGGCTGACTCCTCCCCTCGTGTATAAAAGTTGTTTAATTGAGGGACTAGAGAAAAGAAGAATAACATACTGTACTCACTGCTTAACTGTGTTTCTAGATCACGCTCATTTCAGGTAAATTTACATGCAGTGTGAAGATACCAGCATAATAAAGATCGCTAGCATTAGCATGCTAACACAACAATGCAGTGCGAGTTGTTTTGGTTTCATGCTGGTGCTCAACGGCGACATCTGCTGGATCAAAAAATCACATATAAAGCCTTTAAACCTTGTTTCATGTGTGATCCTCTCTGTCACTTTCTTCAAGACAGTCGGTGAAAGTGATTTTTTAAAAATAAAGTTCATGATGTGTTTTATAAATGTAAGAACGCTTAGAGGTGGTTAAAGGTTTCATGTCTTACCTGCTCAAGGGCGACATCTGCTGGATCAAAAAATTGCGTATTCTGCCTTAAAGGGTCATATAAAGAAGGTGGTGACGGACGCATGTGGTTGTTTTTCATGAAAGGCCCTCTTGTGTGTTTGAATACAGTTTTTAAAATGTTTGGGATTTTCCAATGCTGTGTTAATGTTGTCTTTTAATGTGTTTGTGATTGAGTTTGGCTGCTTCCTTCATCAGGTCTCAATTGATAAATATATATTTTTTAATCTCAACAAGACTTCCTGGTTAAATATAGGTTAAACAAAATAATAAACTCCTTGTAGAATTTCTAATAATCATAAATTATTCTGTCATTTATCTATGACTGATTACTCAGGCACACTTTTTCCAGCAGCTCCCTCCTTCACATTGAGAGTGTGCACAAACTTACTGACTTCCTCATATTTCATATCGACACATTATGAGCCCCACTTATGAGCAGCACAAGCTCAAGGCCAACATACACATCATACATTCATAGTTTATTGACAACAAATGGGAAAACCTCCAGACAAAGTTTTGAACTCATTTGATAAATGATCCTGTTGGTGCTAACTGAGCCGGATTCTGGGTCATCCATGGTCCAGAGACGGGTCAGTCTGAGGACCCTGAAGGCAGCTGGCCCTCAGTACCACGTCACCTCCTCTTTGGATGTGGACGGTGCGGTCACAGCTGCTGCTGTTTAGTGAGTTTTGGTGCTGCATCTGTTCATAAATAAAACAGTCTCATAAAATTTCATGAATTGAGAAATAGCTGCGATTTATGTCGTATGAATACTGCAAACATAATTTTCCCTTTACCAGGACTGGTTTTATTTGCAAACGGAACAAATTGGAAGCCAATTTTCTCTTGTCACATAGCTTTTCTGATATTTGTTTATAAGAGCACGTGTTCCAACTTTGGTTTAAAGCTGATTAAACAGACGCTCTCCACAATCAGACGACACAAAGACAAACCACTTCACTAAACTCTACGGCTTTTTAATCCTGTCAACTAAAAATTAAGTTTCTTTTTTGCCCTATAGTGCCCTCATTGTACAGAAATGTAATTTAAAAGCTACCTGGATAACGTTCAAAGATACTCCACTGAGTGCTCAGGTCAATGCAAAGTGCCTAGTAGACTTGCATTTTCCTAATGGCCACAAGGGGGCAACACAAAAGGTTGCAAAAGAAATTGGGATTGTAAAAGAGAAGGTGACCTTACTTCTCCTCAGATTTAGTATTTTATTAAAAAATGTCCTAATGATTGTATCGCCCCAAAGCTATTTTGATGTCTGCTTCAAAACGGTCTGTTTTTATTATTTTGTATTATGGTCCCATTTGAAGTGTTTATGCTAATATTGGCCGATATTAGCATTTGTCATTGTATTAGTTCTCTTTCACCAACAGAGGGCGCTATATGATTACAGCATCCTTTTTCAAGTGTCAAGCAGGGATGCATGTACATGAGCAGTTACTTTCCAGTTGAGTGACCATCGTATTTTTGATATATATCTTTTCCACAAGTTTGTTATAACTGCATTTGAGGGATCAACATAATAAATGTGTTTATCTATTTCTAACAGATCAATTATAGATCTAAGAAAGGTATCGCTATCGGATTTTTTTTCCTCTAGCCAATATAAATATTGGTATCGGCCACAAAATCCCATCGGTCAGGCCCTATAGTAGATTTTAGGGCGAGGCTACCTTATGGTTGACAAGTCTCTTCATCAGCGACCTCTCAATCAGGATGAAATATACATATTATGCCCCATGTGTGGAGGCTGTGATCCTCTGGGCAACGGACCTGGTTCAGGTAAAACCTGTGGCTACTTTCTTGGGTTTGTTCCTCTCTCTCTCTCTGCCTGATTTCCATGATCCTGTCTTTATAACAAAGGCACAGAAAATTCTCCTCTTGGGAGTGTTGGCCGCCCTGGTTGATAGTAAAGATAACAGTCATGTCATTCCAAATCTCAGTTATTCACTTGGTGAGTAAAAGGATTTCATTACATCAAATTTGATTCATCTTAGTCCCATCAACACAGTGACAAAATAATTAAATGAACGACGGTTTAAAAAGTTGAACAGTTTCTGTGTCTGTGTGGAAGCGACAGTTGTGACAAGTTTCCTCCGTTTTTGATTACATTCCCCCAAAGTGACACACCCACTGTGGAGGCCCACTGAGGAGATGATGAGCAGCAGGTTATCTGCAGCTCAGCGTGAGCGTTCCCTCTCTGCAGATATCCTGATTGGCTGATGTGTGTCTGCATGCACGCAGAGGGAGACGCCTTCACAGCCGGCTGCAAGACAACTCCGACTCTGTTCCAAACACCGACTTTGTTGTCAAGTGGAGACGATTGCTCTCTACCTTTCACAAAACAAAAGTGAATGTATTTAAAATCTCCTTTTTAACAGACATAAGTCAAGAAGTGCTTAACGAGAACATTAAAAGTAATAAACCTTCAGGTCGTCGTTTCAGAGCTCCTGTGAGGAAGACTAAAAGACTCCAGGTCTCATTTATAGAGTTTGCAATTAATATATGAAATAGTAATTAGCCCTCAGGTTGCTCTTCTGGCTCTTTAATTGCTCATTTGCACACCTCAGTATTGCACATTATATAACTTAGTAAAAATGTTCATTTTGGTATGAGCTCTTGTCTGATTGCACTGTGATGCACTGTTTGGATATATTCATATTTATATTGTGTTATCATATTTTTTAACTCTGTTTTAACTTTTATTCAGTCCTGATTTTACTGTTGATATTGTCCTTGTCTGTGTTGTCTTCTGTGTGCCCCTGCTGCAAAATGAATTTCCCATCTGAATATAAAAGCTATAAAAATGAGTTGATCACCTGAACCACACTCTAAAAACATGCAAAACTTACATAAAATACAAAAAGAGTGTGTTTCTTTAATCATTTGCAACTAGATATCTAGTTATACAGAAAGATATAACTGTTGCATTCAGTATTGAAATGAAACGCCATTTGAAATATTTCTGTAATCAATCAAAGCGGTGAGGTGCGTTCTGTTCGACTAATGTCATTAAACCTGTTATAAAGGCTTTTTAATTTCCTGCAAAGTGATGTAAATCTACCATTGACAATGGAAACTAAGTAATGGGAAACATTTTGTTTTTTAAGGACTGCAGCACATTGAATTAGTTACAAAGTTTAGTTGTTTTAATATCGTCTCAATTCAATAAAAAATAAACATATCAGTCAAAAAGAGCACACTCAAAGGATGGCAGTATATCATAACCCCATGCAGCTGACGGTGTCTCCTGCAGTTTGTCTTGCTCTTAACTTGGACCCGACTGCAGAAAAAGAATAAACAATCAAAAACCTTTTCATTTACATAGGCTTTAAATTCAATGAGGGTCCCTGAGGCAATTTAAGAAGTGTAGATTAAATTGTTTTTCAATCCCTGGTGAAGACGCAAACATCACGCTGAAAATTGATCAGAAGGAAAATTGGCAGTGGGTTTTTGTTTAGAAGAAAGAAGAGAGAGACCGAAAAATAAAGTGAATGAAGAAGAGAAAAAAACAATAAATATGAAAACAAAAAAAGAAGCTAAACTTTTAAGATAATAGCAGAACATTTTCCTACAGGAGGACCAATTAAATTTAAAGCCTCTGTTCTCTTATCAATGTATATAAAAGTTTATTAAAAGCACCGGCTGCATCCAACTGGAAAAAAGCAGAGTGCTCTTAATTAGGTGATGGAAAAAGCTTTCCAATATAAAAAAAAAAACTGTAGATTAAATGTTGTAAAGTGTATCCATTATCACACCTGCACTCTTTAATTTAATTTGTTATATTTTATATTCTGATTCTTTAACTTGGTTCTTTTCTGAACTTTTTGATATAGGATATAGGATCTCTGCAGTATATCTATATGCTGTATATCTATATATAGTATATCTATTTACAGTGTATCTACTGACAGTAAATCTATTTAGTGTATCTACAATATATCTACAGTATATTTATAGGATGCAAGGTGTCATTTCACTTCAATGTTTATAGGACTACATACTTTTTCAACATTTTAGGAGGGAGGGAATTTAATATTTTCATTGATGACTTGTGCACTTGACAATTACAGTAAGATCTTGAAACTGAACCCAAACCGATGAGCTTTAAAAATGATCCATTGAGCGCCATATCTGGAGGCGACAGTAGCTCATTGTGTAGGGACTTGGGTTGGGAACCAGAGGGTTGCCGGTTGAAGTCCTGGTGCAGACCAAAATACAGAAGTTGGTCTGGTAGCTGGAGAGGTGCCAGAGCACTTTCCGAGTACTGCTGAGGTGCCCTTGAGCAAGGCACCAAATTCCCAACCCCTCTGATACGCTCCCTGTGTAGCAGCCCCACTCTGACATCTCTCCACTAATGCATGTCCACAGGTCCTGTTTGTGCATGTGTGTGATTCAGGCCTATGTGTGTGTCTCTAAAAATAACAGAGGGTAAACCAGAGTTTCCCTCGGTGATTAATAAAGTCAAAATAATAATATTCAATTTAGTCTAAGGCGCTGCTACAACACCAAGTTTATCTTCATTAGATCTACTTCATTCATACCTTTTATTGATGGTTAGAGGGAGGAGCGAGGAGAATCCCTCTCTCTTTTACTGCAGTAGAAGTAATCCTAAAAAGCATTTGATACAGACTCTTATTGACGAGGTTTAAAATAACACATTAAACTGAATATGTTACATTAATAGTTTCATTTTGTCTTCATAACATGAAACATATACAAAGTTCATCATGCCTGAATTATCTCTTTGTTTTCATGTTTGTGGAGTCAACATCCACGTTTTAAAGCAACGGTGAGCTAAAACAAAAACAAAATTGCGACCATCTTTGTTTAAAAAAAAAAAAATGCACTGATTGTCTAACAGCTTCTGGTTGCCTTGCTCGTTTTGTTTTTATTTTTCAAACTTTATTTATACTTGACATGTCATTACATCCAAATATAAAGACTAAACATTCCAAAACATGACATAAGGAGGCGGGAACAGGAATCCAGAATTCATTATCTGTATACAGACAATATCAACCAGTTATGAACAAATCAAGCTGACTAGAAAGAATAAAAGGAGGTATACAGCTTTTAAATAACAAGCTATAAAAAGAGAAGAGACAAGAAAAACAAATAGAAAATGAAATTGTAGGGGGATTTTCAAAAAGTGCACATTTTTCTACTTAATTGGAAAGCCACGTTCTTCTCCAAAAATCTAATAATTGAAGAAACAATAAAAACAGATAAACCAATTAAGAACTGTTACAGTAATAAGAGATAAAAGCCATAAAGGAGGTTCAATCAGTAAAAACGAGCATACAAATAATAAGTAAATTAAACAGAGACGTGAGATAAAAGCATTTATAAAGAAACAGTGCAAACAACTAAAATGAATAAGAGCTGTAAAAGCAGCAGAAGGAAATCAGGGATAGAATAGAATCGAATAGAATAGAATTACTTTATTGATCCCAAACTGGGAAATTGTGGCGTTACAGCAGCAGGTTGTCCAAACACACAATATGAGTAAAAAACACAATATTAGCAAATTTAAACATAATATATTATTAAATACAAAGTAAATAAGCACTAAAAATATCAAAACTAAGAATGTGAATATATACAACCAGGATCTAACTGAGCATTGCTAGTCTTAAATATGAAAGATGAAATGTAAATGTGCACAAACAGAGTTGTAAATGGACAGTATTGACATAAGTTAGGATTAGTAAATGAATAATAATTAATAAGAAAACGTTTTTAATGTAGTCTACATCTATTCAGTAATACATTAGGTCCCTGCTGTGTCTATTTAAACGCTGGGAACATTGTACCTGTACCACCATGATCAGATACCAGACTTGGCCAATCGGAGATCACAACAAACCTGCCGTGATGACAGTCTGCGCGCTCATTGGATGTTCTTCTTGTGACGCGCTGCGGAAGTGAACACTGATTGGTGACACGCCAGACTTTATCTCAGTACACACCCCCTTCCACTCGCTGCTGTACCAGAAAACGGGCAACAAACGCAGGTACAGTGCGATTTTAATATCACAAATTCAACTTTAATCAGAACTGAGACAGAACTGTGAAGTTATTTAAAAGTATGACGATGTTAGGCTGTCATTTGAGTCTGTTAGTTTAACAAAACATCGAGCTTTTCGTGGAGTTATCAGCCCTAACGGAGGGTGAGGAGGTTACATAAACGCGACAGCTGGAGCTCTTTGACGTAACTGATGTACATGCGTTGTTTTTTAAAACCTTTTATATGTTTATTTTTATGCATTTCTGTCACCTCTAATTGGGGACGGTTTTTTTTTTGTGTGTAACTTAATTGATGAAGTCTGGAGTCAGGATTGAGTCACCTTGCAGGGATCAGAGGTTCTCTTTGTAGTCATTGATATTATGATACATTTTAACATCTTGTGTCACTGACTGTATCAGAGTGGAGTTATGATGGAGCAGTTCTGGGGGGATATGTGTCAAAAGAAATGTGTGTGCACCTTTTACAGAAGAGCAACGAAAATGATTTAATAACAGCATTAAATAAAGTGTCTTTAGATACAGAAATTGCTCATTCTCATACATTTATTTTAAATCGGCTATAAAGTCAGATATTGAGGAGAGCAGGCCTGACCTACTTCATGACACCAAATATATAGGAGGAGTCAATTAGATGATCTTTAATCAGAGGGCAGAGGAAGTTAAAGACAGACAAAAACAACAAACAAAGAGCTTTTTGTGTTAGTTATGATTTAAACTTGGTCACAATAAACATCAGCTCAAATCCTTTCATTGTGTTGCTAAGTATATTCACTGTTAGCATGCAGGAACAACCGCTTTACATGTTTGTTTCTAACATGTTGAGCTCTAATCAACGTTATTTCTCGATCTCAAAAACAGTCATTTCTAAAGGAAAAAAGAAAATCAATGAACAGGCCTACTTTGCAGGCTTACACAATAACAGACGTGTGAAACTGTGCTTTTAACGTCATGCACATGATAGTGTGTGAAAAACCTTTTATTTGTTCTTTTTACAGCTTTTAAATTTTTACAAACAACAGTCCTGTTTAAAAAGAAGAAGAATATTTGTTCTTTTTCTAGCAGGGAAAACACACTAAACGGTGTCTCTTGTCCAGCGGTGCCCTGCAGCAATACAGTAAAAGACAGAACAAAACAACATATAAAACAGTTCAAATAATTACAAATACAATCACAAACACACACACACACACACTGATTCTTAACTGAAGCGCTCCTTCTGTAATGTTCTTTCTGTGTTTCTCTTTACAGATTCAATCATGGATCTGGTGCTGAATGTTGCAGACTACCACGTCCTCACCCCGTACGTGTACCCCGCGTCGTGGCCCGAGGACGGGGCCCTGCGGCAGATCATCAGCCTGCTGGTGCTGACCAACCTCGGGGCTGCCGTCCTGTACCTGGGCCTCGGAGTCATCGCCTACTTCTTCGTCTTCGACCATAATCTGATGAAACACCCGCACTTCTTGGAGGTATTAAACCTTGTCTCTCCTTTTTATGATCCGGTGGAGTAATAAACTGAGAGTGCGAGGCGAACACTTCGCCAAACGCAAAGTAATCAATTGAACTTTGCATTTACAACCTGCAGAATAAAATGAAACCTTATTATGTAATCAGTAACAACGTTTTCAAGCATCTTCAGCTGACTGCTACAACAGTAACAACACTAAATCATAACAGCAAGAAGACACTTTTACATCACACAAAAAATCAAATACTTTAATAACACCAACAGTCCAGACAGCAGCCTGACTCAGCAATGATTATGAATCATATTGAAGTCAATTTTCAATGATCAATATCTTTAAATGCTCCGTTTTTCTTCCCTAGAATCAAGTCCAGAGGGAGATCAAATATGCAATGACCTCTCTTCCCTGGATCAGCATTCCCACGGTGGCCTTGTTTTTCGCTGAAGTTCGAGGATACAGCAAACTGTACGACAATGTCAGCGACTCTCCGCTGGGTAAGACTGAACAAACCTGCTCCGAGTTGTTCTGTAATGTTCTTTTTTTTTCCTGTGGATTTGTCCTCAGGCTTTAAACCCTGAGCACCCTCTTGTTCTTGTTGATGATGACAGTCTTGTGTGCTTTCAGGTTGGCCCGGCCTCTTCCTCAGTATGATGTCCTTCCTTTTTTTCACCGACATGTGTATCTACTGGATCCATCGCTTCCTGCATCATAAGCTGATCTACAAGGTGAGTGCAACTATACTTTCCTTAGGCCAGGCAGACAGTGTATGTTTATGTAGATGTGATCTACATGTCATCTCATGCTGCACAAATGAATCGTTTACGACGCACAACCAAAGCCAAACAGATCTAAGTGTGTTTCAGCTGTCTCGTATGCACGGCTTAAATACAAACATCTTCAAAAACACTCTCGTTCACATCACCAACAAACACAAGCTAGCCAACAAGCTAAGTGAAAACAAATATTCCTTGGTAGCTGGAAATCCGCTGCTTTTTCCTGCCATCTTTTCTCCTATTCATATCTTCAGTGATTCAGTAGGAGGAGGGAGGACAGAAGGGGAGGTGTAATCAGGTAATAAAAAGGCCTGAAGTTGGGGAATTGGATCGTGACCCCAAAATTTTTACATTTTTAAAAATGGAGTCCCTAGTTTACGGCATGTGCCCATTGTTTGTTGGCTATAGTCCTTGTTGCAGAGTGTGGGTTTGGGCCCTTTGCTGCGGTTCAATCCTGCACAAAAAGTTAGCTCTTAGCTCTGCAATTTGATCAGTAAAATATTTGTAAGAGGATACTACAATGTGACAGGTTTGCACACATACAATCCGGTTGGAAGCAACTGATCGGACTGTGGTCAGCCCTCGTGCCTTCCTGTACATATAAAATGATTTGTGATCGAGCTGGAATTCAGTCTGACTTCAAAATCAGTTGTGGGTTTCAAATATCCAGTTTATGATGGCGTTGGGGTCTGTCTTTCCTAAAAGTTAAGAAAATGTATGTGCATTTTAACTTCAAGACTTTGTTAATTTGACACTAAACTAGAAAAAGGTTTTCTTACCTTGTTGACTCTGTCAGTATCAAAGAATCCATCTTCAATATCTTAAGAAAACGAGCATGTTTCAAAGGTTTTAAGAGTTCATAACCCAGCTTACTAAAAACATATTTTTCTACTTTCATCTCGTCGTCTCTTGTCGTGCAAGTGATTTCGGTTCTATGTGTCCAGAGTTCATTTATGAACTGAAATGTGTTGTTTTTCAGAAGCCTGAAAACCAAATAGTATGAGTCACAGAAAATAATCTTTTTTTTTTAAAACACAACTTTCTCTTTTTCTGTCCGCTTTGGTCTTTAATCCTGAACAGTTATTCCACAAGCCGCACCACTTATGGAAGATCCCCACTCCCTTCGCCAGCCACGCCTTCCATCCAGTGGACGGCTTCATGCAGGGTCTCCCGTACCACATCTACCCGTTCCTCTTCCCCCTCCACAAGGTGCTCTACCTGGCCCTCTACGTTTTCGTCAACATCTGGACCATCTCCATCCACGACGGGGACTACCGCGTCCCCAGCGGTCTGACGGACGTCATCAACGGCTCCGCCCACCACACTGACCACCACCTGTTCTTCGACTACAACTACGGACAGTACTTCACTCTGTGGGACCGCCTGGGGGGCTCCTACAGGTACCCCTCCGCTCTGATGGGGAAGGGGCCTCATGATCTGATCCGGAAACTTCAAGCAGAGGGGAAGTTGGGGGATGACGGAGTGAAGGCGAACGGGCAGGGGAACGGACACGCTCAGAGATCTAAGGAGGAGTAAGAGTGGATCTTTTCTGAAAGTGATTTTTATTTTTGTAAGGACAATGAACTCTACAGATCCTCAGCCTGGAAACATGTCAGAACTTCACTTTAAATTCTTGCCAAATAAGATGATTTGAGATGTTACTGTGGGATAAAATGAACACACGTCTTACCTTTAGGTGATGTCAAGAGCAAGCTATGGATTTACATCAATCATGCCAATAGATACAGAGCACACTGACGTCTGGATTTTTGCATTATTGTCTTGCAGTGCATATATTCTGAGAGCTGGATGATTCAGTGAATCTCTGCTTATTCCACAGACGAGATTAGCACACAAACTTTTTTGCAAATTCATGCTGGACAGGAATCAGATTCGGGCCCTATAGCTGCTCTAATGTTCAGCACAGATTATGAGGTAATATGAGGATTTACAGATCCAATCTTAAAACCTCCTAAATGACTCGCTGATTCATCGATGCTGCCCAATTAATTTAGGATTCCACACTGGATGGATAATAATACTTTCTAAGCCTGACCATATCAGCAAATAACAAAGTTAGGTAGTTTATTGAAAGAAAACTAACAGAATGAAAATTACGACAGCAAATTGTTGTCAGTCTCTTCTCTGTTTGCATGAATTTGGTTCGGATGGAAGGCATTTTTTATACTCGTATTTTTGTTAATCAACTTCTGATAATTATGGTAAGCCTTGGAGCCTTGGGAATGCGTTCACAAAGGATCAGTTTCATGTAAATCTTGGATAAAACTTAGTTTGTCACTTTGAATAAAAATGTGTAAAACCCCACTGTTATTAACAATCTGGAGGTTTACTCACAGGACAAGGTGACAGAGTACTGTAGTTTACTTCCAGATGCTCAGCGTTGCTTCCTCAGGTAGAGATCTTAAGGCCTCTTGGTGCAGGTTAGAAGTTAAAAGGCTACTAAGGGGAAAATGTTGTGCAGCTAACAGCATCCAGTGGATGTGGACATGTAAGCATCGGCCATAAACAAGCGACATTTTTCATCCATTTTTAATCAGCTCAGTCATTTAATAGCTGCAGATTTTATCATTAAAAGCTGTAGTCAGGGTGCAGGTGGAGTAGTGGTTGGTGCCCTGACCAGTGTGCGGGGACTGTGGTCCTTCAAGTGGGCAGCCCAGGTTCGTGTCAGACCCCACCCCCCTGGTATCTGACTCTGTCCACTGTCCTATCTCTAAAGTAAAGGTGTAAAAAAAGCCCCCAAATAAACCTTAAAAAAACAAAAGCTGTAGTCAACATTAAGTGTCACAAACACTAAAATCATGAATTGTGAGTCAGACTTAAAGGATAAAACTCTACAAGTGCTGTAATTGTTTCCTGGAAAATGACTCTTGAATACTTTGCTCTTCTTGAACTCTTAAACTCAAATCGGTCTAGTCAACAGCGAAAAATCTGATTGGTGAACTAAACTTGGTGCCACTAATGGAGACAAAAACTTGCTTTGATTGGGCGACAAATGTATCATTTTAAGCTAAAAAAATGTGATGAGAAAACTTTGTTGGGTTTGTTTGTTGCACATTCTCCAAGCATTGTTCATGTACACTAATGCTAATTACAAGGCCCCGATCATAATTACAGAACAGATTTTAGCGGTGCAGGAATCAGTGATCTGGGAAATTCTGGAGTTAATTCCATTAACTTTAGTGTTTTGTAGTTTCTTATCAAAGTTTTCCAGTGGGTGAACATGGATGCAAACGGAGGAAGATAACATTATTTAGCTACATTTTAATTACACGCTTCATGTTTTCTTTCTTTCGATTGAAAAGTTTGCATTATTAACAGTTTGAGAACTTAAAAAAAAACCTCTGCTATCACTGTTCTTGAACAGAAAGAGTACTTAGAAGATGAAAATAAATGATTCATCCATTTTAAAATGACTCTGATGATTTTTTGTGTTCATACTTTCAAGGTTTAGAAATAGAAGTTTGACCCAAACTATGATAACTCAAGGTCCATATATTAGATTTATCAAAGGTTTAAAAGCTCCAGAAAGCTCATGAAAGTCTGTTTTATTCCGACTTCTCATCTGTTGTGCCTTAAAAAAGTAACAAGAATCCAACTCAAGGTCCACCTTCCACCAGTTTTTGGAGCTTTTAACTGTATTACACAGTCTCCATATGCAGAAAAGGTGAGATTTAGACCCAGAACACTTTAAAGGTCACATGTTATGCAAAAAACACTTCAAATGTGTCTCTAGTCTGTCTACAAACCCCCCAATGATGAGAAAAGTCCATCCTCTCCATCTTTTTCCTGATCCACTTTTCAGAAAATGTGTGCTTAAAAAGGCTGTTTTGGAGATTTCCCCTTCATGACATCACAAAGGGCAGTAGCCGCTCCCCCAGGTGGGTGACACTCCCACAGCGAGGTGTTTGTTCTGCCCTCTGAGTCTGCCTTCTCAACGTAAACAATAGGACATGGAGCGAGAAAGCACCGAGTACACCCAAGCCCTTCCAGAGAGGGGGCGTGGTCAGACACAACTCATTTACATATTTAAAGGTACAGACACAGAAACAGCCTGTTCTGAGCAGGGCTGAAATAGAGGGGTTTATAGACATGATCAAATACAGGATCAGAGTGGATTTAGAACAAGAAACTTCACACATGTTTTGAGGAGCTCTGAGACTTATTTAAACTGGTTGAAGAGGAGGAGAATATGTCACCTTTAAAACTTGACTCACAGCCCAAACAGAATGAATTCATACCAGTTACAAAGATATGTAATGCAATCAAAAGCTCTGAAGAAAAGCTGGACAGGTGTACTTTACATATAATTTTTATTGAATAAAAAGTTTGCAGTCCTAAAAATCATATTTACAGTTTATTCTTGCATGCAACTAAATGCTAATTTGAATAACTATTGCTAATGACCTTGTCTATCATTGTTTAAGCATGAAAACTGCACTTCAATCAAGTGTGAAAGTGTAAAATGGAGGCAGCAGACAAAATAACATGCAGTAACAAAATTGATTCTTTGACTTTTGTTAACAATCATGTATACATTCAATATGTTGTATACATGCAGGAAAAACATACATTTATAAAGCCAACTTTTCAGAATCTTGGGTCTTACATCCCAAAGAAACTGAAAAACCAGAAGAGCAGCAAACATGGTTTAAAGCGATAGTATCTAGAGGTAGATCTAGAAGAAAGAAAAGGCTTTCTACACATGCAGATGTCCCGGTACATCCAGTCCATGTGAACAGACAGACTTTGTGCAGCGTCATCATTTTCAGTGACTGACGATAATCTCAGCAGAAGAAAAAGGGCATCCAGAGGAAAGACCTCATGGCTGTCCCTGCTGCTACACCTGCCAGTAATCCCAGAGCGAGGTTCTCCATCACTCCATCAAACGGGTCCCTCTGCACGATCACCTGGTGGGTGCCTGAGAGGAAACACAACAGGGACGACACAAATAAATGCTTGCTGAATCATCCATGGTGGGCAAATCGGAGAAAAGGAGGAGCCAAGGTATGTCAACCACTGTTTGACTTGATCGACAGTCTGCTTCTTTATGTCCCTCATCAAATGTGGGCCACAAACCTTTTTAACTTGTGTTTGGATGGTCTCTTACATAATTATTCTTTACATCTTTATCCCCTAAAACACAAGTTTAGATGTTTTATAAGTTGATGGTTTTAATTGTTACTGATGTTAGGGGCTGCTGCAGCACCCTCAGCACCCCTACATCCTGCATCCCTGCTTTGTATTGAAGTTCCTATCTCTATCTATCTACGCTAACTAGCCTAAATAAATCAAGATGTATTTTTTGTATCATGCACAAACTGACACACAGCAAAAAATACCCTGAAACCTGACAATGGCCAAGGCCTCGGGTTCATGTGCAAAGTTTGATTCTGTCTACTCACTGTGGTTAGTGTTTAGCTCTATAAGCACCGCACGGCGAGCATGCAGTGTGGCTTAACTCAAACGCTCTACCTTTTAATCAGGCAGGCGCGTGGAGGTGAAAGTGCGCGCAAAGTCTGAGAAATGGAGGATAAAATAACACTCAAACTTTATTTAGTTTTCTGCATTTCACTGATTTATGTAGGATTTACACCATCGACAGCACAGAGGAGGAGGGATAGGGAGGCGGCTATAGGATCCGCAGCTTCTGAGGTAGCCCAAGTTTTTGTGCATGCATATGTGTGTTTGTTTACGTTGTTTGATTTGTGCTCCGTGTACGTCCGTTGATTGCATTTGATTAATGTATGCATGCATGCATACACCTCCTGCCGTGGTCTGAAAGTTTGCAAAGTTGTTGTAGTGATGAGTTTGTTGATTCTGGGAGATGACAGAAGTTCTGTGGGGATGCATGGCAATATGTTGTAAACAAATCTGTGATATGGGAACGAAATAGAAACATATGGAATACATAAATAAATAGCTCAATAATGTTGTTAAAAATGGAAAGTTATTGCTTCAAAGCCTTGTGTGCGGTAGTTTGAAAGCTTTCAAAGTGAGTCAGTCATGAAGGTGTAGTTTAGTCCTGGTTACAGCCGCTGGCTTCTGACTCAGTATTTCAAGTTTCATGAGGCTTAATGGTTAAATTACTGTTGCTTTGCTTGATCCCTTACAATGCATGATTTTTCTTGATCAGTGGTCACACGTTTTATATAACATGGATCTAAAAGTGATGAAGTAAAATCAAGAAGGGCATGAAATAGAAATACTTGAGCTGAAACACATGGGCCCAGATATTTAGAGTTTTGGGGTTTATAAAGCCTACTTTGTGACTTTCCACTACTGGGCAATGTTTTGAAGTTTGTGTAGCATCTATAGGCCTAGCTAACATGAGATACTCAAACTCAAACCAGATTGTAAGAAAGGTATTCTGTTGAACAAATAAACCATTGAATCAATAGAATTAAAAGCAAAAATTGATGGTATTTGGATTTTACATATTTGATTATTCGGTGATGTTGTTGGGGCGGCTGTGGCTCAGTTGGTAGAGTCAGTTGT
The DNA here is from genome assembly GCF_963930695.1 of Labrus bergylta. Taxonomy (NCBI): domain Eukaryota; kingdom Metazoa; phylum Chordata; class Actinopteri; order Labriformes; family Labridae; genus Labrus; species Labrus bergylta. The sequence goes on along the minus strand of NC_089208.1, from coordinate 3,978,398 downwards.
CTCATAACTGGAAGATTGAGGGTTCGAGCCCCAGAGTGCAGCATGGGTTTGAATCAAACCTGTGGCTATGGCTCAGTTGGGTTGTCGACTAAGCAGAAGGTCTGGGGTTCGAGTCCATTTAGCTTTAGAGCACGTAGGTCTGAAGGTTTTTTTCAGCTGTATAACATCTGTTGGGGGATATTGAACCCTTTGTTCTGTTGGCCTGAAAGAGGTGAATAATGTATCATGTCTAGTGTGTTTTTTCCCCCAGTGGCTGAGAGGTTTCACTTTTGGGTTTCCTACATCACTAAGGTAACATACCAGGTCCTGCTCCAGGTGTGATGTAGACTGTGTGGTATCTGTTGATGGGGACTTCCTGGTAGGAGTCATCATACGGGTCATATGTGAACACCTTGAACGAGAAGAAAACAAAGATTTTCAACACAAGAGGTGGAAACATCAAACAGCAGTGAGAGTGAAGAGATCATGTTTGAGCTCACAAAGAGAACACGGATCACTCACCGGGTTTCTCCTGGTCTCGAGCAGAGACATTTTCCATGCTCTGAAAAAAAAAAAAAGATGAAGACATGAACAAGGATGAGGAGCTGATGGATGGGTTAGAGAGGAGGCCGAGCAGACGAGACGAGTGTGTGTAGAGAGAGAGAGAGAGAGAGAGAGAGAGAGAGTACTTACATGGATTCATCCTCGCTGTTGGCACACAGGTTCACATTTGAGCCGTCTCTGAGCTGAATCCCGATGCGGTTCTCCTTGGGATTACTCTCTGGTGGATTAACATCTAGAGCCCAAAAAACAAGTTAGAGAAGTTATCATGCCAGTTTCACCTCTTTTCATTTGGTCAAAACTTCTTTTTAGGAGAATTCTGTTTGGGTTATTTGGACTGTAGAGTTGTCATTTGAAAAATTTGAAGTTGTGAGACAAGTTTCATGATAATAAAGTACACTTTTAAATAATACGCTGACTCATGGATACATCTTGAATCCCTAATTTAAAAATGTTTTTGATCCATGCCACCTTTCCTTGCATCATTTAAAATATCTTATCACATTGGACATGCCAGAAAGCTTACAGGATATGAGTTTTACCTCCACATTCCAGTCCAGATCTCACATCCACACACGTTGTTTTGAGGCTGACGCGGTGCTCCAAATCTCGCCTGCTCTCAGATTTGTAGAAGCAGAGACTCCCGTCTATCCAAAGGTCACACCAGTTTAACTTCCAGCGTTTGAGGACAGAAGCTGGAGGAGAGACATCGCACAGTGTACTGTTAGAGGTTGTCCTGAAGGAGGAGCTGTAATAGTTATAATTGAGGGGTTATTAAAGTGTGTTTTTTAAATAATGAATTAGTTGGTTTTGTTTTGATGATGTGCTTTTGATGAAGTCCTTTTTCTAGAAGGTTCATCCTCGTTGATGGTCGAGGGTAAGCCACTTAAACTCAACAATTAACGAGATTATAAGTTACAAAGGTTAGAGTTTGGTTTTAGTTGTCTCTTTCTAGAAAATACTCTCTGCAGCATTGCATGAGAAGAAGAAAGTTCTACCATGGAGAAGCAGCACAAATATCTTTAAAAAAGCAAAGTAATCAGGGTGTAGGGAGCCTAGTGGTTGGTGCATGCTCCCCATGTACAGAGACTGAAGGCGTCCAAAGCAGACGGCCCAGGTTCAAAGAAAGACGTGCGGAAGATGTAAAAGTGCGGGAAAGACTTCTTTCCTGTATGTCATTCCCCGTTCTCCCTACCCAATGTCCTGTCTCTCCAATAAAGGCACAAAAAGCTAATCTTAAAAAATAAATCTTAAAAAAAAAGAAAAATGGAAGTAATCATCCAAAAGAACCTAAGATGTATGGTTAACTTGTTCAACACTAAACAAGTTCTTACTTTGATTTGACCATTCAGGTAAACAACATCAATATCAATGAGTTTTGATCCTTATCGCTCGGTAGGGCTGAGAGTTTTCAACAACCCCACGATACGATACATATCCTGATATACATTGATTTTGGATAATGACCATGTCCAACACAGAATTCACTACAACAGCTGTTCTTTATTGTTCAGAATAACAGCAGGCGTTAGGATCCTACAACTTTAAACATTTAAATTCAGGTCCTCAGATATCCTATAGGATAGAGATACATTAAAATCCCAGAGCTATGGCTAATGTGTTATCACAACACCAAAGGTCAATTGTCCCTCCAAACTGTCCTCACAGCTTTGCAGCCATTTCCATTCTGCATCAATACATGTATTTACAAAGAGCACATGACGATATATTGCCACATTGATTTTTTGAGCGCAGCCCTAGCACTGACACGTTTTGTGTATTATGATTTGATAAACATATAAAACATAATATTTTACAATGCAGATTGTGTCCAGCAGTGATTGAAATTGATCAAATCTTGACTTAGAGCTTCTCATCATAACAGCAGAAGATGTAAATGCAAAGGTAAACATCATATGAGTCCTGTTAGTACTCACTCTGTCTCCAAAGCCAGCCCGACTTCATGAGCGCCATGTTCCTCTGCTGTTGTCTTTGTCTGATAATGATGATAATCCAGAAGAAGCAAAAGGATGAATTCAAGAATTTAAGTGTTTTCTGGTAGATTGATTAGTTTGTTTTGGACTTCCTTGTCTCTGTTTATATCTCCTTCTAGTGAGGTAATGGTAGATTTATGTAGAAGGGACTAAGACTGACTCACAGGATCATTGTGGATTAACTCTGTTTAACCACGCCTCCTCCTCCTCTTCTTCTTCTCTCACCTTTCTGGCTCTTTCTTCATTGATTTCTCCCTCTGACTTTTACCACCATGTGTCGTGCAATGTTTATGTGTTTGAATAATCTTATTACATGCCCATCACATGACCTCATGTGAGCCGTGGGCCATTCAGTTCTGTGCACATTTATAGAAACGTGTACATTTTAATCCCGGCACTGAAATAACAGCATGAGGATTAGCCTAATTGTAACCGTGCTCAGGTCAGTTATGAGACTCTTCCTGGGATGTCTCATGACATCATTTCCTTTTTATAGCTCAGAGAAAACCCTGGACTGCTCTGTGTCAGTCACCTGGTTATATATTTACATTTCTAAATTTAGAACCAGAACTTTTGTCATTTTCTTCTGGAAAGTAAAAGACACAATCTGTGGTTTAGTGTTGGGGATGGGGGGTTGGCCGATTAGCCCCAAATCTCCCTCTTCACATCCTAATGTTGGCAGGAATGGGCTATGAAAGTTAATTTCAACTTCCCTCAGTAGTCAGAGGTGCTGCTTGTCAACAGACAAGGAAGAGGCAACTGCTTGGGGCCCCAGGCCAGTAGGGGGCCCCAAAGGGCTGATAAACTATAAACCACAGCAGTGACTCAAAATGTGCAAAGTTTGAAACCTCCCTAATGAGGCCCCATCTGAAAGCACTCACTCATAAATGACTGCCTCCTAAATATGGACAAGAGACACTTTAATAACATCACTTCCACTAAAAATGTTGTTGTTGTCACATTATTTTTAACGGGGATAAATTCCAGTTGGAGGGGCTCCTTGTGAATTTTTGCCTTTGGCCCCAACAGACTCCAGAATTGCTACTGTCGGTATCGAGCATTCGGTCTGTTTTAGGGGCGGTTGTTGGTGGAGTCGGTCGTCTCTCAACCGGGAAGTCTGGGGTTTGATCCCCAGCTCCTGCAGCCACATGTCCGACGTATCCTTGGGCAAGACACTTAAACTCAAGTGTGTGAATGTGTAGGTGTGACCTGCAGTTTAAAAGCACTTTGAGGAGTCAGAAGACTAAAAAAGTTTCTATATAAGCTCAAGTCCATTTATCATTTAAATAGCAAAGTGTGCTTATTATTTGGTTTTATTTAAGGAAACATCTTTCCCGCCCCTGCTTGATTCTGATTGGCCGGTGAGGGAGAAGTGACATTGAGGAGTGTGGTGGTGTTTCAGAAGTAGAACTGTGAGCAAAGACACCAGATGCTGAGGGTGTACTCGCAAACTTACCAATTCTGTGTCCTGAGAGGATAATGCTGTAATGAAGGTAGAAATGTGAGATCAACTGAGATCTTCACTGCTGCCTTTCTTCTTCTTTGGTTTTGCATTATTCTGACAGACATGGTCCGTTTCTGTGAAGCTGTCATATTGAGAGAATTGAGCCATGAACTTGTTGGCTGCATGGTGTGCAGTAAGTTATTAAAAATAAAATATTGCCTCTATTCAGTCAGTGGAGAGGTCTATATCAGAAAAACAAACCTTGTTTTTTTTTTTTAAAAAGAGTAAAATATGAAGTGTCAGTTATTTAAAATGAGCTTAGCCGCTCAATCAACATGTAGCTTAACTACTTAACTGTATTCTTTGATTTTATTTTGAAAGCTCAGTCCTTGGAATAAATGATCAAACTTAAAATAAATAAATAGGACTAGATAAGTTTATTTCACCTTATCCTACACACCTTTTCAAACATGGAGTAAATAAAGAGACATTAGAGAAAGACCAGGCTTTTGTATTTCGTACGCTGGCTCTCTGTCAGACTGCCGCGGCTCACCCTGACTGTTGTCATAACATTATCAGTAACACCTGTGCTTTACTTTCTGTCTAAGCGTCAGCTTCTAAAAGGTCTGTGGCACAAAATCAATCTGTGTTTTACACTCGGTGACCTGAAAACGAGACACCAATACTGGATGTAATGGAATCCTTCTGAGGAAGCTGCTATAAATCCTAACTACATGAGACATGCTGTGTTATTAGTCCATTTGGTGTTGACACAGAAGTTGACTCAAATAACATTTTTTAGCTCAAGTCAGTGATGGTTCTCTATTGGATTACTTTGTATTGAAGATAAAAAATGTAATGAAGAAACAGGTGAAGTAGTTCCTCTGGGTCTAATGTTTTGAGTATTTATGAGAAGTGAAGTTCTTAATTGTGGGTGTTTTTTTTTATTTCTAATTTAGCCTGCACACCATCATCAAGTCTTCACCCCAGACAGAACTATCTCGGGATGTCAGGAATTTGATTGTAGAGAATGTGATGTTAACGTTTTACACTTTTACAATCAGATTTTCGGCCGTGTTTACGACCCAGAGTATACAGTGGATGAAATTCAGATTTCTTGGCCAGTTTTGAAAGGAGGAATTGATTGAAATCTACACGGATTGGACATCCAATCAAACGTGGGAAGAGTAACCTCTTGTATTTTCTGTCCACAACAATTAAAGGAGGAAAAAATTTGGCAGAGCTTTGATTTTTGTCCACCAGATTATCATCTCAAAAACTGTGAGCTACATTCATTAGATTTTTTATCTACTTTGGATAGATATTTTTCTGGTATATTTTTGCACAATTAGTATAATTGGTTGGTTGGTATTTTGGTAACACTGTGGGCACCTGAGTTTGTAAGAAGGCAGGCAGAGAGCCAACATGCACCTGGCAGCAGGAGCCATTCTTTGTTCTTGTTTGCTTGCAGACCGTTTGCATGGACAATGGACTTCTTTTGCCTGTGTACACCACATCACAATGCTGCATCAGTGGCCATTGTTATGATGTTTAATATAGTACAAGCTTTATTTAGATTATTTTGGACAAAAGGCCCAATACCGACCAAACTGATAAAATGAGTTATTTAAAAAGATCTCTACCTCAGACAGTTACAACAGTAAAACTTTGCTCAGACATTTTCTACACAATGAGTACTACAGTTTGCCACTTATAGACCTGTACTCGAGTTTAACTTTTATTTGTAAATGAGCGTTTTTAATTTTTTTAACTGGTACTTCTTCAAACATTGCCTTTTTCAGGAATTTTCCCACACACAATAAAAAACTGTGTTACTCTGCAGTGGTAAAAGCAGAGACTTGGGTTTGATACGTGCAATATGACTGCCATCTGGTGGCTGTGCCTGATACACCAGCTCTATTTCTTTACAGCTTTTTAGAAAATATTTCTGAAGATTAAATCATTCTGGATTAAGAAATATATTTAACAAACTCAATTATACTGTTAAGTAAAATAAGAACTAAAATCACTTGGACAAGTAAGTGATATCTTTCAGAATTTGAAATTTCTATCCGAAAATATAGTTTATCAATCGACCTATAGCCTATAATTTTACATTTATTTCCCCCATATCAACCCATGAATAACTACTATTTATAAAAAGATCAAAACTGAATGCATGTTTCATATTGTGTGACACACTTTCTAATGAAAGGTATAAAGGAACAAACCATGTTTCATGAAATAGCCTACCGTTTTATATAAAGATAGACACGAGACAAAATTAAAATTTAGACAACAAAAGGAAATATAACATATAGTGACATTAAAAAATAAATATAAATCTGCATTAAATTATGTGGATAGGCCTGTTTCTGTCTTACAAGAGGAATGTTCACTAAAAGACGGAAAATAACAAGACTTTTAAACTACGTCATTTCCGGAACAGTGGGCGGGGCTTAGAGTGACAACTAACCGAAGAATAACAAAAACAAACACAACACGGACGGAGGGGGTTCCGGGGACGGTGAGTGTAATGGTCTTAAAATAAACCCTATCAGTTTCAAAATACAATATGAAAATGAAGATGTGGTAAAAATAACTGGAGCCGAGTGATTCTCCTGAGCTGAAGGTAAATGTAGCTGCGCTGCTGCTGCTGCACAATATTTGTGTTTCAAAACATGCTGCACACATTTCGAGCTTGACAGCACTTTTGTAAACTAGATCTGAATGTTAAAAAAAGTAAATATTATTTGACCCTTTGCCACTATTAAAATGTCGGTTTTCAATTTGATGTTTGGTCCGTTGTTATTGTGCACGAACGACGTTGAGTAACAAGGCCTCGCTCTTATCTCGCTGAACCCCGTTGAAAAATCTTCCAGTTTAAAGTGGCCTCGCTTGTTATGAAGTTTAAATAACCTGTAAAGTAACAACTTTGACCTTTTTTGAATCGTTATGGGTCGCTACTTAATTCGGCATCATTATACTATCTAATACTTTTTTCTTAAATGGTGAAATTTAAAATGTATTTCACAGTTTTGCTTCCACACAACACCGTGGAGGGCAGTAGCGAGTGTTTGTACAACTTCAAATAAATGAGGAAAAAAAGTGCTCTGTCTGTTCTATATGCCGAATTAAAGAAAGGAGTATATTTATGATATTTAGATTGAAAGAGATACAGGGAGTGTTAACAATATGCCCATATAAAGGTGATATCACATGGACAGGTTATGAATGGTTTCCTCTCCAAATGACTGTGGGTATATGATATCACCTCAGGGTAGCATATGTCAGAGCTTTTCAAAAGGTTTTAGTTGTTGGAGGTGTATTGTTGGAAGACTGAACCCCAGCAACTAAAATGCTTCCTTTATCCTGCAAGGATCCCAGCTGTCACCCTGCCTGCCCTTTGTCAGCCTCAAGCTTAACCACTCTTTAAGTGTTGTTTTTCTACTTTTCATAAACCTTACAGTGTTTTTATTTTTCATGCATGCAATTGAGTTTTCTCCGGTTTCCAATCTCCAGTTTAGTTGAGTTCCCACCAACGTTATCTCTCAGCGGTTGCAGAGGAAGGCATGTGATCTGAGGTGTTGTTGAAAACGGTCTGTCCTTTGGTCTCTGCTACATCAGAGCTATAAATCTCTGGATCTGTGAAACAAAAAACTACCTATGACAGAAACACATCAGACAGACACTCAGTCTGCAAACCTATCACCTCAGGTGGGCTGAGTTTAAGATGATCAGACCCCATCTGTGTGAAACTGATAGGCCTGATCCGGGTTAGAAGAGGGACTCTGAGTCCAGGACACCTGCGCGCTGTGTGGGGGCACACAAGGTCGAGGTTATATGTTCTGATGTAAAAGATTTAACCAGGAAATCGTACCTTCACTCGTTTTTAAAGTGTCTTAAATTCATGAAACATGCATTCAAGCTGATATAATACCAGCAGAAAGAGACTGAACTGAAGATAAAGATAAACTTTATTGATCCCCCATGGGGGAAAGTTTTGCGTTACAACAGCTCAAGAAACAGGAAACAGGAATAGAATTATTAAAAATAACAAGAAGTTAAAAAATCAAACATATTTACATCAGTTAAATAAAGGGTGAAAAAATACAATAATAGAATAACACAAGGTGTACAATATGTACTCTTACTACCTGTAATAATACACATGATTTTTTTCTGCTTTTTATAATATATTATAGTATTTCTAACCGTGCTGCTGCTATTTATTCTGCAGGACAGCAGTTTGGAAATGGTTGCCAGGCTGCCATCAGCTGTTAAGTTGCCTTATTTGGCTGGATGGTTCTGTGTGTTTCAAATATTTTTAGTTGGAGTGAAAATAGTCCTGTGTATTTTTGTTGTTGTCCTGTGTCTTAATAGCCATCATTGTCTCTGGACATCGTTGTAAATGAGGACGTAGCCTCAATGATTACTCGAGAATAACTAAAGTTTGAATGAATGAATGCAGTTACGGGTATTTCAATCAGCTCAGACTTTAAATGTTGTAACGTGTAGCATCTGTTGACATCACTACATACTCGTACCTTTACAAGTAAGAAATGTTTCCTTTGTGACAAAAGAACAATTTGGACTGAAGCGATCTCTTTGATATCTAGTGATCATACTTTACTTTATACTTTATTTCAGACCCATAGGTCATAGATATGATGCGTAGTTTGTAAATTCTTCAAAAGTTCTGAAAATGTCTATACTATTGACTTGGAAGAGGTCAAAGTGATGCTTTTGTCTTTTTTCCTTTTGTCTTTTTCTCTGTAGTTTTGGATAATCTTCTGCTTTTCTACACAAGGATGTGTCCATATGTAAATATCATCATGTTTGTATCCTGTATACTTTATTCATAAAACAGAACTGTGTCTTTTACAAAGACAAATATAGAATGTATGAATTTATATTTTTATATTAAGGATTGTATAATTAGTATGTTAAAGATCATTAGTATTTAGAAAGGTCAAGAGAATCAGAGTATAGGTGTTTGTATGGAGAGAGGACAGGATTAAATAAGTTTATACTTCCTCCCATGCCTTTTTCAGACGTGTAAATTATATTAACTAGTGTTTGAAACCTCTTTTTGTATTTTATATTTTCACTGTTTGTATATAACTTTATTTCTGTTTGCTTTTAAGTTTATTTTCTTCTCAAAATAAAAACCTTCAATTTATTTAGATTTAAATTGTTTCATTAAACCATCTAAAAGTAGAATCCCCAAAAACATCTGTTACAAAAATTATATTGAAGACGTTGAATAGGAAATGAACATGCTGCTAAAGCCACATATTGGACAAATATCTGTCTTCAACTGAGGATGAGATGTGAAGTCGTTACATCTGCAAACCACTTTTCTGTCATTATCACAAAACAGAATTATTCTATGAAAAAGGACTTTTTGCCAGAGATCAAATTGGTTTCCTCTTCTTTTGTCTGAAATCAAAGTAGTTGGCAGTGAATTTAAATTCACTCAAACAATGACTGCAGATTTGATGAATCCGTTTTACGACTAACACTTCCCGCTGCACTAAAATGCCTCTGAGCACGAACAGCTGCTTTGGCTTCAAGTGTAACGGTGTCAGCTGAGCACCTGCTCCCGTCACTGCCGCTCTGCCTCTCACGTTTCTGCGACTGCTCATTTTAAAGTTATTCTGTGATGTGATGGGATATTTTTAGACCTGATGGGATATTTTTAGAGCTCTTTATCCAACACCTACACAGACAATAAAAACTCAAAAGCAGAGGGGGGGGGGATGTGTGAAATTAGTAGCGTCAAGCGTAATATTTTGCATGTTGATTTAAGGTTAAGACACAAATATGAATTCAATATATTGATGTATTAACAACAATATATTACTGAATAAACTGCTGGTATTGGTACTGCTACCAATACCAGCAGTTTTTCATTGATTGTATTTTAAATGCTTGTGAATATTGAAGTGAGATAAAGGCTTGTTGACCTTCCTATGACCTAACCGTTGCATTCAAGCAAAATGGGTACTGCAGTCCAAATTCAAAACATTGTAGAGAGCTGTCTCCCCCCTCTCCTCTCTAGAGTCGATGCTCACACAGGTCACCATGTGGTGGACTCTGAAGCTTCAGTGTTTATCCAGCTCTGCATGGGTCTGTAAACCTTTCTGTGTTCTAACCTCTCTCCATTTTTCAAAAGCATCTCCAATATTGATCCTAGTTTGAGCACGTTTCTGCTCGTGGAGCTTATTAGAAACATGCAGAGGCTTTTTAGGTCGGGTACAATCACTTCTATCTGAACCACTTCTCTTGACCGCTTCCATCGCTGCAACACCTGTTGACCTGATAACTGCTCTCATATCTGGCAAACCGAGGGGCGTCCAGAACGGCCGTGTGGCGGGGGTCGCCTTAAAAGCGCCTACCTTCTCTGGTCCAAACAAATCCAGAGCATTCAGGACCAGAATCTAAAGTTAGAAGGAGGACATACTGGCTGCTGCATTGTTGTCAGAGAAGCCAGCACTTCAACACAGCATGTTTCCTTGATGTCTGATCAGATAGTAACGCATCAATTTAGCACAGAAAAGAACAAACGGGACGGGAAGTCAGACACCGATACAACATTAAAACATCCGGTTTATTTTCAGAATAACACCCTCCGTTTTGACGGTTCAGAAAAACCACCGTTTGTGTTTGTTTATGTGTTTATAAGGTTTTTATTGAGTTTTATACCACAAACATCGTATTATCTCGTGCTGTCGCGAGTGAATCTGTTAAATTACCGCGGAAACTCCTTTGTCTCTGTACTCCAGCTGTCCGGCTGTGCTCTCCGTGCTGCAGACTGAGATCACAGCCGGTGGGTGTTGACGGATGAGGACGCACGGAGCCGTAACGGACCGGAGCGGACACGCAATGCGCACATATCTGGTGGAAGTTTGCCGTTGTTGGGCACCGGTAGCTAGGGACGTAGGTTACTACTCATCCTGATTGGTCAGCTGTCAGAAAGGCGCTTGACGTCACCCAGCGCTTTTCTGAAAAGTTGAAATAATTCAACTGAAAAAGGCGTCATCCGTTTTCATTTTTCCATAGACTTGTATGTAAAAAAGGCGCTGGCAGTTGAAAAAAGAAGTCAAGTGTGAACACGGCCTTTTAAAAACCAGTGCATCCAGTCTATGGTGCATCCCCTGAAAAGATCAAAACCAGCAATCCATCATTCCCAAGTATTGTTAGTGCACACACTTTGTTCTGCTGGGTGATGTGCTCCTTCAGCACCATAAATACAGACACTGCATTTGATTTTGAGTTGATTTCAAATTTCATTCCTGCTGTCTCAAATGTTCACTAGAGCTGTGGTTCTCAAACTATGGTACGCGGGCTCCCTGTGGTGGTACGCAAAGAAATCTCCACAATATAAAACAAAAACCTGTTCAGCATAAAACCACATTTTTTATTTTTGTCATACTCTTATCTGTCTTGTATCTATTGGGTTGTATTAATATCAAATGTGTTTTCCCCTCTAAATTAATTTAGTTTTTGCAACAAACAACTTTAATCTGCTCAGTGTATGCTCGTGCGCACAGACATAAACAACAACAGGAGTACGCCTCACGTTTTGAAAAGTTCAGTCCTGAAACAACAGCAAGCAGCTGTAGGTCTACATTAACAGATATTCTGTTATTTATTGGAGTTCAGCACAATCGGCAGCAAGCAGCTGTACATAACGGAGCCAGGAGAAGCTTCAGTTTTTGATGCATGTCTCTCTCTCTCTCTCGCTCTCTCTCTCTCTCACTTGCTCTGAAGCTGATGTGATTCTGCTCTATTTTGCTGTCTTAACACTCGGACCACCAACAGTCTAGACCCCCCTCTAAGCGCTGCAGCCGTCTGTCAGACTTCATATGCAAATGAAATTGTTTGTGCTCAGAAGCACACAAATAATGCATTTTTTTGATGAAGTTAAATACAACTTACTTTTATCTACAAACCAAATAGGCTATCAGCATAAAGCAGGATTGGTAACCTTTTAAATGTTGCATGTTAATTTAAAATATCTGTCGGCTTTTTTAGTGCTCCGTTTTTTACTGCTGCTCCACGTCTCCCGTTTCTAAAACACATTCTACAAAAATGAAACAGACATAACTTTTAGTCTATTATATTGTTGGATATATTAGGCTATGCATTTTAATAAAAACACTGCAAAAAAAGAGATAAACACAGATGCTCCTTCTCCTCTCTGCAACTGGGTTTGTTTCCCTGACATCAATCAATCAATCAATCAATCAATTTTTATTTGTATAGCGTCAACTAATAACAAGTGTTATCTTGAGATACTTTACAAAAAGCAGGTAAAATACCTTACTCTTTGTCTGTTAACATTACAAAAGAGCAGGTAAAAGACTTTACTTATTGCTATATTACAAAGATCCGGCCTATCCATCATGAGCACTTTAGCAAAGCAACAAAAGTTACAGTGGTAAGAAAAAACGGTCTTATTAAAAGGCAGAAATCTTCGGCCGGATCCCCGGCTCATGACGAAACAGCCTTTACAGGCCTAGACTGCGCCGGGCTTGGAAAGAGATAGGGGGAGAGACGGGATAAGATGCAGGAAGAGGGATAGGGAGCAAGGGGGTGGGGGGAGGCAAGCCGTCCATCAACAATCCGGTGGGGGGGACATATAGGAAATTATTGACCAACACACGCACGCATGCCAAAAACAACAACAAAAACACGGCTATCTATGGGCATGACAAACTATATAGCCTACAAAAAGAACTGCAGAAATCCATAACAGATGCTGCTGCGAACAAACAAACAGATGAACAAATGAACAATCAAGCACCTCGGACAGCGCCGCGGCACGTGATGCACAAACCTGTGGTAAAAGTGCTCAACCTTTAAGGTGCACTTCCCACTCACAGGGTGCACTTCTCACTCACAGGGTGCCTGCACCCCTCGCAGGAGACAACGGTCATATTTTTCAAGATTTCAAGGTCATATTTAATCTTGTGTGTTTTATTTTAGTTTCACATAGACTTAAGAAAACATACAGGACACATATTTAAGAAAAGTCAAAGGTGAGAGGCCTGTAGTTTTTCAGGCACGCAGCAATTTTATGAATAAATGAAAAATTAAATAAGAACAGGTGGGATATATACTTTGGCCCATGTATCTTGTTTGTGTGGGAAACATTTGAGATTAAATATTCTAAAACAGGTTGTTGGTATAAAGTTGTCATTTTTATTGTTTTGCACTTTTTTTGATTTGGTCAAAAGTCAGAGTTGTGTTAGTTTAAGTGCCAGTTCTAGTGCTAGCCCTTAGTAAGCCTATAGTGTGGCTGCCAACAGTCAATAATAAATAATATTCTTTTTATGAATTTATTTGCCTCTTGCTTGAAATGTGTGTTGAAATAGGCCTACAGTGTATTTTAACATCTACCATAATGGTGGTACTTGGAGGGCCAAATATTGTCGGAGGTGGTACGCAGTCTAAAAAGTTTGAGAACCACTGACCTACAGAACTAAATCCCCAACAGATGCCTTTTGACTAAAAATGTAATATCTAGCTGTTAAGTTAATGGGAATGCGAGTGTGGCTGGTTGTTTGTCTCTCTATGTTAGTCCTGTGATTGGCTGGTGACCAGTCCAGGGTGTACCCAGCCTCTCGCCCAATGACAGCTGGGATCGCCCCAAATGGGAAAAGCGGTATAGATAATGGATAGTTGGATTGATAATGTAAAGAGCCTTAAAGCTAACATTGTGCCCTGGTTTTAGAGATTCACATCTTCAAAGGTACTTATGGGGGTCTGGGTTTCATGTAAGAAGTGAATAGTCATTTAATCAGGGATATAAAAGGCAGATTAGTCGCTCATAGAACTAGCCGTTAGTTGCAGTTTTTGTTTATTTGCTATAAATTTATTTTTTTTGTAAACTCACAGCTGTTCTCACCCTCTGCTTCTTTGTTTTTTCCACTCAGGGCATAAACCATGGAGTCTTCCTCTGATGAAGAGGAGGGGCGCACCTTCATCCGAGTGCTCAGCGAGAAATACCACCCTGAGAATTTCCCCTACGGCCAAGGAGTGGTGGTTATGCCCAGCCCACCAGGATCCCCCATCAAAGGTGAGAGATGAAGGAGGGGGATTATGTCAGGTTTAAGATTACTAGTATGATGGTCTTCCTAAGTGAGCACTTGCACCCCCTGTTGTTAGAAGTTCAACCCTGCATCCTTAACATTTTATGTCAGAAGGTGAATCTGTAAAGCCCCCCCCAAAAGTCTTTAAAGGTGAGTTAAGTTTCTTGTATTGACTCTTGTTTGTTTGCAGATCGCCTGTTCCTGCCCAGCATCCTCGTCCTGAATTACTGTGGGATCAGTAAAGCCGGCGAGCGGTCAGACATCGCAGCTTTCTGTGGCCATGTGGTGGAGCTGGACCTGTCCCACAATCAACTCAACGACTGGACAGAGGTGGGTGTCCTTCTGGCAGAGTGAGGGAGTGACCACAGGTATATTTCTGAAAAGGAATCCTCCTTTAGAGACAAAAAGGATCTCATGTATTTGTGCCGACTGGACCTGTTATAATCATGTTTTACTTTATTTCCAGGAGCTGCATAAACAGACTTGTTGCAATGATCCCATTGGTTAAAAACCTCGGGGCTTTAAGCTTTCTTTTTGCCATTCCTTTCTCTTGTTTGTTGTCAGATCTGCACCATTGTGTCCAGCATCCCCCACCTGGACTTCCTCAATCTGAGCATGAACCCTCTGAGCAGCACGCAGCTGGAGCCCAGCATGGCCGACGTTTTCTCCAGAGTCCGGCAGCTCATCCTCAACAACACACACGTCAGCTGGGACACGGTGCACACGCTCACTCAGCACACGCCAGAGTGAGTGACAGAGCATGTAAAGGTCGCCCAGGGCTGTCGTTGTTGATGAGTCACTGTGCAAAGTTATCATGAAAAATGTAGAAAATGTGCATTTGATGGAAGTAACATGTTTGTATTTTTAGAAACGTGTGCTTTAAAAATGCTGCAAATTCATATCCAATGACCAGCAACTGGTTTATATTTCTTTCTTATAACAAAAACACCAAAACAGATATTACTGTGTGTGTGTCCACAGCCTGATAAATCCTACTCCTCAGTGCCACAAAGCTCTATATGAGTGACCAATGCACACTAACCCCACTGCTGTCAAAACTCACTAAAGCACCAAATTCGTATCCATCCGCTACAGAAAATAGTCCCCAACAAATGCACATTTTACTCCTATTAAAGTAATGTTTGCTTACAACTACAGTGCTCAGTTGATTTGGCTTACACTGTATTATACAGTATACATTTACACACATTAATTTAACTCTATCTATGAAGCACTTTACACACAACAGTCGATCCAAAGTGCTGAACACCGCAGATAGAAAAATAAAGCATTAGAAAATATCAGACAAGAACAACAATCAAGAAGAAAGAACAGGTAGTAATTAAGTCTGATGTAACACAAGACTTACATAGTTAAGGATCTTGTGCTTCACGGGTTATTGAAATTAAAGGCATTTGAGTATAAATATGTTTTGAGGCAAGTTTTAAAAACACTTGAGAGACAGATGTTTTGAGGTAAAGAGGATGCAATGGAAAAACAACAGTCCCCATTACACTTTGACCTGGATCTAGGTATTGACAGAAGGTTTTGTTGAGGTGACCTTAGATCTCTTACAGGCTGATATGGGGACAGGAGTTCTGAGAGGTAAGCGGGGGGAAAGTCCATGATACCTTGAACACAGTCAGCAGTATTTTAAAATCAATCCTCAGCTTGACAATCAGTGTAAGTAGGAAAGAACTGGAGTGATGTGATCTCTTCTTTCTGACTGTGTTAAGGACAGCCATAATTAGGTGATACCAAAATAATGTGAATTACAGTAATCAATGCAAGTAGAGTAACATTTGTGACCTGTAATTACTGATGAATGTTTTAAGAAGCCAGTAAATCATACAGTAAGTTCCTGGCTTGGAAATTTCACCTGAGCACCCATTCAAGAAAAAGCAACAACTCAGAAAGTCAGAAAAAAAATGCATGATGATGAACTTCATGTCATATTATATAGAAAACAGTCTTCATTTTCAAATCTTTTCACAGTGAATCTGTTGTATCCGATTAGGTTGTAACCATGAAAACCCCATGGCTTTTAAATGATCAGCAGCCTAACTCTTAAAGTAGCATGAAAACACAAACCTTTATGTCAGGACTAAACAAAGAGGTTAAATGAACAAGTGCAATACATATATAAGATGACAAGGTGTTTTTTTTTTTTTTGGCACCTTCTCTGACATTACTCCAACTATTTCCCTGATCACCCAGATTAGAGGAGCTGTTCCTGTGCCTGAATGACTACAACACGGTGTCAGAATCCCAGACGTCCTGTCCGTCCCTGCGCCTCCTGCAGATCACGGACAACCAGCTGCAGGACTGGGCAGATGTGAGGAAGTTCGGGAGGATGTACCCGAGTCTGAGAACGCTCGTGCTGGCCAACAACAGTGTGGACTCTGTGAACGACACTCAGGAAACACTGCAGCGCCTGTTCCCCAACCTGCGCTGCATCAACCTCAACAACTCAGGTCAGATCGGGATAATGAATTCTGGGTACTTTTGCTTCCATCTGTGTAAAACGCTTAGTGCATGGTGTTAAAAAAAAAAAAGCCTTATATCTGTGTGATGTTGTGTTTTTCAGGGCTCACTAAGTGGGAGGACATTGCAAGACTCAATTTGTTCCCTAAGCTGGAGGAAGTCAAAGCAATGGGGATTCCTTTGTTGCAGCCTTACACCACCCACGAGAGACGCAGCCTCCTTTTAGCACAGTAAGTCTCATCACTTCACACATGTCAAATCCTTTTAGCCCTTTATGGCATGATGAGTATCTAATTGACCTGGTTGTTCCCATTACGTAAACACTTCAAAAATCTGAATCTGAATCTGAACCTAATTGTTATTAGAGCGTTGATGGCTAAAAACTCAAACAATATCTTAACAAAACTCTTCCTGTTTTGCCCCTAACCTTTTCCAGTGACATGTCCCAGTCCCTTTACCATTTGTCCGATGAACCAGTTGCTTATGCGGAATATCTTGACTAATATTAGGCAGACAGTTTAATTCTTCTGTCAGCTCAGAGTGAACGATCGGGACTTTTCTATCACTTCAAGATTAAGAAAGTGTCATGACGCCTCTTAGTTTCCTCTTGATCATTGCATCTCCTTGTCTTTTGGTATGAACCAGGCCCTTATAGATTGCCTAGAACTTGTTAAGAATGCAGCAGCTGGACTCCTATGAAGACAACTGATAATTTAACTCCTTTATTATCCTCCTGATGGCTTCCTGTGTGATTGTCTTTGTGTTTAGAGCTCTGCATGGTCTCACCCCAGCATAAGACAAAACTTCTATTCTCTCACAGTGCTGATAGGATTGATCCTCAGATTATAGTCTAAAAACACCCTCTCTGCAGGTCTACTACAACTCTGGAATAGTCTGCCTCTAAGTATAGAAACGGGTAAAACATTCGTTTCAAAGTTTTCTTAAAACCCAAATATACTCCCCTTTTTTTACCCCAGTGATGATTGCATTCATGGTTTGCATTTCTGCTGCATCAATATCTGCATGCATGTCACAATATCTCTGCATCCATTAATATATATGTGCATTCATTGTATCTTCTTACATGTTTGTTGTACAGACCTGCAGCACACTCTTGGATATGTTTTGGAGCAGTCTATAAATAATCATGCCCTTGACCATAATCTGTGTACTAATAACGGCCTCCTGTCTGCAGGCTGCCGTCCGTAGGGGTGTTAAATGGAGGTAAGGTGTCTGATGGAGAGAGGGAGGATGCAGAGAGGTTTTTCATCAGGTACTACCAGGGCTGCCCGGAACAGGAGCTCCCTGAGAGGTACTCACACATACATTCAAATGTATTTATCACTGTTTTTCTCATTTTAAAAGAAGGGACTTTAAGAAACATTTGATTTATTCTTCATGAGTTTGAACGTTCCTCAATGTTTCTCATAGCTCACGTCAGAAAAAGAACATCTATGATGGGAACCACTTCAGAATTGAATACATAACTTTCCATAATGCTTATAAATTCTTAAAAACAAAGTTTGGACCTACATTGCTTCCATCTTTATTGTCAGTGAGGTACAAATGCTTCTTCACAATTTTAACTATCCGGCAAGATTTGAAGTGTATTTGAAGTCCTAAGTTGTAGCTGCGATGCTGAAGAATCAAACTGCACAAACCTTTGATACTAACGGGTCAGGAATGTTTAGCTTGGACCCCGATATCTGTTAATTGGTGAAAACATATCAACAAAAATTAAACAGAATCCCCAAAAGGCACAAACAACAAAAAACTTGGCCCAGAGGTTAAGTGCAGTAACTTAATTACTGTCACTTAAATGCAAAA
The DNA here is from genome assembly GCF_963930695.1 of Labrus bergylta. Classification (NCBI taxonomy): domain Eukaryota; kingdom Metazoa; phylum Chordata; class Actinopteri; order Labriformes; family Labridae; genus Labrus; species Labrus bergylta. Next base: position 3,960,009 of record NC_089208.1, on the reverse strand, counting down.
ACAGGCCCCTTATTATTCTTATTATTCATGACTTTAAACTTTAGTTAAACTAAAATGTGTTCGATGTATAAAACCTCATTATCATCATTCAGAAGCAAACTTTAGAGAATAAATATCTGCCATGTAGCAGGTTGTAGGCTTATGGGGGTTGACTCACTTTTGGAGCCAGCCTCCAGTGGCCTTTTCAGGAACTGCCGTTTTTTTTACATTTTGGCATTGGCAGCATTTGTAGCTGAGTATCTACCAGGTAAGTAATACCATGATAAACATGACATCCTGCTGTGGAACAACTTAATCCAGGTAAAAAAGATAAACCTTCTATCGATAACTCTTTGATCCCAGTACTGGCTGGCAAGTTTTAGAGAGTCAGGTCCCCACATTCATCCATATTGTCAGTCTTTGATGAGACTCAATAGACTTTGAACACCTGTAAAATTTAACCTATAGCTACATCCAGCTCATTGTTCTGTAATTGTTACAGAATGTGGTTGAATAATTCGGACAGTCCTCCTCCTGGGCTGATGTCGCTCATATAATTGCGCACGCTCTTGACCGGCTGCATTCCACTTAACCTCAGCAGAATGTTGGAGAGGGATTTGTGAAGGAAGGTGTAGTCCCTGACTGGGGGAAACTAACCTTTGGGAGACAATGCCACCAGTCTCTGCCTGCTCAATGAGTCCTTTGTGCCGGGAATTCTCTGATTGGAAAAGTGATACACAAGGTAGCGGGTTGATTTTTTTTCTTCTTGTTTTTTATGTATACTCCTACACTGTCAACCTCAAACCTTACGCTGACAGATTGATTTGTTTTCTTGTGACACTTGAGCCTCGAGAGGTTATGAATTAGTCTTCACGAGAAATGGAAAAGACGTGGAGATCCAAGAACTATTTGCTAATTGTCCTGTGCACCATGTACTTTGTACTTTGCTGCAGTCGTCCCATCTGTTTCTTCATGTTCATGTCATGAGCTTGGTTTGCAGCCAGGTTTTCAGTGTAGGTCCGAGGTGAGGGATCACCATGACTGTGTGTGGGTGGGTGTTATGGTGGTGTAGGACACGCTTGGTAAGCGGTGAACGCACAGCTATCCTCTTTCCTAGCGACTCGAGCAGTGGCCCTCGCAACCCTGAGAGATGGCAGCACTGCAGGGAGGGGGCCACAGCCTCTCAGGTGAACACATCATATTCAGCCCAGCTTTGGGTAACTATAAACTCATGTCAAAACATAAATCAAGCTGATGAAGGCTGAGATCCTTGATTAATCTCTTTGAAAAAAAAAGATAACAGAGAAATGTGGATACTCTGGGAGATGGATTACGGGTCTTGGAGACAAGGAAACAGGCTCATAAAGGAAGAAATGTGTCGGCTGGCAGGAAGGATTAGCAGCAAGGAAAGAGTGAAAGAAAGAAAGAACTGGGTTGGAAATGAAATCCGAGAGTTACATCCAGTAGAATAAGTACAGAGGGACTCACAGAGGAGTGGACCTGAAGCAGTGGATATTGAGAGCCAGACTCGGAGGTAAGAAGGGAAATCAACATTTTCACTTTTAAAGGAGGTCATCTTTCAACAAGAGGACAGAAGAAATGAGAGAATGAGGTAGGATTAAACAAGAAAGAATCAGGAGGCTCAGGAAAAGGCAGGAAAAGCATCAGTTTTCAGTAATCCTGTTATTTATTTGGTGATTTATTGTCCTGTATGGAAGAAAGTTGGAAAAGACAACTGGAATGCTTAACCTGTGGCATCATTTGCCACGTTAAACCACGCTTAACCCGCCTTAAATGAAGCCTTCTAGCTAAATGGCTTCTCTTAAGAAAGGTACTTTGTGCACTGTGGCCTTAGAGGAGAATTCCCAGGGTGAGTCTGCAAGTTTTGGCCAGAAAGCCACAGTCAGGGGATTGGCTTTGTGGGGGGAGTTTTGGGGAGGGACGGGGAAATTGCTTTGATTGGCCCAGCTGTTACTGTAGCTTTGAAAGCACAGACCTTTTTTCTCCTTGGATTTTATTTAATCGTTCCTCCTTATCTCGAGCACGCATTCCCCTGAGGTGGGTGAGAGCTTTCTCACGGCAAAGCAAGAGGGAGAGAACTCTGTTTTTCTCTGCCTCTCCAACACAGTCATGGTGCATTTCAGTGTACCTGTTTTTTTGGCTTTTTTTTATTTACTTCTTGAGTGGGAATGTTTGAAAGTCCAGGAAAATAATTTTTGGCTGAAATGGATAAGTTGGTGCATTGAACAGAGACGATGCAGTTATAGTTGTAGTTGTTTAGAAGAGATATTTCTATAAGACCATGATGTTGCCTCTGCCTCTTTTTTGCTCGATAAAACTGATAATTCTTTGTGTTAGTGTTACTGGCCACTTCACCAAGAAAGAACAAGAGATTGCAAAACTACATTGTCCTTGGGTTGAGTCCAGGTTTGGGCATTTGTTGCATTGTACCATTTTTTTTTTCAGTCGACAAAAACACAAAATGAAGCTGGAACAGAAAGGACAAATGAAAAACTGGAAAGTATCAATGAAATACCAAAATGGATCAAAATGACTGGAATTCAATTCATAATTTTGTCACTTTATTCTGTAGATATTCAAAGATATAATATATTCAGACAACGATAGTGATTAAAAAAATATTTGGAGGCCAATGGTTTCCCTAAAAGAATAGGTCAGTAGGGTTTGTCCGTCTTCAGTCATAAAGCTCCTGAGAGCGGGGTGCAGACCCCTTGCCAGGAGCCTGTGGTCCTCCGTACGGGTAGCCCAGGTTCAGGTCTGGCCTGCGGCTCCTTCCCCGTGTGTCATTCCCCACTCTCTCCTGATTTCCTGCTCCACCGTCCTGAGAGAAGTATTTATCTGGTTATGAAACAAACTGAAGTTGATATTGATTCCTCTACGTGACCTTCAAAGGCAAACAAGACTGTCAGGGACAATATTGATAATGTCTATACAGAAAAGTACTGCCGCTGGGAAGGTGTCAGTCTGAGTCGTGTTTCAATATTAAGAAACAGCAGGATGAGATTTATCATCAGAAACGCTTCCGACAGGTGTACAGGACAAAGTACGCTACGAGGCAAGAGGAACGACTTTGTCCTCAAGGACAAACTGAAAGTTCCTCTCAGTATCTTTTGAAAAACCCTTCCAACAGCTTGTTGAGCTCGCTTTTCAATATTGCCATCCTCATTAACAAATCCAAACCAGGTATCCTAGAAGTATTACGCCATGTTTTCTGTCTGCTCAGCACTTTTGTGCAACGTCTAAGCAAAAGCCTTGGCGGACATATAGGGGTCAGGGTTACCCTTAACCTACCCTTAACCTTAACCTTAACCCTAACCACGCACCCTACCTCACCTAACCCTAACCCTGCCCTACAGGCTGTTTACATAACCTAACTGAAAATCACAGATCTTTAGAGATGGTGATAGGTGTGTTATTGGATGGTTTGGATTTGGGGAAGTGTTCTCCTTACTTCCTCTTCCGATGCTAAGCAAGGCTTATTGTCTCCTGGTCCAAACTATAAATACTAACTTATCATATTGAACTATTCCTTTAAAGTTTGTGAAAGTGTGACCCTCAAGTGAAATAATAAATGAGTTGTCTCCCCATGTCTGTCTGTTTTCAGGCTTTAGATGCTCCAAACAATAACAAAATAAAAACAGTAAACACACTCAGGGATCTGACATGAGCTCTGTTTTCTCCCAGGTACCACATCCTTGTGTCCAAGTATGGTCACCTGGCCCCGCTGGCAGAGGTGGACCTGAGCCCCCGCAGCACCTTGGTGGATGTTCGCTATGGAGACAGAGTGGAAGCCATCGGCCTCAGCCTGGAGCAGACGGTGGGCGACCTGAAGAAACACCTCAAAACTCTGCTGCAGCTGCCCACCAACGGGATCCGGCTCTTCTACATCACCCGGGAGATGTCTCAGGTCTTGGGACCTGAGGAGCTCAAGTGCGGTACACGGGCCCTCCATTCCTACAGAATCCAGGACGGGGATGAGATCTTAGTTGTGCTCAAAGTCAAAAGCCGCTGCAGCTCCTCAGATCATTAAGAATGAAGTGCTCTCTGCTGTTGGATGAAGGGGACATGAACTGAAGAAAAAAAACATCTATCACATACCAAGTTTTAACTGAAGCCTTTTTTTTTTTTAGATTAAAAAAGGTTGAGTTTTTTTTCCAGTCTTGAATGTAGACATGTTTGCTGTCAACCATATTGAACAAACTTATACAATAACATATTTGCACATGGTAGTTCCACAGTCAGTGTGTTTCAAGTGTGAGTCACAGATTTCTGGGCTGTAGTTGCTTGAGCCAAAACTGCAGTTTACATCTCATCTATGAAAAACGTCGATTGCCAATAGTCCCCTGAAAGAAAGAAAAATGCAGCCATGTAAAGCAATTTGAAATTGCAGATTGATTTTAAATCAAGAAACACTTCATAATTGGAGTGTTTGTCTAGTATATTCAGATAACTTCCCCCTGCTTGTCTGACATGCTGGTGACACTGACCTTGCACAGAATGTAAGAGTTTCTTTTAGTGAAAAGTGGTGTTAAAAAGAATTGGGGAAATTAATTTTAAGAGTACCAGCTAATGCGCATGACCTCTGTAGTTTCACTGTTCTTTGTGTTTTATGAATTGCCTTGGCTGGAGATAAGAAGCAGCTCCTCTAGGTTTTATCCCAAAGTTCTTCCTCTACTTTCTGCCAGTTGTAGATTTCTGATTGTAAACAGAAATCTGTAAACCGTGTCTTCCCAGCAGTCGTGAACAGTCCAACTTTTCATGCATGGGAGTAAACAGTTTAAGTGAAAATCTTTTGAAACCAAACTCTTTAAATTCCAACGCAATGGCAAACAATGAACCGTTATCAAGCGGCGGTAGCAGCCAAGCAGAACGAAGTCTTTCCATGACTTTATTAACCTCTGCCTGTTGGGATTGCTGCGGCTTTGTGAACTTGATGAAGTCTACATTTGAATATGTTGCATTTAACGACCATGTGGTGTTACATTTTTGGTTTACATTTAATCAACATTTTCTAACCACAACAGGACCTTTGGTAAAGCAGAAACACCTTCCTGTTGAGAAAGTTTCTTTTCGAGAAACACAAGTATAACACAAGTCTTCTCCAGCTTCTGCCTGTTTGCTCTCATTAGGCCGTGTTCACACTTGACTTTTTTCAGAAAAAAGCGCTGCTTTCAGCACCTTTTGAGCGCTTACGCACGAGTGTTCTGTAACCATAACAACAGGATCTAGTCTGCGGTGCAACCGCGCCGGAACACAACGCATCAATTTAGCACAAAAAAGAACAAACGGGACGGGAAGTCAGACACCGATACAACATTAAAACATCCGGTTTATTTTCAGAATAACACCCTCCGTTTTGACGGTTCAGAAAAACCACCGTTTGTGTTTGTTTATGTGTTTATAAGGTTTTTATTGAGTTTTATACCACGAACATCGTATTATCTCGTGCTGTCGCGAGTGAATCTGTTAAATTACCGCGGAAACTCCTCTGTCTCCGTACTCCAGCTGTCCGGCTGTGCTCTCCGTGCTGCAGACTGAGATCACAGTCGGTGGGTGTTGACGGATGAGGACGCACGAACCCGTAACGGACCGGAGCGCACACATCTGGTGGAAGTTTGCCGTTGTTGGGCACCGGTAGCTAGGGACGTAGGTTACTACTCATCCTGATTGGTCAGCTGTCAGAAAGGCGCTTGATGTCACCCAGCGCTTTTCTGAAAAGTTGAAATAATTCAACTGAAAAAGGCGTCATCCTTTTTCATTTTTCCATAGACTTGTATGTAAAAAAGGCGCTGGCAGTTGAAGAAAGAAGTCAAGTGTGAACACGGCCTTACTCGTTCTAGCAGGGAAATCTTGAGATAACCCCTGTGCTGAAAAACACAGATGCTGTGTGTTGGGAATAACGTAGAGCACATAGCTGCTGCTCAGTCACGACGCCCTGGCAGAAAGACTAGACAAGTCTGAGGTGAGCTTGGGTCTGGGACTGGGAAAAGGAGAAGTGTCGACGCTCGAGTTACTCCCACTCTCTCTCTGCAGTAGCAGCCGAGAAAACGCTGAGGCCCAGTCTGTATGGTAACCGCACACCAGGCGCTGTGTCACGGACACTTCCGCTGCATTTAGGTTAGAAAGGGTTCAGGCAACAGACTCCTGCCCCTCACCCTAAACTCTCCTTTACATCCGTCTTATAAACCCGACACTTCTTGCGTCTGCAGTTTCACAAGACCTACAATGGTGAACAACGGCTCACATTGGCTTTGACTTTTTTTTTTTTTTAAATCAAAGAATAGATTTGAAGATCACCAACTGGCATCAAACAGCCTTTTCCAATGCAGACTGCAACCTGGGGCTTCTCATATCCTGAACTTTCTAGAGCCTCGGGAGGCTTTGGCTTTCCCTTGGGTTCCCATATGTAACACTTTAACACATGTTGGACTTGCATACCCAACTAGCTGACTGCCAAACACATAAACGACACAATTTGCCATTTCTAAACCTATCAGCTGTTGTCTGATGAATATAGATCCTCTGTAAGCAACCGCCTTTTTTTCCTGGAGTTTGTGATGTAGCCATTGGTTATTCATATAGTTGATAAAGGATAGGTATTTGGTTTTGGGGATACTCAGACAGACATTGGGATAACTGGTAAACCCAACTCAAACAACCCTGCTAGCCAGCACATTAGAGCTAAGGATCTACTTGCTGAGGTGCTGCATTCATGGAAAGCTATGGAAAAAAAAAAACTTGCAGAAATACATCTCTTGTACAGCATCAGCAACATATTGGGTTTCTCAGCTTTGGCTCTTTGTGCAGAATATTCAATCTCATGATCCCAACAGAATTTCTAAATTGGAGTATATTTCCCACAGAAAATGTAGAAACTCAGAAGCTCTGGTTTTGGTGGCCAAGGATTTGTAGATACTGACTTGTCCATCGACTTTTAAAAAGAAACGTTTGTGCATAAAAACTTAGCTGTCCTTGTTCAGGTGGGACTGATGTAAACCTCTACATGACATATTTTACAGTTGATGTTCCCCTGACTTTCGCTAAGTGCATGCTGGGGTGTGTTTCAGCCTGCATGACTCTCAAAAGTTTAAATGTGGTCACCATATGTGTGTTGAATGTATGCAGTGTAAATCTGGCTCCTTTGTAGTCCATTTCATGAAGAAAAGAAAAAAATAGGGAAGGTCTTGCAAAAGCCTTTTTTTAATGGAGTGCCATGAATGCGAAGGAGTTGATCTTTGGAGGTTTGTTGGGTGAAGGGAGATCCCAGGGTTTCATGGACATGTGTGTTGCTGCAAAAGTGAAAATGTTTTAAGACGCTGCCGTTCTGCATCGTTCCTCTGACACAAACTTACTCTGTGTATTAGATAACTGGAGATCCTTTTGTAGGGAGGGTGACTGATCGGGCTCACACTTTATGCTATAATATAATTGAGATGCTGACATGGGGGGGGGGGGGTGAAGCATTTTGTTTCTAAGGTGCGTCATGGTAAGTTGGTGATTTGTATGTTCCTTATCTTTATTGATATGTTTGATGTAAAATGTGTAACAGATGTGTCATTTCAGGGAAACAATGTGTATGGGCATTTGTAATTTTGACATTTAAAAAAAAATATGATCTATGCTTCTATCACCCTCACCTTTATCCTTCATTAATACCAAATAAAAAGTCTATTTACAGATTTAAAAAATCTAAAAGAGGGTTTCTTAACTGTTCTACAGTTTGCCTTGTGCTGTTTAGAATATGGATTTTAATTTATATCACATTTGCTTTCTGTAGTTTCTTTAATGTATCTTGATATTTTTATTGTAAATCTTTTTTTCCTTTCTTCAGATCTTATTGCCATTTCTCCTCCTGTCAAGTGTAATGATGCTTACACTTCTATTAAAATAATTAATTCTACGTAATTAAGCTCATTCCTGTGTGACATTGTCTTAAATATAGTGAAACCTCCGAGCTAGTACAGATGGACAACTTGAGTCCGCTACAGTACGACATCCACCGTAATAAAACCATCACATCTGCTCCAGCTGGCTCTTGACTTCTTCACCTGCTAGTGTTCATAAAACTTCTTAAAAGTAGGATTACTGTTGGACCAAGATGCTAGCCTGTACGTGGAGGGACAGTGTTTAGCTTAAGGTAGTCGATGCTTGTGTGGGACAGGCATTGACATGCTCCAACCAAGTGCATCACAGATGTTCACTAAAACACCTCCTGCCTCACTTTCGCAACACTGTGACTCGGTGCTTCATCCAACAATTATTTTAAACTGGCAATCTGGTAAACTTGTCCAACAGGAATTGGCTGCGGGTGTGGAGGTGAAAAAGTAGCATTCCTCACCCCTCCTCTGTTTCCACTGCGTGAATGTGCACCACAATCCGCTGTAGGTTTGCTCTGCAGCTGAATCTGCAAGATCACGGGAGAACTTAAAGATCATTCAGAAATCGTGAGATCAGGAGATAAGAACAAACATCCAAGTTATTTTGCCTCTCTGGGTTTAATAATGTTCATCTGTACATGGTGTTTAAAGGCTTTATATGCAATTTCTGCATGCTAACACAACAATGCAGCGTGAGTTGTTTGTGTTGCATGCTGGTGCTCAAGGGCGACATCTGCTGGATCAAAAAAACGCATATAAAGCCTTTAAAATTGACCAGCTGCTCCATGGTTTCCTATACCTGCCTTCCTGTTTGGGTTGATCTGCTCTTTTCAGCTTGACATGTGTGGTGGATGCAGGCTCCGTTGAAAATAGATACATAGATAATAGATACAGAGCGGACAAACACTTCTGGAATGTACTGGAGACACATATGGACGTCAGTCTTGCAGTGCAATTTAGCGGTCAACCTCATGAAACTGATGGTAATGACGATGGTTTTTGTTTGATAACAAGGACTTTTAAGATGGTTTCTATCCTGATTAGAGCTCTCAAGAACTGCTGTCAATGTTGTGCTTTGCCTCTGGTCACTTCCTGTCAGCACCTGTGTGTCCAATCAGACTCAAAGCTGATCGTTTGCTCTTACTGACATTGTTCCCTTTTTTCTAGATCCTTGCTTGTGTTGTTCTTACTCTCTGGTCTACGTCGCTTTGGAGAAAAGCGTCTGCTAAGTGAATTGTAGAATTGTAGAAACTTCTGTCCCTTTTCATATTTCTAAACTGGTGCAACACTTTGAATGGCTTCAATGAAAGAAAGTCTACAGCCATCAAGATAATTTGAAGAAAACTAGGACTTTATCCGGACTTGCCCTTTCATACATCAGGCACACAGTCAGTAGTGGTCCATGACACTTTTTCAACTATTAGAAATACTCTGTGACTCTTCATACAGCTCACTCAGACATCACAGGGACCTCTTACAAGGGGGCTAGAAGGTTAGACCCTTTTAAGTTCCAGTTTACAATTCTGACATTTGAAGGGTCACTTGTAGATCCTTAAGTAATGTCGGGACATTTAAAGAGGTGCAGTGCATGTGTTAAAGTGGGTAGGGTACTTCTGTCTTTAGATGTTTTGAACTCGTTCATTAAGACTATACTCTGGCCTTTAACAACATCAGGCAGTATCAAGGCTCTCGTTGTTTAAAGGAATTGGCTCGCTTACCTGCTATCGACTGTAAAGCATTTTAAAGTCTTGATTGAAAGTCAAAGTATGGTGTGGTGCATTACTCATGTTACAGGCAGAATGTACACGTGCTCATTGTGTACTGCTCCGTTTCACAGTCTGAATAATTGGCTGTGTAGAAGAAGGGATTCTGCAGATCTTCTCTCTTTCTGGCAGGCGTGTTTTAGTCGCCCCGCAAAGAGTCCATTCCATACGTGTCAGGTGGTGTTGCGTTTCTGGGGCATTTCCCTCTATTTCCCCCTCCTCCTCTTCCAACAGCATTGCTCTAATCCTGTGTGGGATATCTATGCCACCTACCACCACCCACCCATCAACGCACCCTCACCAGTAGGACCACCCTCTCAGGGGTTTGCTAGCTGAGCAGGCGTTAGGAAAGTCAGTCACAAAGATTCTTCTTACATTAGATTGTATCATCGGTGCACCTGAACAGTGACATTTATACTCTTAATTTAAACAGTTGGGTATATTACATCGGTGACACTTGTGGTCCAGAACAATGGGAATTCCCTTTGAAGAAGATTTGATCTTATCTTACTTATATCTCATTATTCATTACTTACAATCAACTGCCAAATGCACTGACCTTATAACACCCATTTACTCATCTTCTGACCACCCAAAACGGGGTGTAGGCCTACATGTCGCATTCACAGACTGATGGTGGAGACTGCTTTACAAAGTGCCTGCTATTTAATCCTACTTGTACGCATTCATAAGTCTTTTTGTTCAGTGTCTTGCCCAAGGACACTTCAACATTTGGACTGAAGGAGCTTGGGATTAAACCACAAACCTTCAGACTGAGAGAAGACTGACTCCTCTACAGAACCACAGCCGTTTATTGGTCAATAACACCTGATAGTGATCCCCTGATTTCTTTTCATCTATTTCAACTCATGACTTGAGTTGGGTCCCATGAAATATTTGTACAACTATCAATTGGACCACAGGTATGTCTGTGATGCCTATAGAAACAATCTAACCTTGAAGATTCCATGTACTGACATCTGCCAAACAAACCCCCAAATCCCCCTTAATCAATCAAATGATTTAATTTGCCTAATGAATTGGTGTCTGACCGAACATGTTGTGATGGTTTCCCTGTAGCTTAATGCATGGGCATAAAAATCAATGGGTGTTCAATTTTTAGGTTCAACTTCTAGATTTACTTTAAATGATGGTTGAATTTATCCAATGAAACGAAAACAAATAATCCTACATTAGTGTCTCGTGCAGTTATTGGTCATGCAAACCAAGCCTTCCTCAAAAGTCACTATAAACCCAATTTAATTTCACAATGTAAGATTTTAAACATGGCCTTAAACAATCTGTTGCAGGTTGTTCCGACAATGCATGGTCAGACTTTGGTTGGTAGATGATTGCATTGTATCCACTGCACGTAGCGCCTTGTTGTGTAAACAGGACCTGTCTGAGCAGTTGGTATTCGGATCTGCCCTTGATCTGCCCCATTGCTTTATGAAGTGGGATTGAGGGCAGGAGGGCTGAACAGGGTCTATTGTGTGTCGAGGTGAAAGAGTCATTGGGGTAAGAAGGTTTGGGTTACTGGAAGGAGGGTTCACTCTTGTGAATGAAAAGGAAGGAGATGAGGGCAGGGCAGAGCCAACCGCTGGGCATAAGGTTGAATTAGAGTGGCCCACTCCACAGATTAGGTGACTGCCGAACAGAGCTCAGCGGGTATCCGGTCCAGGACCTTCTTTGTGAAAGTCAGGCTTGATGGATTCCCCAGAACTTGCGATGGTGGATACTTTGACCCTGTTCCCACACAATACCCTCCTTCTGCGTTGAAAACTGTAATGCAAATTCTGTCTCTTGCCAATAATTTGAAAAGTCAATCGCAAAATTCTTTCTGTTATGGATGTTGATGGACAGAAAGGCTCATGGTTGCTGGCTTCCGAAACATTTGAAAACAGAGCTGTGGTACCCTTTGACATTTCAAGCCACATTGATACCCTCAGCCACTCAACTTTCTAACAATGGAAGAACGTGCATTTATAAGCAGACTTGCAACACTTTCTTGACCTAAAAATGCATGCTACTTTTTATGACTCCCCTTGCTGCTGCTACTTTAGAGATTAAGGACCTATGGCCAACCCTTTGTGGACGTTCTTCTCTTAATATGTGCTTAATTGACATGTGTTAAGTGGAGTATCTTGATGATGAACTCTGAACATAGACACACCTTGTCTAAGGCCCTGGATTTTCCCATTTCCTTTAAAAGCTAATGCTCTCATCTCTTTTTTTTTTGTCAGTGTCAGCATCAAATGTGACATTGAGTTCTCTTGTTGCAAGCTGTTTGCACAGTCATGTACAACAAAGTTGGGCCTAGCCTTGTCCTTATTTGGCCTTTGTTCATATTGGTACTCCCAAAGCAGTCACTTGTATACATGAGCACTCCACAGTGCCCTCTCTCATCCATCAGTACATTAGACCAATAGCTGTGTTAATTGTGCATTCGAGAGATGTTTAAAAATGTGTTAGGTGCAGCAACTCCTGATTCAGTCGCTCTATGGGGTATTGAAGACACTTGCAGACATTGCAATAAGCATTCTGATGGAAGCATACTAGATCTGCCTGTACTTTTCCCTAATCCCATCCTATATATGACTGAAACTAAAACTTAGAACATGAGTTACCAACTCACCTGGAACCCATCGCCAACTTTTCAGGGCTTCTGTTGTGTCCTGTGGTTAACAAGAACCAAGATTTCCATTACTGTGGGTTGTCACTGTTTACGTCCAACTAGCAACTTATAGCGTGATTGGAGTTGTAGTTGAGAAACAACATATGACTATAACAGATTTACTAACCAAATTGTACATTTACTAATTGTAAATTGGCTTTACAATGATTCAGAGATTTCATTATGGCAGATTGCATTTCTCCCTTTTTGCTCTCTTCATCCACTGTTGTCCTACAACGAAAGCCCAGTGAAACTCTTGTGAACAATGCTCCTTGTACTACAACCCCAAACACAATGCACATTATCATTCAGTTCACTGGTGACATACAGATAACCATTGCTGCACTTTGTAAGTTGACCACCTACGTATAGAACAATTCTAATCGTTTCCTATCGTGTCATCTGTTTCTAATGAATTGTTTAGAGTGTAGGTGAATGGGAAAGGCAAGAGTGTTGATGCAAGCATTGGGGTTTATCAACCCATCTTGATCTTTTCCATCCGAGACATTTCCCAAACATAAACTCCAGGTAAAGAAGCATCCCTGGCCCAGTTGGTCATCTTGTAACTATTGATTCCCTTTGTCAGTCTTTGTGACAATCCCTTTCACAGGTCAGTTAAGAGTATGCGTCCATTTACACAACAAGACGTGGGAGGTATAAAAGACGCCTCCACAGAGAGCCTTGGTGCTGCTTAATGGGAGCACGGGGCCTGCCCTCAGTCCTGGTGCCTTTCACACATCTTGCTCCCTGCCTCTCCAGTTACTTCCACTGTCCTGCTGCAACAAAGACCCAACTGACTGCCCTCTCCTTCCCAGACCCTATCACTGTGGATCCACCTGAGATTTCTCTCCCCTATCTCTCCAGCATCTATGGAAATGAAGTGTCTTGTATACCCTTATAAATGAGGCTGTTCCTAATTAAAAAAGAAGGTACACAGAGTATCCAAAGTAACTGATGTTAATTCTGTAACTCTACCTAGGATAGAGCTTGAAAAGCAAGGTTTCAGACTGTGTGTGTGTGTTTCTGTTTTTTTGTCCATAAATGCCCCAGAGAAAAACTGTGCTACTTTGGTGAGTTTGTGTGCCCAGGTGCCCTGAGCCTTAAATGCACTGAGTGAACCCTGATAAGGTATTTACCACAATTAGGACCTAATCTTAAGAGGGGCCAAATGCCAACCAACCATGTTGTTTGGGCAAGAAATGGTACTGCCAATTTCTTTGAAATCACAACACTTAGGAAAGTTGTTTTCACACGTTCACACAAAATTTAGAAAATTTCCAGACAGCCTTGCCTCTGAAACTTCCCTGAACTGTTGTTTAAATATATCCCTCGCAGTGTGTAATTTTCCCTGTCAGACAGTAAAAGCATCGATATGGAAATCCAAGATGACAATAAAGCAACAGAGTCAGGCACTGTAATAATTGCAGTTTTGTTAGGAATTTATTCCAGCGCTGTAATTAACCGTAATTGGGCATATCCAACAGTATCAACAAACGCATGAAAAAGAACATGATAGCAGGCAGACAAGAGTATGAAGAAGCTTTAGAAACAAACAGAAATTGCAAAACTGAGCAGGCTGTGGCTCAGTTGGTAGAGTCATCGTCGCTCAACTGGATGGTCGAGGGTTCAATCCCCAGCTCCTGCAATAACATGTCTGATGTGTCTTTGGGCAAGGAACTTAACACCGAATTGCTCCCACTGTTTCTCACTACATAGCAACCACTGCCATCAGTGTGTGAATGGGTGTGACATGCAGTGAAAAAGCACTTTGAGTACTCAGAAGACTAGAAAAGCACTATACAAGCTCAAGTCCATTTACCATTTACAACTGGCTGTGCACAAGTCGCACATCGGTCGCATGATATAAATGTCATCAACCTCTCCTGCGCGCTCACTGTGAATTATCCTGATGAATTCAATGCTTTGTTCAAACACCACCTTCCCGACTTCACATTAGATTCAGATTCAGATTACTTTATTTGCACCCATAGGTAAATTTGGAGAGTCACGTAATACAACACAGACAATACATAAAAATACTAAGCGCAAATGCACAGTTCATGGGCAAAAGTTCACGGTCTAATTGTACAGTTTTCTCATCTGGAATTTTCCTCACATGGAAATTTCACTAGGGTGCTGGCTGGAAAAAGGCAGGGTAAAATTTGGTCAGTGTTTACATGCAGCTCACTCAAAATTTTCGGGAAAAGTTGCAAGACTTTTTAGGTACTCAAAAGTCAGTGTTCCAAAAGGGGAAAAAAGGCCACAGTGTCTATTCACGTTTTTCCCTGAAATACCTTTTTTATCATTGGCACATTGCAGGTGTCAGTGACAGATCCTGCCCCAAAGACATCGTCCTGTATGAAAGTCTCTTTGTGCAGAACATTCCTTTCCCCTTGCATTAAAAGCATGTCCAGATGCAATTATTCTATTTTCTCATTACACCATCATTTCCAGATCTCTGACCTCCCCTGTCAGCCTTCTAACATATTCCTCTGTTTCCACTCCCCTCTCCCTCAGATTCCTATGCTGTACCTCCCCTCAACTGCCCTCTCCCCCCCACCTTCCCCCTCTCCCCAAACACTGATCTCAGATTAAGTTGAACACTATCCCAGGTAAAGTTTGCACCTGCTGCTTTAGGCAAAGATACTTCCACAACTTCAATAGGTTCTTTTCACTTTTTTCTTCCAAGGACATCATTTAAACACCAAACAGAAACCTTTGGACCGTTGTTGCTTTTGCGGGTTATCCTGTGGAGCTTAAACTGGACAAGAGGGGCTCTTCTATTTGTACATCCAGCCCTTCTGTACTCCCTTTTCTCTGTTGAACACTTCAGCTACTGTCAATTCATCAGTGTCATTCAAGTCCCTCCATCACCACCACCACTCTGTGGATGGTCCTCAGCTGGATGGGATACGACTGTGTGGAGGTTGCCAGGTTAGACCGTTGAGGTGCTAGATGTCCATCTTCTGAAAGCAGGTGAGTGCATCGTTTCCTCCCTTATTTAATTTGTGGATTCCTAGTTTGTGATGTTTTATCGTCACTTGTTGATGGTACAAACTTTTGCTTGTGAGAAAGTTATTTAGCGCTTGTATGTTCAACAATTATTCTGCCATAGACTGCTTGCGGAAACGTCATTTTTGTATCGTGGTCTAATTTCAGATGAATGTATTCACACTTTTTTGTTTCATTTGAAGGTGTCACAAACTTCTTTTAAGGAAAGCAAAGTATACGTATTATGATCCCTCACTACAAATGTAGATACCAGAGCACCTCAAACAAATAACATCTTGTACATCTAACATTGCTTTATTTTCAAGATTTTAAGAAACATGGAGAATGAAAGTCATCCACATTTTTAAAAAGGCTTCTTGTTTATTTTTCTGAATAAGCGGTAGCCTAATATACCAACATTCGCAACAAGAACATTTTTTTCCCCTTCCTCATCATCTGCTTATCCAGTTTTGGGGTCCCCAACAGTAAAATACACGGGCCAACAGGTGCATATCCATTAATAACAGTATTTACTCTAAAAAAGACACAGATTAGATCATTTTTAAATATAAATATATAATATAATGTCGCCACAGCATGATTATGAATTGACATCTCATATTGGATTGGACTCAACTGTATATTTTAAATTAAATTCATGTGTTTCAGAGAGTTAAATATACTGATAAGATAGGTGACTTACTTGATGTAGTTAGAGATTTTTCTTTTTGGGGGTGACCTCAGAAATTTGCTCCTTAAAATGACTTGCTGATCTTTTATGTAGGAAATAAAGGAGAGGGGGTTATCTTAACTGTCCTGCTAAAAGGACAAAGTTACACCAGTCCGATAAGATGGTGAGCTGCAAGAGTCAAACGAGCAATTGTGTTAATCTTTCTGATGACAATGTTTGATGGGAGGCTGATGATATCAGAGCAGACCTCTCTCAGCGGTGCTCGCTAATCTTGGCACACCTGAACAAAATTTAACATCGGGCTGAATAGGATTCACACATTAGAGAAATTTGAGAGACATATCTAATTGACTTCACATACCTCATGTTTCAGCAGTCACACATCAACGTGTCGTTTCAGAACATACAAAATGTTGGTACTACAGGTAACTACAAATAGACTGGTTTACAGAGCAAAGTCCTGTTTTCAATCTCTAAAATAAATGGAAAAAGTTTGGACACGTCTCAACAACTACACACCTGTTGTGTGTAAGAATAATCCCAAATCAAATGGTCACTTACCAAATTTTTCTGAACTTATATTTTGTACACTCAACCAAAAGACAGCCCCATGACACAATGTGAACAGCTCAATTAAACCTTGACGTTGACCTAACCTTCTGCTAAGTGCCAGTTTGACCAGCACACCAGCCTACCGCCTCTCTGAGAACAAGTATTCAATTATAAGATGGTGTAGGGTCTGTTTATTTGTTCTTAAAATATAGTTTGGTATAGTTTAGTTTACTAATACTTTTACTAATATTGTTTTATTTTGCAAGTTATTTGTTTAGTAAATTTAGTGTTGCAGAATTAGTATTTTTTATTTTGTTGAGTATTTGGGTTACACTGTGGGCACCTGAGGTTTTAGAGATAAGAAGGCAGGTAGAGGACCACCATGCACCTGGGTGGGCCTTTGGTTTTTACCAGCGCTAAAGAAGCAGCAGGGGCCAGGATTTTCTTTACTCTTTTGCATGAACAATGGACTTTAGCCTGCTTACACCAAATCCCCATAGTTCATCAGTGGCCTTTTGATTATGTTTGATATATGTTTTATTTAGATTTTTTTCAGACAAATAGCCACTACATATGGAGAACATATCCAGTTGGAATTACTCCATAAATAGACAACATTTTTAAAGCTCAGCATTGAACGTCCTGCTAAAAATTCTCCAATGTCAATCTTGTGATGATTCAAATATTGTAGTATAAAAGTTGTATCAGCTATGGGATTGGCTCATGTCCACTTTCATCACTTCTAGTTTATGTGAAATGCATGGTGGTCAATTTAAAAATATCAGTTAAAGTATAAACTGCAGGATCTAGATTATGCAATGAGCCTCCTGTCATGCTTCCATTTATGGAGAAATTCTGCTGACCTCATGCTTTCTGCAAGGTAAAGTTTCCATAATCCCCAACACTACATGACAAGACCACAGTCTCCATGCTAGCAAACTACACCCCAAAAGTGGCAAGTCCAATAAATATTTGAATCATGTAACTAGGCAGACCTTGCCTTCAATCCGTAAACTCTAAATATCTTAAAACAGTATTATGTAGCGTTTCCTTTGGTGATTTAGCCGTTTCAGTGCCAGAGCTCCCCTCCATGTGAAGATGGTCCACCAAAGCAGATCCCTAATGGACACTTTTTAGCAAGGGCACCGTTGATGCATGCAATCTTTGGAGAGTATCACAAGTCCAAAATACCATAGTTACAGACACGAACGCTTATGAAGACAGGCAGAAGGTCTCTACTTTTGTAGCTGGAGTGGATCAGTGAGGCTGTTTATACCTGCATATTCATCCTTCCTGGCTGATCTGATAGCACCATACGTGAGGCAGCTTTGTTCTACCAGTTCTTAAGTTGGGAAGTAGTCTTTGATACTGCCCGGGAGGCATGAGCGTTTACACTACCAAATCAATGCTTGGACGAATGCTTGCCAGACCACCTCCATATGTGGTCTGAGTTGCCAGATCTCAATCTATCCTCAGGACGCATTGGGGTCTGTTCACACCTAGCTTTAAGGCTCCTAGTTTGTTATTGATCGGCCGGAACCGATGTCAATGCAAGGTGTAAACAGCAGTTTGGTCACACGGGTTAAAATTTAGATTGGTGAATTAATTCTTTGAATGTACAAATACTTGTTTTTCTTAATAAAGTTAAAATGCAATGTGGTGTAAAAAATTTTCACTTGGCTGAACACTCTACTTTGCCAATGGGAAACTTGCCAAGCCAGGCACTGAACAGCCCCAAAGGGCCATTGCAAGGACCTTGGCAATTGAAACCTACTCACTTAAAGCCATTAGTGTCCCAGTGTTTACCATCCTCTCCCTTCAGCCAACAAGGCATGGATTGCTCCCAAAAAGAAGTGGTAATGAGGTCCTAAGCCGCCTTGCGGCTTGAGACATAGAGACGCTGGAGCAGAGTGGGCCAGGTCTGACAGCTGCAGGGAACCCAGGTACAGAGAGGCCCGTACTCCACTGTTGCTGACTCACCTGGGACTGTAAGGCTAATGTGATCCTGTAACATTGTTCTGGCATGCATAATAGGGCCTTTTCAGGGCTCCTCAGGGGAGACCTGGGAGCCTGATCTTAAAGAAGTAACGTGACGTTGGTTTGATGGTGTTCCCTCCACTCTACATTTGCCTAACAGCCTTGTTTATGAGAAGTTGCCCTATGACTCATGCTTGCCTTAATTTTCTTTAACTTACGCTCTAAGAGCAAGATAGATAAAGTAACCATTGCTCAGCCAAAGTTGCTCAATACTAAAGGAAATGGAAACATAATGAGGGAATAGTCACCCTTTTGATGGGATCGCTCCCCTCCTTGTCTGTCTCTGTTTTGTAGAATGGTCAGGCCAGGCTGTCCAGTCATTCTGCTCCACCTCTTCAGCATCTTTGTACAGACGCGAGGTATGGGATTCAAAGATATTGATTAATTATTTCTAAGTCATACTCAATATCAAGTTCTTTTTCTTTTTTCAAAATTGTTGTGCTCTAATTCTTAATTCTCCTTTAGCTAGCACTAAGGATATCCTGTATCCATATGGACCTGGTACTAGAGATCTAGAGACCCCAAAGATGGATGATGGAAGTTCTCCTGAAGTTACTCTGCTCATTTCCTTCATTTTCTTCAATATCCCGTACCGTTCCATCTATGTAATTATTGAGCAAACCAATCAAACTCTGATTAGGTCATTCTTAATTCTTTTTTCCAATTGAAAACAATGTTGGATCTTTCCACAGATCAACAACAATGGTGTCATCTCCTTCAATGTGCAAGTAAGCCAGTTCACACCTGAGGCTTTCCCCCTGAGTGACAGCAGATCATTCATTGCTCCACTTTGGGCAGATGTGCACAATGGCATTCGAGGAGATGTTTACTACCGGGAGACCACCGAACCAGAAATACTGGAGAGGGCGACACAAGATGTACGAAAGTACTTTAAGACTCACCCCGGCTTTACAGCAACCTGGGCCTTTATTTCAACATGGCACCAAGTCACCTTCTACGGTGGAAGCCAGACAACCCCGGTAATAACCTGCATATAATATCCCACATGAAGGTCAACAACTTCCTTAAGAAACCACTTTTCTTTTCTTTTTTTAATTAAGCACTCTTCATTCAGTATAACATTTTGGAAAAACTGTCTGTTTCATAAGAGTTAATAAATTCTGTTTAAAAAAATCACAAATTAACATGAAAATAATTGGCCCACTTTGAGGAGTGATTAGGTGCAAATGTGACTGCACATTAGTAATAATATTCAGCCAAGAACCTTTAGTGAGTACCTCTCACTTATTTCACATTCAAAGTCATTGTGACAAGTATGCCTTTTTGTAACGGTATAACAAGACCCAAAAATGTCATTTTTATGTTTAAAATTATTTTCTGAACTGATCTGTTCAGTCTTATCAATTGTTGGGTAAAAAGGTTGATGACTATTCATCGCTGCTCATCAAGGCCAAGCTAGTACCAACATGTGTTAGACAAACTGTATATATTAAAAAATGCCCCACAACGCTTCATTAGCTGACTTATTTCTTGCTTGATTAATGAGAGAAAACCTCAAGGCCTCCTGCTCTTCTTACATGAGCATTTACTTGGTGAATGGCAGCGACACTTAGCTCTGTGTTTACTTAAAGCTAAGATACATGACTGTTGTTAGATCAGTAACACCGGTAACACTCTACAATACTGTTTAGCTAATAAGCATGTGTTAACGCTTAATTGATGCCCTAATAATCATGACTTCTTGTAGAACTAAGCCACACATTAATCAAAAGCTATATGATTTTCATACTGAGTCCTACGTGAATTACTTTAATTATATGAATAATTGCTACATTCATTTTAGATTTCCCTAATTAATTAATTTCCTCTATTAATTGAAATGTGTAATTAATGTGTTAATTAACACTATGAGCCAAAGCCATAGATTTCAACTGCGATCATCCAAGCAAGTCATGGCATGATTTTTGTAAATCACAAATTAATGATAAATTCAAACAGATGCTGATTAAGACAGTAGCCCTTGAGTTGGAAGCCTGAATGCCAGTCATGACTTTTAAAATAATTAAAAAAATATCATAAAATTGATGACCATAATGGCTAAGTGTATCTAGACATTAACTAAGAAAGTATACATGCAAATGAGTGCAACAGTATTGTAAAGTGTTTCCAAGATATCTTCAGTGTTTTCCATGAGCCCTGGCTGTTGACCAGATACCTGGACAGACAATCACACGTTTTAAATATATTTTACAATGGAGCAGGGTTTTCATAATCAGAGCTCCTGGACCTTGGATTTATAAAGAAACAAACTGGTCATAGTTATATGTAGGGCATTTGTTAATTGTTTCTAGGGTTCTTCTCCATTGTGGTATTTTTTCTAGATCTCTTTGTATTTTATATTATAAGAAATTGTCTTTCTTCTTTCTTTGTAAAACCAACTTAATCCTCTTGTTTGATTCAAAGGTGAACACGTTCCAAACTGTACTAATCTCAGATGGCGTGACGTCCTTCAGCATGTTTAACTATGGAGAAATCACATGGAGCACAGGAACAGCCAGTGGTGGAGATCCTTTAACAGGACTGGGTGGTACTACGGCTCAGGTATTCTGAAGTCTGATCATTTTGTATGAGGGGGAGGGGAAACGCTTATTTTCCATTGAAATGATACAATCAACTTTTCGGCTCATTCCCCTCACACCTTTCCCCTTTTCAGTCAGGTTTTAATGGAGGAGACATTGGTCACTTCTTCAATCTGCCGGGATCACGTTCCAATGATGTAGTGAACATTGAACAGACAACCAATGTAAATACCCCTGGACGCTGGTTCTTCCGTGTAGACACTGAACTGATAGATCCTGCCAATGGATGCAGCTTCAATGGCAAGTTCTATTGTCAGTAATTATAACCAGTTACCGCATGTTTAGTTCGGCAAGGACTGGGAGAAGTCAGTAAAAGAAATTCATACAATTCCTTAGTAAGGCTTGTAGGGTTTTACTTACTGTATCTTTGCTTCATCCTATCCAGGGCGTTTTTACAGACGAGGAGAGATCTTCTGGTTGTCTGACCAGTGTTCTCAGAAGTGTCGCTGTCTTGACATCGACAACGTGGTTCAGTGCCAAGAGGCTCCTTGCGGGCAGCTGGAGATCTGCGAGCAGCAAGATGGGGCATTTTACTGCCAGCCGACCCGCACTAGCACTTGTGTGGTATTTGGAGACCCTCATTACCACACCTTCGATGGTTTCCTTTATCACTTCCAGGGTACCTGCTCTTACCTGTTGGCTCGACCGTGTTGGGAGGTGGCGGGGCTGCCCTTCTTCAGTGTGGAAGCCAAAAATGAGAACCGTGGTATCACCTCTGTCTCTTGGCTTAGAGATGTCACGGTGGATGTGTATGGTCATCGAGTCATGTTACCCAAAGGCAGCTTTGGAAGAGTCCAGGTGAGAATCTGTGGACATCATTATTTCTGGACTTTCCAAAGTCAAAAGACTTGCCTTCTATGCAATTTTTGGTTGGGGTGATACAAAAGTGATTTAGGGTGTATTTGCAACATACAGCCCTAAACTTCTAACCTTCACAAATCTTTACATTTAAGTAGTTGGTTGTAAGTGTTGTAAGGTAAAAGGTGCTGCTATGACTCTGAGGTAGAGCAAGTTGTTAGATGATTGGAAGAAGTACACTTTGATCCCCAGCCCCTCCAGTTGGTATGTCCAAAGCCAATTTTTCACATATTCACTCCTGATAATTTCTAGAATATTTCAGGTAGGCTGTCCCTAAAATTGTCCTGAGCTGCTTGTTTAAACATGCACCTCACAACAGCAGACTATACCTGTTGTTTTTCTGGTTTTTGTTTGTGTAAAGCACTGTCTTGGTGTCCTGCACCAGAAACTGAATCCCAAATTGCATATGATTAAGGAGTTGGACAAAATTGATTCAAATTCTAAATAGAATCTGAGTTGGTTTCCTACCATTGTAAATTGTTCTTTTTCTAATATTTTCTCTGTTCTTCTGTCTAGGTGGATGGCTTGATGAAGACCTTGCCGGTCCAGCTCCAACTTGGCGCTATTAGGGTATACCAGTCTGGGCTTGCAGTTGCATTAGAAACCGACTTTGGACTCTTGGTATCCTATGACGGCCAACACTATGCATCCATCTCCCTACCCAGCTCTTACTTCAACAATACCTGTGGCCTTTGTGGTAACTACAACGATGACCCGGCTGATGACCCTGTTCTTCCTGATGGCTCTTTGGCAGAAAGTGTTGTGGAATTAGGGGGCGGCTGGAGGGCAGAAGACACAGACTGGAGGTGTACAGATGGTTGTGCTCAGAACTGCAGCATGTGTGACCCTACTACAGAAGCTTTCTACTTTCGCTCAGACTACTGTGGGCTCATCAACAAAACCGACGGACCTTTTAGGGACTGCAGAGCTGTGGTGGACCCGACAGCCTTTGTGTACAGCTGTGTATACGACATGTGCAACAACAGGGATAATATCACAACACTCTGCCAAGCCATTCAGGCTTACGCTTTGGCCTGCCAAGCCATTGGTGTCACAATACGACCCTGGAGATCTCGCACCTTCTGTGGTGAGATTCCGTTGGATAAAGTTTACACATAAGCTTAATGTTTATTTTGTATGTAATTTTTTGTAATTTTTTTCTCTTACTGTCTCCTAGCTTTGTCATGCCCCGAGTTCAGCAATTACCAAGTGTGCACAAGTGCCTGCCCAGCCTCGTGCTCAGACCTCACTGCCCCCTTGTATTGTGCTCACCCTTGCACTGAGGGATGCCAGTGTGACCAAGGCTACGTTCTAAGCGGCAGCCGTTGTGTACAGCGTGAAGACTGTGGCTGTGAGCATAACGGCCTCTATTACCCCCTCAATAACACTTTCTGGGCAGGCCCCAGTGGTGAAGAAGGTGAATGCACTCTCCGCTGCACCTGTGGACCTGCTGGAGAAGTCACCTGTTTCAATGAGTCTTGTAAGGACGGTGAGGTGTGTGTAGCAGAGGTTGGCTTACTTGGTTGCTACCCTCGAAGGGAGGGAGTGTGCTCAATCACCCAAAACTCTGTAACATCCTCCTTTGATGGCACCTTCCTGCTGTTCCCGGATGACAGCTCATACTACCTGTTGAAACTGTGTGCTGCAGTACCAGCCAATGGTTCAATGGTGGAGGTTAAGATAGGCAGGCGACTAGTGAACAAAGGACCTGCTTGGAAAAGGCCTGTTGTAGTAACAGTTGCTAACATGGAAGCACAGATGGGAGGGTTAGATTTTGATACAGTAAAGGTCAGTATTTTTTTTTTACTTTTTGTTGTATTTTTTCAGCTGCTGGATACCACTTACTGTGACAACTATTTGTGTTCCAGGTGAATGGAGAACTAGTTGCGCTCCCATATGTTCATCCATTGGAGACTATGATGATCTACAGAGCACCAGGCAATGCTACAGTGGTGGAGTCCCATGGTCTGCTTCGTGTCCACTACACACGCCAGGGATTTGTAAACATCTCCCTCTCCACCATCTTCTACAATGTTACTTGTGGTCTATGTGGCGTCTTCAATAGCAACTCCACTGATGACCTCCGCCTTCCAAATGGACGCCTGGCAGAGTCTACTGAGCAGTTCACAGATGGCTGGCGGGCCATTGCCGATGACCTTACCTGTAATGGTGACTGTGACGACCTGTATCGAATGTGCACAGACTTGCGTCTCTATCAGAGTCCTTGGATGTGTGGGAACATTAATGATCCTGGGAATAGTTCATTTCTGGCATGTCATGCAGTGGTCAACCCCTCACCGTTCTTCAGGAACTGCTTATATAACATGTGTGTGAAGCAAGGGAATCGCTCAGCCTTGTGTTCTTCACTGCAGGCTTATGCCAGCGCATGTCAGGATGCTCAAGTGGGTCTAGCCTCCTGGAGGAGTGCCGCTAACTGCCGTGAGTAGATATACCTATACTAAAAAGGAACAGGCTGATATTTGGGTTGTTGGGCATTAAACTCAATGATATCAGAATGTATCCATCTGTTTCCTAATCATAATTAAGAAGCTTAACTAGCTAAGCTAGCCAAAAAAAAGACATGTCTTTGTCTTGATGTCATAATTGTGACTTACAGTGACAAAGCTTGTATACAACACAACATCGAAAAATGTGGCTGAAAATTTTCCCTCTCCTTCCTTCTACTTTTTAAATTTCCTCTACCGCTGTGGTTTCTAAATCTTTCCTCTTTAAAGCAAAAAAGCCCCACTTAATTCAACCTAACATATCATTTTTTGATGTGGCTATCTTGAAACAATGATTAACATCAAATCACTCTTATTACATTGTTTTCCTTTTATTCTCCTCCAATATATAGAAGCCATTGTCCGTAATCACAGGAGCTATTTTGACTTGTTGAAAAAAATAAAGTGGAACTAATACCAATGATTATGGTTCTATTCCAACAATTATTAAAATGCAGTGTGGCAGGGCAGACAATGAGGTAATTGGTCACACATAAGTTAGACAAATTTCAAAGTATGCTGTAGAAACAATCTACTGGTGTTCTTTCTTTGAAACACTGCACCAGTGTGTTTGTACTAATGTCAAATTCTAATTTGATGATATATCAAATAGGACACCTGTTTTATCACTCAATCCTTTGAGGCTTGGAAAGTGGATCTGAAAATGTGTTCCTTTGCTTGGCTAAGCTTGGACTCAAAACAGTAAATCAAATTGTATTAACAACCATGTTTGCAAACTGAGGGGCTCGTTATCAGTATTGTCCTAAGGGAATTGCGATTCAGTAGCCGTGGTGGGGCTGAATTCATTAAAACAAATTACATTTTTGTAAAAAACAAATAGGGTTTTTTACAAATTTAGGGTTTGAGACATCGGCGATTTATACTTAGTGTCCCCAATGGGACTCCCATTCATCTGACAGAAACAAATGTTGTTGTTGTGAATTTGGCTGTAGTTTTTGCTTCTTTCTTTCTGTATCTCACCATGTTTTTCTCTCTCAGCTCTTCCATGTCCAGAGAACAGCCACTTTGATGAGTGCACCAGTGCCTGCCCTCTGACCTGTGCCAACTTGGATGAACCTGAAGAGCCATGTCCTCTGCCATGTCAGGAGGGCTGTCAGTGTGAGGAAGGGTTTGCACTGCGCGATGGCCAGTGTGTGGCACGCAGTGACTGTGGCTGTAGCAGCCACGGGCGCCAGTTGGCCACTAATCAGACTTTCTGGACGGATTGGGAGTGCCAGGAGCGCTGCTACTGTAACGGCTCTGACAATAGTGTATACTGTCAGCTCGCACCCTGTCACTCTGAGGAGTACTGTCAGGAGAACGACGGCCTATATTTCTGCCAGCCGCGCACCGAGGCCCTGTGTGTGGCAGCTGGTTACGGGCATTTTCTGCCATTTGCTGGTGTACCATTTGAGCTGCAGAGCTCTTGTACTCTTAGGATGGCTACAACCAACTGTGGGAGAGAAAGCAGGGACTCCACAACCATCAGTGGAACCTTTCCTCAATTTAAACTGGCAGCTCGTAATGAGGAGAGGGACACGGGGCAGGCAATTTGGGTGAGGGGTTTTGTCCTGGAGGTATACGACTTCGAGATCGAAGTGTCTCGAAGCTACAAGAACACTGTCACGGTGAGAGCTTGACAATAAAATCATCAAGATGCATGACTGTAAATTGTGGTCATTCAACCTAAGAAGCTAAGACCTAATGTGTTCATGATTATAATGCAAAAAATATTTATTCCGAAAAAAACCCCAGATTTAACTATTTTAGGAATATAATCGGAAGGCACATTTAATGTACAATTCAAGCACAATCAAATCCCTGTAATACTGATGGAAACCAAAAAATGCATAAAAACAATAACACCTCCTAAAAAGAGTTACAACCCAAATCATAGTCGACACAAGAGCAATCAGTAGAGGAGTATCACATTGCCTCAATGGAAAACCTTTTGGTAAGGAAAATGAATCTTTAAGTACTTTGTAAACTGTGGTATTGTGCTAGCTAGCAGCTGCCTGCCAGCTGTAGCTAACTTTAGCCTATAGCCTATGGCAGAGGTACCTCACTCTCAGCTCATGACACAAACTTACAACCCTCCTCATTCTCTTAATCCTTCATAAAGATAAAGATAAACTTTATTGATCCCCATAGGGGATTTTTTTTGTTACAACAGCTCAAGAAACAGAAATATAATTATCAAAAATAACAAAAAGTTAAAAATCGAACATCAGTGGCAACACAATGTCCCTTTCACCGTAATGCTTGAATTATCAGTGTATGATGGTTGTGAAAGATATCTTCCACTTTACCTTGTTTCTTAGCAGGGCAAAAGTGATGCAATTCATTTTCAGCTAATAAGCTTGAACACAATGAAATGCACCAACCTAATGTATTTCACTCAATCAGTTGTTGGAGCACAAAGATTGTTTATTTTGTCCAAACAATGCAATCAGACTTGTACAGATATAAAACCACCAATCAGATCGTACAACAAGCAGCAAAGGTCATTGATAGAGATCATGACGCTACCTAAATGTCCGTATGAAAATAAGTTAGTGTCTTATTGTTATAAACTGAAGGGAGTTGGATTGCTCTCTCTCTCTCTCTTTCATAAATGTTGTTTAATCATCACCTAGCTCAGACTTCTTAAGGGGAGCAGGCTGCTAGGTTTAGATCCTGGTAGCCTGCTCCTGTTGTGCTTGCTCGTTACAAGAATGTTATATCTCTCCTCCACTTTTATGCATGTCCCAAGAAGGTCATGGTTGTTGTATTTGTGAGGACATACTATTTCTAATCAAGCCGATAGAATATCCAGGCTGAGGGTGAATTCCTCTTTGATTGGCTTAAGGTGGATCTAATTTCAATGGGCATCTTTTATCAGGCTGGATTTGGCTCGGACAAAACCCCGACCCTGAGCGACATTTGGACCGGGTTCACAAACCAACTAAAAGATCTGAGGAGGAACAGAAGTGACACATAACCCACCTCACACACATTTTCATTCCCTTCTGTTGCTGTCTCGTTCTCGCTTATACAATTAGATTATATGAGAAACTCATAGTAGCTCTTTCAGTGAGTCTTAGTGCTATCCATTCATCACTGGGGTTTCCCCCTCATACTTTGGAAACACACAGCTCAGTTTGATTAGAAACTTTGACCTGGTGTTAAAATTGCCTCTTTAGGAATGTGTGTGTAACAGTTAATAGTGTTAAATCTAAAAAACACATTTGAATGAATTTCTCTTCACTCAGGTGAATAAGGAGCGTTTGTACCTTCCTCTGAAGCTGGGTCCAGGAAAAATCCATGTCTTCACCTTGGGCATGCAGCTCATCCTGGAGACAGATTTTGGCCTAAAGGTGGCCTTCGACTGGAACACTCTGCTCCTGTTGACTTTGCCCCGTGACCTCTACAACACCTGCTGTGGTATGTGCCAAGGCATGTCCTTATCCCCACCCACTTTTACCACCACTGACTTGGGCATGACCTGGGCAGAGCGGGACACCTTCTGCCAGGTGGGCTGTGGTGACTCCTGCCCCCGCTGCGGCCTCGGAGACAAAAGCGATTTAAACGACGCCCCTCTAATGGTGGCCGACGCCAACACGAACATGGACGAGGACAACGGGGCGAACGAGGTGAACACTGGCATGCGATTCCACATTGGAGATGGACTGTATGTGTTTGTGGAGCCCGAGGCGGTGATGCTGTGCGGGCTGATTGTGGATCGAGCCGGTGTGTTTGCACGTTGCCACAGCAAGGTGGCCCCAGCGTTCTTTTATCAGAACTGTCTGCAAGACACCTGTTTGGACCAGGGAGCTCAGGATACAATCTGTAACTGGCTGCAGATATATGCCAGCACATGTCAGACCCAAGGAGTGCCTGTTACCGGCTGGAGGAGTGACACACCGTGTGGTGAGTGCAAGTCTGAGCTCACCTTAAGTTCACGATTTACATCCAGGGTGAACAGTGATTAAAGTCTTAACATGTTTTCTTAGATGTATGTTTATCTACTCTGCTTTCTGTTGATTTTTTAAGATATCTGCCTCCTCAGGGTTACATTGTAGTTGACTCCTTTAAGATTTATTTCTTTAAAAAAATATATCAGCAACATCTCTGCAGGAAGAATATCCATGTTTCTCCAATTACTCGAGAGAAAACACCATCAACACCTTATTTTTAGGGACTATTTCTTCAATTGGAAGTAGATCCAGTAAAAAGTGCACAGCTAATGTCTATCAACAAAAAGTCACTCTGACAGACATTTAAAGCTTTGGGGAAGTTAGTTTCCAATGCTCTAAATCTCTATGCTAAGCTAGGCTAACAAGCCTTGGATTTAGTATTAAACAGATTTAATATTTATTCTTTGCTGCAGAGCAGGCCTTTTGTGTGGACAAACAACTCCACTCCAGCCAACTCTTGTCCACAATTATTTACCCCTGACACATGTTTATTCAGGAAAATATCCAACGTGTTCAATACAGTCAGAACAACCCTTAATAACCAAAAACCTTTGCCAACCTGCCTTCTCCCAGTCCAGAGCTGCCCACCTAACAGCCACTACTCCAGTTGTGTATCGGTTTGCCCGCCACAATGCGCCCCCGCCCGCGGACAGAGGGACTGCAGCCAGGACTGTGTGGAGGGCTGCCAGTGTGACCTGGGCTTCGTGCTCAACGGCAAGAGCTGCATCCTGCCACAAAACTGTGGCTGCTACACTGATGGCAAGTACTATGAGGTCAGTCTCACATCCAGCACTCCATGGAATAAACTCAGTGAACTATGCAGCCTGGCTTTTTAACTATAGTTCCAATTGGCCCGTCAACAACACATAATAGTGAATACAACATCTTTAACCTACAAAATCAGGCTGGAATTACACCAGAACAAATCTGGTGTGGATTTTTGCTTGTTTTTTTTTAGCTTTAAAATTATTGCCAGACATATTGTTTTGTATTTTTTACATTGTCTGGCTGATTTTGTGACATTTATTACCAGTGAAGTATATAAATTATATGGAAGGCCAAAACCAATAAAAAAAAAAATCTATAAAGCATCTATATAGTTCAATCAACTAATCATGAATACAGTCTTCAGCCCTGATTTTAACAGGAACCTCCCTTGTTTCAGCCCAAACAGCTGTTTTGGAACAGTGACTGCACCAAGCGCTGCCAGTGCATCGGACGAAACCTGGTCCAGTGTGACCCTCGCCGTTGTAAAGCAGAGGAGGAGTGCACCTTGCGGTACGGAGTAAGGGGCTGCTTTGCACGGCGGTCCCAGCACTGCGTGGCTTCTGGCGGTGGAGTTTTCAGGACCTTTGACGGGGCATCGCTGCGCCTCCCGGCCTCCTGCTCCTTCGTCCTGTCCACTAACTGTCACAAGCTGCCTGACCTCTCCTTCCAGCTGATCGCCAACTTTGACAAGTGGAGCACACCAAACCTCACCACCATCTCTCATGTCTACCTTTACATCAACGAGGAGAATATACTCATCTCTGGCAACACTGTCAAGGTGAGTGGCGTGTGACAGTAAAAAGTGTTAAACCAGTTTTGTAACATCTTTCAATAACTTGGTCATTAGCTTATTAAACAGCTTGAATTGTTCATTTGTGCCCTGAAATACCATTTTAGTGTCTTTAATGTCTTCAGCAGTTTAGCTAACTTTTGTTTATTCAATTGATTTTTATTGTTTTTATCCTTTAAAGCATTCCCGCATCTCACATTTCATTACTTCTAATTATTTCTTTAAATAAGGAATAGATCCTAAAATTAGGAGTTAAATCTTGAAATCTCCGATTTTTTCCCCTCTAAATGTGACCCTAATACTCCTTTATATTAGGACTTTATTTTTTTATATACTTGACGTACCGTACTTCCCTCTTTGTTCTGTTTTGGTCAAAGATTCCTTTCTTCAAAAAACTCAACGAACAGATCAGGTTTAAAATTCCCTCTTCTCTCCAGAATACTTGGATGAGTTCTTGTGGTCCAAATTACCAATTACCTCTAATAGCCTGGTCGAGCTCCTCTATTTCAGACTTGAGGCCATTTTATTCCACTCAGTGAACTCACAGAGGTAGTTAATGATTTGCTGATTGCCTTTAGCTTTGGCTCTCATTGAGTCTTTATTTGCTTTATCTGAGGGGGCCATTCATGGTCATATTTTTCTGAACTGCCTATCAGTGTTAATGAATTCAAGGAGTTAAGGTCATTTTCACAAGAACAGCAATTAGAGCTCCATCTCAGATCATCACAGTCTTTGCTGTGGGCTGCTTCCTGTCTTTCTGTTAAATAATACCCCTCATTTGAAAGGTTGTGCTTAAAAAAAAATCTTGTTATGCAGATGACACCCAAATCTACATTACTGCCCATGGTGATTGGGACATATGTTTAAGCCCAAAAAACAACTTTTCTGTTTTTAAATATCAGGACAAAAACCACAGTGATAGTTTTATCAAATATTTGTATTGTCATGTACCACTCTTCAACTTGGCAGAGTTATCATGAAGCTGGACTTAGATTAATGTTTAATACCTCCAACCTTCAACAACAGAACTGATGGTATGAATAAAGTCTTTTACATTACAATAGTTTTCCAATTATAAACACTGGCACGTGTCATAACTTGTTTTCATACATTTATAAGCTCAGACATTATTGATATGATCATCTTTAAAAAGTCCGCTGGTTAATTGTTTCAGTGCCAGAGCTTTATAACATTGTAAATCACAATGGTTTGTCATATCGTCCAATGCAGGGATTTGTGTTTATAGTACTGTTAGTAGAAAAGGCTTTTTATCTGCCAAGGAGAGATAACACTTTTACTTTCACAACAGTCTTTACAGCTTATAAATGCCAGTGCAGCCGAACAATACTTGTGGTTCAACCAACCACATTGAAAATAACTATATGTCACAAAAGCATGCCAAACTAATCACAGCATAACATGTTCTTTTCAACACAGCCTAATAACATCACACGAACGTAAACTTGGGTACAATACCTGACGGCTGAACCAACAAGCCAACCAGCCGGGATGCTATAGTACTTTTTTTTTTTTTTTTTAAGACATTTTCTGGGCTTTTTTTGCCTTCACTAGATAGGACAGCTGAAGAGAGACAGGAAATGTTGGGAGGAGAGAGTTGGGGATGACATGCATAAAAGGGCTGAGGTCAGATTTGAACCCATGGCCACTGCACTGAGGACTATTGCCTCTGAAGGGGCTCACGTCATAACCACTAGGCTATTGGTGCCCCACTACAATACTTTTTAAACAGCAGTACTTCCACTCCTGCATCAAAATTGTGTATATTTGGTAATAACATTCACTGTAGTTCATAAGACACCACACAAGGATCAGAACAATAAAATAACATATTTCATTAAATTTGCAGTTAGTGTGAAAGGGTTGGGACATCTTGTCATTTCTATTTGATTCCACCAAAGTATTTGGTGTTTTTATCTGTTGTTACTGATTTGATTTAACTTGCTTATTAAACATTCCCTTAATCTTGAAATGTTTAGGGATTTGTACTTATAATATAACGGTACATTTGAACATGTCATTAGATTTTACTCAATATTACCCTCCTCTTAATTACATAAATATGTCCTCCTGTATCTTCACAGGTCAATGGTACACCAGTATCAGTACCGTTTGTAACTGGGCTGATGACACGTCTGTCCACTAGTGAGGGTTTTATCGTCATCGACACACCACAGGACATCCAGGTGCGGTACAACCACTTTAACACCCTAAGCATCACAATGGGCCAGCGGCTTCAGAACAAGGTGTGCGGCCTCTGTGGGAACTACAACGGAGACCCCAGTGACGACTACATCACCTCCAGAGGCAAGCCGGCTGTGAGCGCCCTGGAGCTTGCCCAGAGCTGGAAGACCAACGGTATGCAGAACAGGTGGGTAAGGCTTACTGATATGGTGGAATATATGACAAGATGATAAGCTTTTAATTAAACACTTTATTTGTATAAATTCATCCATTACCCATTGCTGTCACTTTCTCAACATCTCCTATTATTTCCCCCAATGTGTATATTTAAATGATTTAATGGTCTCTATAGGGGCATAGCAGTACTGTATGTAGAGTGTTAGAAGGATGAAAACCAAAGTAGCATCAGATAAATGAATTACATTTTGAATTTAAACTTGATCTTTCTCTGTTAGCTGTGATGAAACCCAGTACGTGGCTCTGGCCCAGTCCTGTGATAACACGGCGGTGGCGGCCCTACAAGGTGAAGACGCCTGCCAGAAGCTCACCCAGCTGAAGGGTTTCTTCCAGCCGTGTCACGGCCTGCTGGATCCGCGGCCCTTCTACCAGTCCTGCTACCTGGACGGCTGCTACAATCACCACAGAGCTCAGGTCTGTGGCTCGCTGGCGGCCTACGCGGAGGCCTGCCGCTCCCTGGGGACCCTCACCACCAAGTGGATCACCCAGGAGAACTGCTGTAAGGGCACCACGAGGCACTAGTAGAAGAATAAATACCTTTCATACGATGATATTTTCTTTATAGAAACACTAAAATGCTAAAGTACGATGCCTTTATAAAGCAAATAGAGAAACTTAGTGATGTGACTTTCTTACATCCCACTGTCCAAATCCAACTTTTGGCCACTTGCGTAGGTGTTTGGACAAGTTTAAGTTTAAGTAAGTTAGCATTGTGTGTGACAGCTAACATTGTGTGTGGACCTGTCTTTAGCAGAATGGATCTACGACCCCTGTGCAGGAGAGATCTGCACAAACTTCACCTGTGAGCTGGAGAACGGAGGTGACCTGTGTGGCTGTCCCGAGTTACCTACCAGCAATGGTGAGCGCTTCATAGGGAATGACTGTGTGTTTTATATCATCGCAGAACTCTGACATCAACTTATAAGTTAGTTTTTACTGTTTCTTTATGCTCCATGGTTGTGCCCAGGTTCATGTTGAAATGTATTAAACAAAGCGATCTAACTGTGAAGAGATGTTCTGATACTGGATTCTTTGGGTGTTGTGTTAATTTCAGACCTAAAAACCTCTCAAAAAAATATTGATTATTACGATTAAAATACATAAATATCTCAATAACTTACATTTAACATTCACATTCTTTCACAAGAATCTCTTCAGTTTATCAAGATTAGTTATTCATGTACCTGTGGTTGTATCTTGCAGGTGATGACGATATACTCCAGGCGGAGGTGACCTGTAAGCATGCTAAGATGGAGGTTTCCATCTCAAAGTGTAAGCTCTTCCAGCTGGGCTTTGAGCGAGAGGACGTCAGGATCAACGATGAGCACTGCCCCGGCATCGAGGGAGAGGACTTCATCTCCTTCCACATCAACAACACAAAGGGACACTGCGGCTCCATCGTACAGGTCAGGCTGCACTCATATGTATTCGTACTTCTAGCTGGATAGCCCTGATTTAAACAACTCCAGCTTCCCTTTGATGACCAGCTTTAAACTCAACTTTTTCATCAGAATCCCTTTAACTTTTTTTTAACAGGGATGCTCGATAATCTCAGTAAATCAGCTGGATCTGCCACTATTAACGTCCTCCTGAACGAAAAGCTGCAACCTTTTTAAAAAAGGAATGCCACACAAACTTTAAACAGTTAACCTACAGGCTATATCAACCCAAAAAAGATGCTCATAAAAAGAAATTACAGTAGAAACTCATGGAACAAGTAGGGCCTGGAGACCCCGGCCACATTTTCAAAAAGCTGGAAAAAGGTGCCGTGCAAACCACGTACTGTACCGTTGCTTATATCACCTGTCCTTAAAGGAGCAATCTGTAAGATATCTACTGAATTTAATCATAAAATGACCTTAATGTCATCAGACATTTAGGAAACATGCTATGTTGAAGTGCTGGCTTCTCTGACAACAATGCAGCAGCCAGTATGTCCTCCTTCTAACTTTAGATTCTGCTCCTGAATGCTCTGGATTTGTTTGGACCAGAGATGGTAGGCGGTTTTAAGGCTGACCCCCACACGGCCGTTTTGGACGCCCCTCGGTTTGTCAGATATGAGAGCAGTTATCAGGTCAACAGGTGTTGCAGCGATGGAATCGGGCAAGAGAAGTGGTTCAGATAGAAGTGATTGTACCCGACCTAAAAAGCCTCTGCATGTTTCTAATAAGCTCCACGAGCAGAAACGTGCTCAAACTAGGATCAATATTGGAGATGCTTTTTGAAAAATGGAGAGAGGTTAGAACACAGAAAGGTTTACAGACCCATGCAGAGCTGGATAAACACTGAAGCTTCAGTGTCTGGGACATGGCAAGGAGGAGGGGGCGGGGTGATACTAATAGTATAAAATTAATAGTTTTCTTTTTCTCAAATTTTGTTGTTTCATGTTACATCTGTTTTGTCATAATGTATCATAACGGATGTCACCATCTCACTGGTTGTAAAATAAATCTACCTACAGGTACAAATAAAGTAACTAGAAACTAAAAAAATGACTAAGTTTACTTGTAATGTTTCTTGAGCTGAACCAAAACTCTCATTTCAACACACTTAAAAAAACGTGCTTGGAGCAGTTGATGTGATATCTTAAATGAAGAGCTTTATCTGGACTTGTCAGGTGAATGTTGCTTATATTAAGTGTAATGAGATATTTGTTTTACTGGAAATTAGACAGAAATACCCGTTAAGATTTGAGTTTTTGCAGTGCATATTTCCCAAATCTTCCTTTCTCTACAAACTCTTGTTATAAGAACACCTGACTTTTGTTCTCTCTGTTTTCTGAATGTTGATGTTTTAAAAGTACCTTCGTCTCTCTGACAGTCCAACAGCACACACATCATGTACAAGAACACGGTGTGGATAGAGAGCGTGAACAACACCGGGAACGTCATCACGAGAGACAAGACCATCAACGTGGAGTTTTCCTGCGCGTATGAACTGGACCTGAAGATTTCTCTGGAGACGGTCCTTAAGCCCATGCTCAGGTCAGAGAGCGAACATGGAGACAACACAGATTTAGCTTTAGAACGAATATGTGGACTTTAAAATCACACAACATGCTTCATGCCACCCTCCATTTCTCTTGCAGTGTGATAAACCTCACCTTGCCGACCCAGGAGGGAAACTTCATCACCAAGATGGCGCTCTATAAGAACAACTCGTACCGGAATCCATACAGGGAGGGGGAGGTGGTGCTCAGCACGCGGGACATCCTGTTTGTCGGGGTGTTTGTGGAGGGGGCGGATGAAAACCAGCTCATCCTCATAGTGAACATGTGCTGGGCCACGCCGTCTCGCTACAGCAGCGACCGACTCCGCTACATCATCATAGAGAGAGGGTAGGATTTCATACAAACACACAGTACAATATGACATGACATGAAAACATTCCTTGATTAAACTATCTACATCTCCAGGTGTCCAAACATTAAGGACAACACCATCGGCATGGCGGAAAACGGAGTCTCTCTCACCTGCCGCTTCCACGTCACCGTCTTTAAGTTCATCGGGGATTACGACGAGGTCCACCTCCACTGCGACGTCTCGCTGTGTGACTCAGAGAAAAACGCCTGCAAAGTGGTGAGAAAAAAAAGTTCATCTTCCTTTTAATAAAAAGGCCGACGATGGACACCTGCTGTGTTAGTTAATGTTGTTTTTTTTACTGTGCATCCAGAACTGTCCACACAAGAGGAGGATGTACTCAGAGGACAGCGACCATAAACAGCACATACTGAGCGTGGGGCCCATAAGAAGGAGAGGTAAGGAAGGGCTCTTTTTTAAGTTGTTTTGCCCTTCAGAGTAACTCTCCTCTGGACAGATGTTCAAACTATTTAGTGAGGTTCTTGGAAAATCTGCAGGCCAAATAGTTTTATCCAAAATCTTTCAAGCACTAAGTTTACAAAGATGTGTTCATGACTCACCTGTGATGTCCTCTTAGAGTCTGACTGGTGCGAGGAGGGCAACGGAGGCTGTGAGCAGATCTGCTCCAGTAAGATGTCTGGACCCATCTGCAGCTGTGTGACGGGGATGCTGCAACGAGACGGGAAGAGCTGCAGGGGTGAGAGCAACACACCGACACAAACTGACAGAATGTACACAAACACACAGACATGACGCACTGAGGTTTATGCCTCTTTCTGAATTTTAAGAAGGATAACCTTTACCCTAGATCAGTCCGTGATGGATGTAAGAAACATTTGTACTCGACTTAAACAAATGGTTGCTAACACTGCTGCAGAGTTGTTCAATTATGTGTCGCATGCAAGTTAGAACAGGAAACGGCAAGACCACTGGTTTACAACAAGAGTGAAGATGCTTAAAAAAGGTTTAAGATATTTGTTATGCAATAAAATTAATTATTTTCCTGAACAAAATGTGATAAATGAATGAACTTATTGTGACGTTATCGCTTTAAGGCACTTAAAAGGTTTGAGTGAGAGAGCGACCTCTTCTGGAGACCAAGCTGAATTACCTGTGTCTGCAGTAAACAGAAGAATGAGAATATAATCTCTACAAACATCAAAAGTACCAACAGTGGATTCTGTATAATTTATGTTTTCCTGTTTTTTTTTTGGTTTTGTTTTGACAGCTGTGAGTTCCAGCAGTAAATCCACACCTGCAGTTTTCCTGCTCGGCATCAGCGCTGCGATCTGCGTGCTCCTGACTCGTATTTATACTCCCTTCTCCTAACACCCTGTGAGCAAAGGAGGGGCAGCACAATTAAAGATACAACACACACACACACACACACACACACACACACATACACACACACAACAAAAAGACTTGAAGATGCACAAAGTTTCAGCAATGATTAACCCGTAGATCGGCTGTGTTCCAGTCCGACAGCTTAGACGGAATTCACTGTAAAACTTACAGATAGTCAAGTCCAGATTTTGATGCAGCTGAAGGTTATGTAAGTCTAAACTCTTCACTTTCGGCCCTCCATTTTTTTCATTGTGACATTCTTCACTTACATCTCATTACAGCAAGAACCATTACTATTCACTATATGACTTAAAACCAAACAAATGTAGATTTTTCTGCCATGATAACATCTTTCAAGTTACTCTGTTTTCTGAATGTAAAACAAAAGTTTCTGTCACAGTGTCTTTTT
The DNA here is from genome assembly GCF_963930695.1 of Labrus bergylta. Classification (NCBI taxonomy): domain Eukaryota; kingdom Metazoa; phylum Chordata; class Actinopteri; order Labriformes; family Labridae; genus Labrus; species Labrus bergylta. The sequence goes on along the minus strand of NC_089208.1, from coordinate 3,922,394 downwards.
CCATAACGCCACCAGATGGTGCCAAAGAAAAGAAAAGAAGGTATTTGTTGCTGCACATGATGGGTTTGAGGTGTATTTATTATGAACTACTAGCATTCTCTTTACACTGATATTAAAGACAGATGCTCTGACCAACTTCACCAACTTATGACACGTTTTGTTTTGCATTGGGAGCAAATTGTTCCCACGTGATAATTGCAAATTAAAAAGTTTCACAATTACCACTCCCAGTCGTCTGGGATATGCAAATCTGCACGTGCAGCCGCTTTGTCTGGAAATATTACTCTACTCTGCTATTATGGCTCATTTAATGTGAGTCTGAGTCGGATGGTTATCGCTCGGCCGAAGCTGCAGCCCTCCAACATGTTTTATACAAATTGGGTCTTTAGGTTTTTTTTAATAAGCCTGCTAACAAGCAACCAACAAGGTTAAAATAAAGGTATGAAAAAGATAGTTCAACTGTGCTGGTAAAATTGGACACCTGCGGTAAAGTTATTTTTATTATAATCCAGTTCTGATCTACTTCCTGTGTGAGCACTGAACACCAGACCATCCACTGTAAGCAAAGTTTGTATCATCCTAAAGCAACAAAATCATTTTTCACCAGTGCAGTGGCAGAAAATGTAACCCTTTCAAAGAGTCCACAGAACTCTCAGTAAAAGGACGATTCGTGTCATCACATGAGCAGTGGTGAATGGAAGTTTATGAATGAAGTGAGTATTTATGTGTGAGAAGGGTTCCTTGTTTAAGTCATACTCTTTCACTTTTAAGTCAAATTCTGCTAATCTAGATTATCTTCCAGGTTTTGTTGCGTCTGTTCTTAGCTGTAATCTTTCATTTCTTAGTTAATCACTTATGTTGGCTTTATCCCTTTGATTCTGAACGACAGTTTGACTTTGAGGTCAGACTATTGACGACTGTTTTCCTGTCCTACTCCCAAGTATGGTTCTTTAAGATTGCTCTCATTGTTTTTTGTATTTTACACCGCTATAATGCGTTTTAATGTCCACTTGCGTCCACACACGTTCATGTAACCGTTCAGTGTTCTTAACAGGAGCCAACTGAAATGCCCCAATTTTCATTTAGATATGCAAGAAGCTGCTTTTCTCCTCATAGGTAGGCCTGTTTTGCTACTTTCTATGTACAAATGTACAGTCTTTGTCAGGTTGGTGGAATATGTCATGACTTTTTTTTAATACTCAGTATCTTTTTTTGATGTCTAAAAACATGACCAATAAAATGTTTTATTCTTTGGGAACAGAACCATCTCCACCTTTAATAATAAAAAAAAAAGTTTTTAAAGTCTTTTGAGTTGAGTGTATTTGATGCTAATAAGTCAGAAATGCCTAAGTGAGAAAGCCCATGCCACCCAAGCACTTCCAGAGAGGGGGCGTGGTCAGACACAGCTCATTAACATTTAAAGGTACAGACACAGAAACAGCCTGTTCTGAGCAGGGCTGAAATAGAGGGGTTTATAGGCATGATCAAATACAGGATCAGAGTGGATTTAGAACAAGAAACTTCACACACATGTTTTGAGGAGATCAGAGACTTGTATAGACTTGTTAAAAAGGAAAATAATAAGTGAGCTTTTATACAGTAAGTAATCGCTCACAAAACACATTTCATTGCCGCACATTTTTTTCAAAACTACATGTTAATTTATAACCCCCCTCCCCCTAAAAAAACTGTGTTTAAATCTTTTTTTTAAAAATGGGACCAACCTTATCCCCTGTTGCACAGTTTTAGTAGCCGACAGGAGGTAAACTTGAAACAATATGTCTGTCTCTTAGCAACGTAGTTCCAATTAAATGATCTGTCACATTCAGTCCACGCCTTGCAATTTTCTTCACTCATTTGGAAGTTGCTAAATCAGTGTAGGTGAATTCTTTCCACAGTGAAACGTTCAAGTAGCGTGGGTGCTGCCTTCAAGGCATTTATGTACACAAACGTCATCAGTCAAATATCGTTGACATTTACGTTGAATGAGGTGACATGGGGTTGGGTTGCACTGGTCAAACAGGGTGTACATAATTACTTTGTAAGTTGTCTGTTCTGTTATTGTGGAGTTGCCAGGATCCCTTTGAATGTGATTTAACCGTCAGGATTTTTTTACACAAAGCAATTGATGTGGCTAATTTTGAGAGAGAAAAAAAACATTAGAAAACAAATTTGGTGATAGTGATTACTTCATAAAAAGAAATGAGAGTTTAGAAATAAGAGTTAAACCAAAGGTTCCTTAGTAATGAGTTGGCAAAAATGTTGGCCAATATGATGAACATCTAAGATAAGGATTACATTATTAATTAAATGCTATCTCTAAGGTACATTACTGTTAAAAAAAATCAGATATCTTCATAGGAGCCTGATTCATCCAACATAAAATACACCGTGCTGTATTTGTAGTATCAGCTTCTTTAAATGTTCCCTAAGGTCTATTCTCTGGCTCTGCCAAATCCTGGTCAGATAAACAGTTATACCCGACCTTTGAACTGAAACCCAAACAATTTACTGAGTCCAGTATTCACTCAATCCAGATACAAGAGCAAACTCAGCAGACTGAGACTCAGTACTTCTAAGTACAACAAGTGACAACAGTCGCTGCTGTATGACTGACCCTACTCCGTTGTTTTTTACATTTTCATTTGAGATCTTTTTTCCCCGACCATATAAGGAGCAAACAGGATATAGTTACAAGACTGGATTGTATTCCTTGCACAAAATAGGAATGATCCTAAATTGAATTTTTGAGGATTAACATGTGAAGCCCATAGACTGTAAATATTAGATGAAGATGCAAAATGTAAAAATAACAAAATCATTTAGGCTACATTAAGATAAATCCTTTAGAAACCGTTAGCAGCCCTCTTAAATCTTTCATAACATCAATTTGATCAGAGATAGTATTATGTACTGACTATGAATAGAGACTTTTACCTTCCATCATGAGATTATGAAATTACTTCCTGTAAAGGTTGTGTTGACCGAGTATAAACTGAAAATAAAGAATAAAAAATATATTTTTTTCATTGATCATGGTATATTCAACACACATTCGAGTCTCATTTTCATGATTCTTACAGCTCTGCGTGTAACCCTGGAGTTGTTAGGATCTCACAAAGGTAATATTCAAACAAGGTAATAAAGAAATAAAGTGCAATAACATCCAATATAAAGAACAAACAAAGACGCAAGTTATAAAGTAATAAAATAAAAACCCATCTCCTACCCTCCCACCTCCCTCTGCCCACAGAGACCTCCCTAACCGTCTCAGCTGCTGTGTAGTGTTGGGATGACGACTGCTGTGCTGGATTTGTAGTTTCAAGATATGATGCAAGGGCTTTCCAGGTTTAGTATGAACTGTTGAATTCTGTCCTTTTAGAACATATCCCAAAAGGAATGTGTTGGTTAAATCCTCTAGCCAGATCTTACAGGTGATGTGGATTTCCTTGTTGTTGATATGTTTGATGATGAAGAAATTCGCCGTTGAGACTGACTTGCTTTCAAAGAGTATAATTTTATTTAAGCAAGAAACAGAGTCACTGGTCAGGTCTGACCAGGAGGATCAAGAAGCCAATAATGATCTCTGTCGAACACACAGAGACAATCGCTTATATGCATCTAAACATCTGCTTTTCGTCATGGGTCATAAAAACATCAAGTTACACATCCATATATGGCAATACTCCTATACAACACCTCAATGTAAACATTCCACCTGAGGGGACTCCTAAATCTCCTTCAGATACTATCTCCAGACGCGCCCATTGTAAACTTATATTATCTCTGTCCTAGTTACATCAGACACTTCATAGGCTGGGACAGTTGCGCTTTTCCATAAATTAAATACATTTATTCACAGTTATTAGGAAATAAGAGACAAACCCTCCAATGATGAGAAAAGTCCATCCTCTCCATCTTTTGCCTGCTACACTTTTCAGAAAATCTGTGCTCAAACAGGCCGTTTGGAGATTTTCCCTTCATGACATCACAAAGGGCAGTAACCCCTCCCCCAGGTGGGTGACACTCCCACAGCTAGATGTTTGTTCTGCCCTCTGAGTCTGCCTTCTCATCGTTAAAAAAAACGGTACAGTTCAAGAAAGCCTAAACCCCCCCAAACCCTTCCAGAGAGGGGGCGTGGTCAGACACAGCTCATTTGCATTTAAAGGTACAGACACAGAAACAGCCGGTTCTGAGCAGGGCTGAAATAGAGGGGTTTATAGACATGATCAAATACAAGATCAGAGTGGATTTAGAACAAGAAATGTCACACACATGTTTTGAGGAGCTCTGAGACTTATTTACACTTCTTGAAAAAGAGGATAATATGTGACCTTTAATATATCGTTTTAAGCCAAGTTTTTTTTCGGAAAAAGATTTCAATAAAAGAAAATTTATCAAAATGGGAATCTTCCTGGTGGAATTAAAGTTATTTTTTTACGATTGAGAGGCTGCTGAGATTTGTTTGACAATGTAATTAACCCATTTAAACTTTTCAGTAGTGTTATGTAACTCAGGACATTGAGGCCACTGGATTACTTAGTAGTCCTTAAGGCTTGTTCTGTTGACATGTTGGTAATGTAAACACTATTCAAGTGTGCTGCAGCGCTCTGCCCTTGTTTCCATCACTTTTTGAGGGATGTAGTGTTAGTTGTGCATTATGTAAGTTTGCAGGTTTGTGTATTTAAGGGTGTGTGTACTCTCTTGGTCATTGATGCTCATTCCCGCTCCAAAATATTTACACATCACCGCGACTGGTCTTCAGACTACCCAAATGAACACATGTTGAACTCTGCTGTTAATCTCCCTCCACTGGCTCCCAGTTACTTCCAAACTCCATTCAATCTGCAGTGTCCCTCTGCACCTTTAAGAAAAAGCTAAAGACCCAGCTCTTTATGAACACCTACGACTTTAATGATATTATGGATGAAGACGATGATGGTGATTTCAGGATGTTTTTGGATGTTTTTTAGAGCTCTCAAGAACAGCTGTCGATGTTGTGCTTTGCCTCTGGTCACTTCCTGTCAGCACCTGTGTGTCCGATCGGACTTAAAGCTGTTTGTTTGCACTTCCTGACCTTGTTTCCTCCTCTATCCTTGCTTGTGTTGTTCTTACTCTCTGATGTACGTTGCTTCATTGTCAGTTATTAAGAGTTATAATTAATAGCTTGAAACAATTTTAGCAGAAAACAAAAGCAAATAATGGCACCACGTATTTTCTGACGTTTGTCAAATAGATCAAAGGATCATCTGCAAAGAAGTTTACACCGAAGTTTGACCAATGACATCTATTACTTTCAGGCCTGAAAAATAATTTATTGTCAATACCAAATGAAGTCTGGAAAGAGGGTGACCTGCGTGTCGGGGGTCAGTAGTAAATACCGATGATCTCTCTTTTTAAAAAAACAATACAAAATATCTACAAAACATGATTTTCTTTCTTTATAAAACTGCAACAAATAGTTAAAATATGGCACATATTGGCAGAAATATAACCTTAATATGCAAATTTGCTCTATAAAGTAGATGGCATTCAACACTAATTATTATATAATGGTGCTGGTATTTGTTAAGGTGTAATTCAGCGTTCTTTTTAAGGCAGCGCAGTGAGTCACTCACTGTGAAGTTTAGGTCACCACGAAGTTTACAGAACAGAACAGGATTCCCTGCGTGTGTATTCCCTCATCGACACCTTGCCTGGGGGTGGAGGTGCAGAGTGGAAGTGTATGATCGCACATTTGAATGGAGGGATTGGCTTCGCTAATAAAGGAAACTGTGGTTTTGGACTTGTAATTATGATAATTATATAAGGGAGAGGATGAAAAGCAATGGCTAACTCAGCCCTGAATGTCAGAGGGGTTGATCATTTTTTATTGCATGCTTGTACTCTGTCCTTTTGCATAACATGACATTGGGAGGTGATTATTAACAGTTCTGTGCTGGACATGTCAGGACAAGTGTTTAAGTAATACAGTCTGATTTCTTTCCAAATTGGGGCTCAAAGAATCTTATTGATTGTGAAATAGGAAAATTAAATGGTTTGAACTTGTTGGGACAATGAATATTCACAATGTATTCAGCTACACCTGTCAGGTCTCTTAAATGTAAGCAGTTTTCTCACCTCCCCCTGACTGAAGGGCTGTTGTTACCTAAACTTAATGAGGGTGACATAACCTGGCTCAGGGGTCATGGCAAATATGTGAAGGACACAAGTTAACTGTAGATAAAAACTATTCATTGCTTGAAAGTAAACAATTGAAATGATAGCTGCAAACATGGAGTGTGTCTGTCAGTGGTGTGATTGTGGATGTGTGGGACAATGAAGTGTGGGGTGTGACACATTCGGGGGTGGGCTTTCATGCCCTGGGAGCAACAGGTGCTCTGAATCTGGCTCTGATTCCGGCTATAGGGCAGCGACCGTCACAAGGAATTGGGACTTCAGAGTGACTTTGTACACCTGCAAACCTCCCGAATTACATCAGTCAAACTCCTGTACGCTACATTAAATGTTGTGTTTTATACACTCTAAGAAATGCTGCAGTCCACGCACATAATCCAAGCAGTGATTGCTTTGTCACCACCACGGTGTGATTATGAAACAGTGTAGTAACACACAAACATAACGTCTAGGCAACGACGTTGTTAAATTTGATGTCCCAGTTGGCAGTAACTCATGAACTGTCATAAAGCAATTGGAGGTTAGTGTTCACAGTCTCTAGAGGATGGATCCTTATATATGACATATCATTGGTGGTCATCTGAACTTTCTATAAGCGCCACTAATAAGCCAGATATCACTGCTTGAATTGATTCAAAATGGAGTTTTCTGGTGTACATTTGGGCTTCAAAGTGAGTACATGGTTTAAAAATAACAGATTATCAATTGTGATAAAATATCACCAGTAACACCCCATGTCATTCCTCTGAGACCTTGATTCATATTTATAGTTCATTACACAACCTGCAGGTGTCCACGCTCTTTATAACACATCATATATATGAAAATAAAACCTGATTCATGAGCAGAGATGACGTGATACGTAATTCTCAAAGAACTGTATGTGACTTAAATATCCACCCTGTTACACCCCTACAGATCATGAATGTATTTTTACAAGGCAGCAATCAAAGCTCCTTATCAGACCCGGAGCTGTTTCTGTGTCAAGTCAGAGCCGCAGTCCAAAGATCAAGGTCAGCAAGTCTTTTCCACAAAAGGGCTGAGCCTCTGAGAGACATAAGGCTGATGGAGCTTTTATTTTATGCCAACATTGTATTTTCCTACAGAACAAAAAAACTGTTACCACTCACAGATTTAGTGTTTGACTCACACTGTAACAGAAATAACAAGCGAAGCTGCAGTTTAAACTTTGATATCGTCATAATATCACAAACGGCTGGCTTCTTCCTAATTAAGTATTGTATGATAAAAAGTGGAAATTTTAAATACTTTTTTTTTTAGTGCATGAATACATTCTTTATGTGATGTTGTAGATATGATTTCTTCTGCTTCCTCTGCTGTTTCATTATCAACATTTAAATACTGACAGTAGAGTTCAGTGAACTGAAACCTTGCACACTTCCCTTTTACAATAAACTAAAGATCTATTTCCATGAACACTACAGCTGTCAGTCTTTCCAGTTGTTTAATACTGTTATGACTTCAGACTACTTCAGATTGTCTTTAGTATAAACACTTGTAAATGATTCCCTTTAAAAAAAATATGAATCTATTTCTGACTGTCTTAACTTATTTATATAAATCCAATCCAACTTTATTTGTTAAGCACTTTAAAACAACCACAGTTGACCAAAGTGCTGTGCAGAAGAATAAACAGAAAACGTAACAGCTCACGAGATAAAAAAAAAACTACATGTGAAATACAGAATCAAGTTAAAAGACACAAAACAGAAGTAAAATAAATAGGCACGCAAAAAAGAAATGAAAGAAATAAAGAAATAAGTCGACGTCTAATGCTGACGTAAATGCTGAATGGAGGAGCCATGTGTGAATTTTTGCCAAGGGCCCCAACAGGGTTTCCACTGACTGCAGAGTGAGTATGTTAACGTCTGAGGCTAAGTTTGGTTTTGAATGCTTTTATTTGACTTGACTTTTTGTTTGTTTGTTTGTTTACATTGTGGCGTTTGTCATTTTACTAGTTTCCACCTAATATTTACAGTCCATGGTTTCCACCCAGTCCTGTTTTCACACTCTCTGTTTCTGTCGTCACACTGGATGCGCTGAGGTCTCAGCTTTCCGACAGCACTTGAAGACATCTCCAGTCTTCTCAGGTTGGGGAGGGAGGCGTTTACAGCACGCAGTAAAACTCCGACACACACCACCTCTGTGTTACTCCTGCACACACACACACAGAGGGATTGCGTACAGGTGCGAGGCAGAAAGAGAGTGACCAGCAGCACAAACAACAGGACAGAACAGGCGACTCGACTGTCGATTGATTTTCACCTGACCCTGGACTTCAGCCCCCTCACAAGAAAAACAGAACCAGCTGATTTAACTGTGTACCAGCTGCATTGTGTGACGCGACTCTCCTGGTTGTCGGTCAACATTCAACAGCGCTGCCATGCCGACTCTGCGACACTCATACACGGTGACAGCACTGGAGGAGCCGGCCCCTCTCCCCCTGGACAAACCCGACCGGCGGCGGAAGAGTCCCCCGTCGATATCCCGCTCCAAGCTGGTGTCCACATTCATGGGTCTGATCATCAACCAGGCCAAGGTGAGTCCACCTACCTACCTACTGTCTAAACTTTCCCCAAAGCACCTGAGACCCTTCTTTTGGTCTTTTAGAAATGGTCTCAGACTTTATAAAGTTGATACGCAGATACTGCAAGCAGGGGCGTCACTGCAAGTTTTATGTTGGGGGGGGGGCTCAGCCCTAATAAGGGGGGTTTCCAGTACCCCCCCCCAAAAAACAGATTTTTGTGAGGATTGTAAACGCTCTTGAATCTAATTCTGCTTCGACATGGACAGCAAGTCAGATTATGTTAAATAATGTTATGTAATCAAAGTTAAAATGGTATTTCCTCAAATTTAATTTAGTTTATTATGTCATTGGGTGAGAACGGATGGTCATTTATTGGATGCATGATTTGTTCAATCTCTAGCTAAGTTTCATGTAGGCCTGCAAATCACATAAAAATCAAGCCCAATATAATGTTCCTGCACAGATATCACAGTCGAACTATTCTAAATGAAATGGCATTTTTTTTAATGGAGAGAAGAGGCATAAAAAAAAGGGCTACTGTCACTTTAAGATGATAACTATTTGAAGTAAATTGAATATTTGTTGCAAAGACAGTCTATTTAAGTATGAAAACATAACTTGTGAGCTGAAATTGTGAAATGTAAGCACTCTTTAAGTCTCTTCTAAACATCTTATTCAACTCTGACTCCACCTTGAAGGCCACATAAATCTTTATGGAGGTCTAAATCGGACCCTTATCAGCCCCTAAGTGGAGGAATGGGCTGTAAGCACACTTAAAGAGAAAGCAGGCAGGAACACAGAGACAGGGATTGAAAGCACAGCTCCTGCCCGCCCGCAAGACAGCAACAATTTGAGAGCGTTACGTAACAGGACAAAGCTCTGTTGATAAGGAATGTGTCCAGACTGTCACCTTATCATCTGCACAGAACATTTTGTTAACTCACAGCTGCCCACAGGCCCCGCGGCGCATTATAGCGTCCATGTGGGTTTGATGTGTTTACGTCAATGTGACAGAGTTAACCGGCTTCAGTCCAAGGCCACACTTGAACTCTTTGTCCTTGTTAATACTGTAGGGGTATTTTTAGACTCCACAGAGGATTTGGGAGCTAAATGGTATGCATACTTGTGATTACACTGAACATAGACAGACCTGTTGTACTAACTCTTTTGTGATTTATGAGCTTTTGAAAGTCGTTTTTTCTGCAACTTTTTCTTTAGCTTTAGTGTGGCAGCTGGATTCCACTGTGATCGTTCCCTTTAATTAACAAATACTCCATCAAACTATTAATTACAGGGTCAAATCAAGGTGAAGGACATAACACTTCAAATGTAGTGCATGTCTAGACTTTACTTCTAATAGTTTTATTAAAATAGACTCAACAATTCCTCAATTAGCAATTGAAGAGCAGCAAGAAAAAAAAAAGTAAATTTAACAGGCACAAACCTGGAGAACGCTCGGACTCTTTTGGGTTACCGTCTGCGTTCACTGGTTACAAAGTCTTGTCTCCTCAAGTCAAAATTTTAAAGTTTAGAGCTGCAGTAAACACATTTTTTTTTTTTAACCAATGATTATTTGTCTGAATATCTAGATGAATCAGGAAAAGTCAACTGAAAATGCACCTTACAATTGCAAAAGGCCCGTAGTGAAACCTTCAACTTACTTGTTCGGTCAAACCCACAGTCCAACATCCTCATAGATTCTGTTTAACTTCCTGCAAGAAGGTGAAAATCAGCAAATCCTCACATTTGAGATGCTGGAGTCAGGGAACAATGGCAACTTTGGCTGAAACTTACATATCAGGGAGTTGCAGCTCTTTTTAATTTGTACCCATCTGTGTGCCAAATTCTCTGTTAATGATCAAAATCCTGGAAAACCAACAGGTAACCATTATACCTTTAAAGACATCTGCATGTGTTGTTGCATGCTGATATTTATGTAACGAGAGAAAAGAAAGATTATTTCTACACAATTCAAAACCTTACTCTGTGCTTGTAACTTTAAAATATTGTCACTTAAGTGTTTTTTCCCCCTCTGTATCATTTTCTTAACTCAGCTGTAGAGTTAGAGAAAGGTACACATGTTGTTCTCGAGCCTCGTTTTATGGCCCTGCAGCTCTGTGGCACAGATTCATGTTGATATTGTTAGAGAAGGGAGTGGCATGTGTTTGTCTGGCACCGTGTGCACGCAGGAGAGTATTGCTTCCCCCCTCATCACGTTACACGGCCCTTGACCAGGCATGCATAGCTGATTCAGGACGTTCAGTTCTCCAGCCTCTCTGATGTCATGCCAACCTGTGGAGAGTGTTCCTGTGTCAGAGCACAGAGATCACCTTAAGGCAACCGCTTTTTTTTTTTTGGACGGGCCTTTTTGAAATCACAAGCCGCCCTGCTGAGCGTTCCCCGAGCCCCGCTGGTCAGTATTCACAGCAGTGCAGCAGATTGAGACTCGAGACCATATGTTCACCTTCAAATACTGCAGAGAAGAAGAGGAAGACATGAGGAATCATGGAGCCAAGAAGGAAGCTGGTAGTAAAAAAAAAAAGAAAGAAAGATGAATTTCCTATAGTAGAAACAACATGCTGATGACCACAAAGCCCCAAACGTCTCCTTTAAGAGTCTCTAGAAGACAAACAGAACATTAGGATAATGAGCTCATATTTACTTAAACAGAAACACTCTTACCTGACATACAGGTGGCTGACATAGCTGCTTTTACACTTTGTACGTTCTCCCCTCATGCAGCTCCTCGCTCGTCAGCAAGCGTGACGGGGCTGACTCGCTCCGTGTCATCGTGTTACCATGTTCCTTCAGAAGGTCACAAGGCGACATGTCACCTGTAAACACTCAGAAACACGCCATCGCTACTGGTGGAAAAAAATAAAAGTCATGAGCACTTTACTGCAAATGATTCAGCTCGGTGTTCAGAGAGGAAAACTTTATTCCACAACTTTATTATACATGATATTTTAATGTTTCTAGCTCAGTGATTAACCATCCCGAGTGTGTCTGGACCTGGATTATTTATACCTGTTGTTGTTTATTTGGTCTTCAAGTTTTCCTCCACTTTTTTTTTTCCAACTTTGTTTGAAACGTCTGCTGTGAAAGTTCTCCAGAGCATGGGCGGTTCTAGGCAGGGGTCAACAGGGGCCAGTGCCCCTGTAACACTGAGCTTGGCCACCCCCTGTGGCCCCCCCTACCAAAAGGAAGAGCTCCCCTAGTATTTGACTCAACAACCGGACTCGGAACAAATATAAATCATGGTATTTTATGATGTGTGCTATTATTTTGCATAATATATATATATTAAAGCGATTATCTTTGTCTATTTTTCACCTGGGTTTAATTTTCTCCTCTGACAAAACAACTGGCCCCAGTTTGGCCCCCTCAGTAAAAGTGGTCTAGAACTGCCACTGCTCTAGTTTTTTCTTGGAAAAACCTGTTCCTAAGAAGGGACAGGAGGTCAGGAAACTGTGATGCCGCTTGATAAGAGACACTTTTGTGGTCTAAACTAACTGCTGATGAGTGGCTATGTGTCAGTGTGAACACACTCAGCGTTTCTGTATTTGTGCAGTTTGGACAGTATCACTTCCTTTGCTCTCTGTGTCATTCTGTCAGAGACATTAATGTAACTTTTACATCTTTATGAGACGCCAGCAGGACTTGAGAAACACCCTTGTGTGAATTCGCTGTTCACTCTCTTTCCTTTGCGGCAGTCTTTGGTTAAATCTATGACTTACGGATCTGTAACTAGTTTTAAAGCTTCAAGATTCAAAATGTTTATTGTCATGTGCACAGTAGGAAACATGTTTCCTGTACATTGAAATTCTTTCTTTGCTGTCCACAATGGATGCCAATATTAAAATTAAACAGCCAAATAAAATAATAATAATAATAATAAAAACAATAATAATATATACAAAAGGACTTCAGGACATTTTGGTGCTTTCAAATCATTAAAATAGCAGAGATAGTTTTGTTTTTAAAAACACCTGGTACCAGAAAGTATTGAACATTTTCACTTGACCTTACAAGTGGTCGTTGTTGGTTTAAACTTCCACTTTCATGAAGTGATAAAAAAAAAATGCAGATGTTTGTGACTGCTCTGGAATGTCAGCAGATCAGCAGAATAATCTGAAACGCCGCTATCAGCACATGCTCGCTGGCCTTCAGCATGTGCATCAGTTTAATTACATACGATTAAGAACAAACCAACCAGAGGCGCCGGATGTGTGAGCAAGTGGACTATCTGCTCCTGGCCTCGGGCGCTGATGTGAAACACTTCACACAAACAAAACTCAAACACACGGGGCTGTTCCTTCAAGATCCTTCAGCAGAGATCTTCTTTTTCTCATCGGCCTAGCATCACATGCTGCCGTGACTGGTGTTTCATTAAAGCATGTGCTAAACAGAGGCTGATACCCTGAGCACAGTGCTGTACTGATGCTGCCAACAATGTGACAGTCAGATGGTATGCACAGAGTGAATGCTACACTCGGTCATGCAGGCTTTTTGTCACACTTGAGGAATGTAGCAGGGCTGCTGTCAGACTGTGGTTTCGTCACACTGAGGCCATGTGCAAGCTGATCTGTTGGACTCCACAGCAGGATGCACACGAGATCAAGGACACAAATACCTGACGCCTCTGCAATTGAATTCATGTCAACACGTGCTGCTTGTGTCTTTTTTTTTAGAATCGCCTCGTATTCATCCAGAGTAAACGAGTCGACTGACACGACTTTTTAGTTTTAAATTTAAGCATTGGGCTTCAACCAATCAGGAGTCCAGTAGATCAGACATCAAAGCAAACTTGCACATCAAATAATTTAAGATAGCTGCTGCGATGGCGCCCATTGGTTCATTGGGAGCTCCTTGTAAAAAAAAAAAAAAAAAGCTTTTAAATCAGATTTTTGATCGTAGCCACCTTGGGGTTTTTTTTGGACCCAGTGGTGACCATATAACCGGATGGACAGTTCACCATCCTAAAGCTTTAAGTTTTAGTTCATCAGTCCTGAGCCCAAGGAAGTGGACAAGCAAACTTGTTCTTGGACTTCTAACCATAGATGATTCCCTTTTTCATCAACTTCTAATCTCAACCAACCAATCAATCAATCATTATTTGTATAGCGGCAATTCATAACTATTATCTTGAGACGTTTTACAAGAGAGCATATGGGATAAGAAGCAGGCGGTGGTTGAAGGACGACACAGTCTCCCAATAAATGCACAACAACCTAAACCCTCCTCTCTTTCTTTTTTGATCAGAACAAGAGTCCTCAAGGCCTGGTGGGACTGAGGAACCTGGGCAACACGGTGAGTCTAACTTATGACTATAGATTACAACGTTAAGAACTGCTTTCACCCTGTGAAACCATCAACCACGTCTGGAAGTTTGAGTATTGTTTTTGTGTTTCTGTTTCCAGTGTTTCATGAACTCCATCCTCCAGTGTCTGAGTAACACTCCCGAGCTGAGAGATTACTGCCTGAGGAACATCCACCGCACAGACCTCAACAACAACAGCAGGACAAACGCTGCCCTCATGGAAGGTGAGGACGAGACTCTGACCTGTCAAACAAACAAGCTAGCAGCTTTGTGGGGAAACATTATAGACCTTTGTCTAAGTTGAGTCACTCCATGGCCCGGCAGTAGGCCACATATTGTCGGGACATTGTGCAGCCCTGAACTTACATAATGCTGCGCTGCGCTGATTCACTACAGGAGCTCTGACACCACGGTGTTGCCTCGCGCGTATACTTTGTGAACTAATCCCAGCCTACTGCGATCAGAAAAACACAATCGAAATGTTCAGCTGAAGTTAATCTGTGCTGCACACACACCCTGTGTTTAGAGGGAGTGTTTGCACAGCGTGTTCACACAGGTCACAGTCTAATATAAACTCACTCCCAACTGAGGTAGTCATGACACCGGGTTTCTAAACTTCAGTTTGACTCTAGTTCAAATCAAACGATAGTGATACCTGTTTCCACGGCAACAAATATAGAAGTCTTAGGCACCCAATGTTGGCAAATTTCTTGTTTTGAATGACAAGAAAATAGCAGGCGATCTGCAGCACGCTGTGTAAATTGCACAAATACATTCTGCAACGTTTTTGCGCAATTAAGGCAGTCCTCTCTCTAACTGAAGATTTGTGTTTTTGAAAGCTTCTGTCCTTCTTCTGGAGTTTGTCGGGGTGCCATAGGCCTAGTTAAGTTGACTCGTTTATTTGATTTAGGGACAGGGTTCAATGATTAGTCTCACAAGACAAAAGATGCTCTGTAGCGGATTTAGCTTACTAGCTCATTTCCCATCTGTTGTCCTTGGGCGAGTGGATTTGCAGGCGCCCCATGTGCGGAGGATGTGGTCCTCCAGGCCGGATCTGGTCCACCCTGTGGCTCCTTTCTCGCATTGTTGTTCCCCACTTCCTCTCGCCCTGATTTCTGACTCTATCCACTGTCATGTCTCTACGGTTAATGCACAGAAGGCCCAAAAATGAATCTTAAAAAAAAAAGAAATTGTGTCCTTTGAAAAATTGTCAAAACTTAAAGAAGTTGCGAAGTATCACACAATTTGACAACCTTCCTCTCCACATTAAGAATCAAAGGCAAACATTTATGTATTCCTGTGTCTGTAAATAGTTTAAAAAGTCCTCATGCTGGACGTCTTAAAGCTTTAGTTCTTGTTTTTTTACGATACATTCATATTAACACAAAACACTGTCAACTTAAGGGCCACTCATTGACTCGTCCAGATCTGTGAACCACAACAGGGATGACTCATTAGTGCATGAACCAGGTAACCTGTATTATCCTGTGACTGTCCTGGAACAAATGTCAACACGCCACCGGCAACAGATGACATCAGAGCCTGCCTCACTCACACGTGTGTCATGTCATCACTGCCGCCGGTGACATGCGGTTACAAGCTCTGGAAAAACGACTCCCAAGTATGCAGATCATGAGTCGGAAGTATTTTATCACATGACTCAAACGCCCCAAAAGGAGTGATAGCCGTTAGCTTCGAGTCAGATTGTTAGTGTGATTATTATTGCAAAGGTCCTTCCTGTTCTTTATGAACATTGATTTTTTTTTTAAACATAATAATCCATTAATAATTACAAATATGTAATAGGTTAGGGCTGCTTTGCTCCACAGATGATTTGAGGAAATGTCTTAGTGAAGGTCAAAACTCTGCACCGTTAGCTTAGCCAAGACTGCCAGTCTGTGTCTTAACTTTATCAGCTAAAGGTTAAATTTAAAGGAGTTCTATGAAACTCACTTTCACCATGAGTAATGTCAGTCTGGGACATACTTGTGAGATGTGAAGCTCAAAAACCTCCTTATTTATCTGATACTGGGGGCCTTAAAACCCCTCATTTCAGCCTCTGCCTGAAACGCTTCATTTTCAGCTACTGTCTCTTTAAGACCCCCTCTCCCCCGATTGGCCGGCTCTGATTGCAGTCGTAAGGAAATATGAGTGAGCTTCTGAGTGGGCGTGTCCTTCAAATTTTGCTCCGTGCTTTGCTCTGATACGTTGGCGGCCAAGTCTCTAGAAGTTCTCGTAAAGTCTCGTTCAGAGCGGCAGGAAACCACGTCCGCGGATTACACCAACATCTGAGTATCTTGTGTTTAAAAAAAAAAATGTTCCTGAGGTTTAGTATGGACATCCAACATGGTAACATTACATGTTTGTGTTTAAATATGGTTCAGCAGAATATATCTCCTTTAATAGCATATATTTATCTTTATTCATTTAAGGTCTCATCATAATTTCTCTTTTCTTCTGCTGTCTCAGAGTTTGCAAAGCTGACTCAGAGTCTGTGGACTTCGGTGAACAACGAGGCCATCAGTCCCTCGGACTTCAGGAGTCAGATCCAGAGATTCGCTCCCAAATTTGTGGGCTGCAAGTGAGTCTTTCCTCCACCTGTTGTTTTTCTTTTTTTTCTGTTCTCCAAGTCAGTCGTCAAATTGAAACTCTTTCAGATGTGAGTCCAACGTTTAGTCAAAGTTTCTCTATCTCTCTTCAGTCAGCAGGACGCCCAGGAGTTTCTGCGCTTCCTATTGGACGGCCTCCACAACGAGGTGAACAGAGTGACGGCCCGCCCCAAGGTGTCTGTCGAGGACTTTGACCACCTTTCGTAAGTCAGCATTTAACCCCCCCTGCACCTCCACATCTCACCTCTGAGATGAGTCACTCATCATAACCGGCCCTGAGCCAAAGAAAACACACTGCTGCGTGCCTGAATGTGTCGTAACAGCTCTTTAAGTTGGAAACAAACACTTTGACTACTTACAATTTAACTGTGGTTAATAAATCATAGTTAAAATGTTTCTGAATCAAAACTAGATCACCAGACCTGAATATGACAACTTTTGTCTGATTTAATTTCTTAATCCAGCGTTTGTTTGTTTGAAACGAATATGAATCCACTGTTCTGACTTTCTTCTGTTTTTATTTCCAGGGATGAGGAAAAGGGAAAGTGGATGTGGAATATGTACCTGGAGAGAGAGGACAGCAAAGTCGTAGGTAAGACATGAAACCTTTAACCACCTCTAGGCGTTCTTACATTTATAAAACACATCATGAACTTTATTTTAAAAAATCACTTTCACCGACTGTCTTGAAGAAAGTGACAGAGAGGATCACACATGAAACAAGGTTTAAAGGCTTTATGTGTGATTTTTTTTGATCCAGCAGATCACCCTTGAGCACCAGCATGAAACCAAAACAACTCGCGCTGCATTGTTGTGTTAGCATGCTAATGCTAGCGATCTTTATTATGCTGGTATCTTCACACTGCATGTAAATTTACCTGAAATGAGCGTGATCTAGAAACACAGTTAAGCAGTGAGTACAGTATGTTATTCTTCTTTTCTCTAGTCCCTCAATTAAACAACTTTTATACACGAGGGGAGGAGTCAGCCGGCCGTCCTGACGATGTAAACAAACTGAAGATAGGACTCTGAAAACTCTGAAAACATCACAGACAGTGGGACTCGGGTGTTACACCCATTGTAGACAGTCATGACTCACAGAGTTATTTTCAGAGGATATACTTGATTTCTATTACATTTAAGTGTGAAAAACCGCATATAAAGTTTTTTAAGGGAAATTCAGTTATTATGAACGGAAGTGAAACAATGATTCAAGTCTGATAAGTCGTCATGAATGTAATGTATGAGTGTAGTGTTGTGGTGAAGGGGAACTACATGCTAGCATTTAATTAATTTGGCGCAACAAATAAACATCTGCTACCGACATCGGTTCATGCCAGGTTATTTGCGGTTTGTGCCGATGTCTGACAACAGGGCCGATATCAGCCGATTCCGATGTTGATCTTTTTTTGGGGCTTTTTGCCTGAATTTGTCTGCTAAAGAGAGACATGACAGTGCAGAGTGAGTTGGGGACAGGGGTCTCGATCCTGCTTCGAGAACTGTCACCTCTTGTTTCTGCATAGCTTGCTCCTCCAACTGATCTGAACCAGCACCGTTAACCTCTTGTATTAAATGTAATTCTCCATCTCTTGTTTCTCTCCTTGTTAGATTTATTCGTCGGCCAGCTGAAAAGCTCCGTGACCTGCACCGTCTGCGGCTTCCGCTCCACCGTGTTTGATCCGTTCTGGGACCTGTCCATACCTGTCGCACAGGTCAGCTCAAACACACCGACCGTATCACCAGTATCTGATCGTATTAAGACCGTCTTTCCTGTCTTTATTTTGCTCTTGTTTCTAAATGTATTGCTCTGTGTCTGTACAGAAGAGCTCCAGTGAAGTGACTCTCAAAGACTGCCTGAGACTCTTCACCAAAGAGGACGTGTTGGACGGAGAAGAGAGACCCGTAAGACGCCTCACACATAACCCTCCAACTCTCACTTTGTACACATGATATGAGCGGCGGTATCTTATTCCTTTTTTGTGTTTGTCTCCTTGTTCCCTGCAGACATGCAACAGATGCAAAACTAGGAGGAAATGCACCAAAAGATTCAGCATACAGAAGTTCCCCCAGATCCTCGTGCTTCGTATCCTTTCACCCTCGACTTTGAACGTGTTTGTTTAAGGCTATCTGCATGCTAGTGCTGCAAACGTGTTTGCGTACACTGAGCTAGCTTCAAGCTAGAAACATGCAGTCAATATTGATGTGCAAGATGCTTCAGTTTTGCAGGTACCAGTAACAAAAAGGACACTGGTGCAGATGTTAGACTCCTTCTACATCTACTTTAAATATCAGAGATTTAGTAGCACATTCTTAACAATTCTCCAAGCTAGGCTAATCTATACTGCATAAATAACTATAGATCTTAGGTGTGTACCCTGAGGCACCCCTGCAGAGAGTTTTAGCCTCTTTCATCTCAATCTTTTGTCTTTCTTGCCCCTGCCTGATCTCAGCTCTCATCAGCCTTCATAGCAGCTGTTTTTAGTTTCAAGATATACTACCTGTCCTGCACAGTTAACAGCTAGCATGTGCAGAAGCTTCACCCCGAGGCAGAGTCTTTCACTCAGGAGTCAGAGGAAGCCAAAACAAAGAATAAAAGAGAGGGAACATTGGATTTACTACATTCACCTGGCAACAAGAAGCATAGCTGTGAAAGAACAGCTAATGTGGCTCAGCCTGCTGCGGCTCAGCCTGCTGCAGGTGTAACAACAGTTTTATACGCTACATGCTGAGAAGTTGGCCCTGTTTCCGCTCCACACAAGTGGCAAAAGCAATCGAGCGTTGCAGCTTGATGTATGGAAAGTTAGGGGTTGCCATTATGAACCACCATTGTAAGGATAGTTCAGGTGTTACTGAGCTTTATACACTAGCAGGTCTGACGATCCGCAGCACATTTTTATGAGCTTTGTTGTAGATTACTTAAAATGTAAGAAAGTCAGGAGTTGATGTTAAAAAAAAGACTCTCTGGAGTTCTGCAGAGAAGAAATGAAAAGTATCACAAAAACTGAAATCCTGGCGTGTCGGCTCCTTGACTCAGCCTTCCTCTTAGATTTGAAACGTTTCTCAGACTCCAACAATCGAACCAGCAAGCTGTCCACTTACGTCAACTTCCCTCTGAAAGAGCTCGACCTGCGGGAGTTCTCCTCAGAGAGCAGTGGTGAGTACTTTCACCAGATGATGAGGAGGAGGATTCGTCCACTTTCTGTTCAAGGTCATCCGGGTTTGATGAGTACAAACTGACAGCCAGTGTCTGTCTTGTCCTTTTTTTTTTTTCTCACAGAGCGTCCCGTGTACAACCTGTACGCCGTGTCCAACCACTCGGGGAACGCTTTGGGAGGTCATTACACAGCGTACTGCAGGAACCAGGTGCTGGGGGAGTGGTACAGCTACAACGACTCCAGGTATGTACTCACTTTGGAGTGGATTTGGAAAGTCTTTATTATCCAGAGGGGCTATTTGGTTCCAGGCAATATGCATCATGAGAACAGCACAAAGAGACCAACAGTCCACAGTATAAGTGTATACTGACAGCTCATTTAGAAACCCGACTGGTGATGGGACAAACGACCTCGGATATATAAATGGCCAACCAACTATGTGCTAGCCATTAAGACCAAGAATTTTGGTTTTGTTTTAAAGGCTTGACAGAAAAGAGTTCAAAATGAATAAGAAAACATGTTTACTGTTGTGAAATATTTACCTAGCTTCATTTTTGTAGATTAATTTTCTTATTTTTTTTTTTAGTTTTATGAATTTGACATACTGTCGCTATCTTCCCAGGCTGTAATATTTGTGTTGTGAACACAAACGCCTTGTTATTTTTTAAGCCTATACGTTCTAAAGTGCAGACAGTTGCAGGTTCATACCATGAAAAATAAATCAAAACTCCCGTAGCACACTGAAATTAACTTTACTGTATTTTACCGTAATGGAACAATGCGTTTCACCTGTAGCTTCCTCAGGATCGCCTAGATATCTGTTAGATTTGTCCATCCTAACATAAGTAAACCTCCTCCCTGTCGGCACAAGTCTAAACTCTGAAGGGTCTTCCAGGATGGCCTCTGCCTTCCTGAGTGGCTCTTATTTGAAAAACATGTCCAGGATCATTCAAGTCAAAGCTGACAATCTTTTCTGCAAAGTTGAACTATACATATCAAAACAATGAGGAAATGCTCCACACCTCAATACTTTTTGCTACCACGTCTTTCAGAACGATAAAATCTCCATTATATTAAAGATTGAAAGTATACAAATGTCAAGCGCTTTTAAAAAAAAATACAGATCTGCAGACGTACCTTTAACCCAAAGCTGCCATGAAAGAAACAGAGCGAGCGCTGTCTTAATTTAAAATGTGTAGATGAAGACAGTGTGCAAGAGTTTGAGTGCAATTTTTGTTTGTTTAAAAATCAAGAAATGATCCATCATTAGGTGTCTATGACTTAGTTTGTTGCCGTGGTATCGGAACAGGTATCAGTGTTGGACTTGTTACTAGTATGGTATCGAAGATCCAAATTCTGATATCATGACAACCCTAAATCACATTACCTAACACACCAATGTTCTCTGACTATCAGAGAGCAGTGCTGTAAAGTGAAGCTGATCTCATTAAGGCTGTAAACAGGGTGCGTTCTCGTTGGCAGATTATAAATCCAGATTGGGTGCATGCAGGTGTTCATAATAAATATGTAAATGTTTTAAATCCCTGACTCTGAGCATGCTATGCTCACAGAAACAATCTCTGTGATATTCAGTGTAGTTTACTTTGTATGTTCTGCAGGGTGAGCCCGGTGTCCTCCAGCCAGGTCCGCAGCAGCAACGCCTACGTCCTCTTCTACGAGCTGACCCCCTCCTCGCACAGCAAACACCAGACGTGTCGGCTGTAGACGCTGCTGCAGGAGTGATCAGCTGATCCAAACTGGGCCTAAAAAAAAAAAACATGGAGTCAAGACACTGCCTGCTGTTAAGAGAGAGAGAGAAAGAGAGGGAGCTCCACCTAGTGGTGAATGAACGTACTGCCATTACAGACTGATGTGAGCGTGGAGCACAAAGACAACTCACTCTTGACCTTCCCTTCTGGGTGGGTTTGTTTGAGGGGACTGGCGTGAATGTGGAGCACATTTACACTCGGATGGATACTTTCATTGTAGACAAAAAGATTCAAGTAAAGACATCAATCAATGTTTTAGAAACGCCTCTTCAGATGAAGAAAAATTGTGATTTTTAGGTTTAATTTTGTACTTTACATCTGAGCTGAAACCTGAATCCATACCCTGTTATTTATTTTGTTATTGCACTTTTCACTTGGACCTGTTCATGTGTGGACACAAAAGGAGGACTCGAGGTGTAACTTATTCTATTTAACATGCAGCCTCCAGGTGAAAGTGTAAACTGTAGATGTCATATATAACAAGGCCTTATGATTTCCTCTTTGAAGAGTGGAAGTCCTCCAGCGGAGAGAGTTTTGTGGTGTTTATTTTTGTACAGTATTTATGGACAGCACAGTGAATGTAAGTGTACTGTGTTTAACGCCAGACAAAAACCAAAGCAGCTGTGTACAAACGCAACGAAACGATAAACTTCTTCCAGCAATAACGTTTGCTGACTTTGCCTCTTTAGTCAGTTTAGAGTCTATAAATGATTAAAACATCCATGTTAACTTACTCTGCGTCAGTTGTGTTTTTGTTTTATTTTGTCATGTGTCCGGTCAGACGAAGAGATGATGAGAGGAGGAGTTCATGAGGATTGTGTTGTTGTAGTCAAGACCAGACTAATTGAGACTAGAGTCATCTGAGACCGAGACAAGACCAAGACATTTAGGGATCGAGACGGAGTCAAGACCAAGACCAAGACTATAAATATCACTGAACAATCATCATTGTGTTTAGGAGGTGTGCCATTCACTTTGACTGTAACACCGGGAAGGTTGTGGCCGTAACCGGGGGGATAAAAATCAAACTATGAATGAATTTAAGTTATTTGTTTTTTTAATCAAAATAATGTCTTTGGTGCGTCGTTGGTGTTGTATGAATGATGGACTCTTTACTCAGCAGCCTCCATCGTCAGTGTGTGAATGTGTAGGTGTGTCCTGAGGTGTAAAAGAGCTTTGAGCAGTCAGTAGACTAGAAAATAAATATACAAAATCAAGTCTATTTATCATCCAATGATTGAGCATTTATTTGCTGACTACTGTAAAAGGTCTGTGATGTTAAATATGCTAAATCTGGTCATTCTTACTGTATTATATCAAAAGTAAAAAATGTGTCATGTTGATTCATTCCAGTACCACATGAAGGAATTTCCTCTCCGTAAACTGAACAAGCAGAGGTCAGGGAGTGTGCACCGCCCGCTGTGAATTTCCAGGCTAAATGAGCAGATTACCGTCACATTGGATTAAGTCAGAAACACCTTTGACCCACATTAACAAGACCACGTGACGACGGAGATGTAGTTTCACACTGCAGCCACCAGAGGGAGCTGTGCATAGTGCTGCATATTCTGGATTTGAGATTATTTTTCAGCATTAAATATGAAATACATCAAGCCAAAAAAAATCACACTTTGCTTGTTGATTCATTTCTATGATTTCTCAATTTAAAAGCTTTCTTGTTGAAGCCACTCCGAAACGTTCTTCATTATTTCCTTTGAGGAAACTCCTGAATGTTGACCATCTATTGAAAACTCTCTGACCCACTGAGCTTTGTTAATGCCCGAGGGAAAGGTGTGTGTGTGTGTGTGTGTGTGTGTGTGTGTGTGTGTGTGTGTGAGAGAGAGAGATTAGGTTACTGTTCTTTAGACAGATGATCTGTGTCCGAGGAGACCAATTTGTGAAGACAAAAGATGAAGTTATGTGAGCAGGGTCGAGTGTTGTTGCAGCTGTAACTGACTGTGCATCTTCCACAGATAGATTTTTATTTTTTTAAATATCAAACATCTTTCAAGCTCTTGTTATTTATTGACCTTTTTTACTCATTGGATTGGATTAATAATCATGGAATTTTAAAAAAAGGTGACTTCAAATCTGTTTTTATTTTTGAAGGAACATTTTGACACTGATTTTTGAGATCCTCATTTTTTTTTTCTCTCACTCCGTCGTTTGTCACTCCGTCGAGCAAATCATTATTTGGCCTAAAGCTGTATGTCTTATTTCTCTGACATAATTTAAATATGCAATGATAGTAAATTAATTACAGTCTGTTAATCTGTTACAGACGAAAACAGGAAACTCACATATTTAACCATATGGTAGCACTTTATAATAACCATCATCTATAAAGGGTAAATAGATTGTTAATTAGCCATGAGTTAATAGTTATTTACTGTTAACAAACAATGAAATGATAGTTAATAATGTTTGCTAATGATTTGTAATGCTATTATTTATGTAATGTTAACAGTTTATTGATGCACAAATTAAAACATTTTATACATTTTATAAAGTGTTTGTTAATGATGACCAAATGATTTATAAACCTTTAAGAGATGGTTTATAAAACATCTATAAACATTACAGAGACACACGGACCAGATATTTGTTCATGGTTTGTAAATATTTTATAAAGCGTCTATTAACATTATTAAGATGGTTATTATAAAGTTGGAACTGAAGACTGTAATCCCTTATTAATACTTTGTAAAGCATCTATAAATATCTGATCCATGTATCTCTGTAATGTTTATAGATGATGGTTATTATAAAGTGTTACCTAACATATATATAATATTTCAGATCAACTATTGGTATTAAACAGACCTTTTAAAAACTACACCTTTACAACCTTCAGAGAAGCTTTAACACTTTTCATTTGGACATTGCGTACTGTTCCTTCACGTTCATGTTTGACCCTCACTCTGCAGAATACCTCATGTGCAAAAGAAGAAAGCTGCAGGGATTTTTTTTTTTGGAGGGCGTTTTTCGCCTTTAGGACAGCTGAAGAGAGACGGGAAATGTTGGGTGGAGAGAGCAAGGACATTGAAAAGTTCAATTTTGTCAATTTGAACATAATTTACTCAAACATGGTCGTCACTGTGCAACAAAGATCTTTAAGTGTTAGTAAAAAGTACAAAATATCATCAAAATGTTCTCTTTGGACCATCGCTTTAATGTCATCTTTGCAGATACACACAGATAGGACATAACCCTCCCCCAACATGTACACACACACACACACACACACACACACACACACACACACACAGTCCCTCTGGCTCCCATGAACACCATATGGGCTGATCACACAGCTCAGGGTATTAACAGTAATTTGCCTGCATGGGAGCAGTGTTGCTGACGAGCCCTCCCTGTGTTGATACTTCCACAGCTAATGACCGTATCATCAATCTGTGAAGGCCTAATGAGGGGCCGAAGTCCACGACAAAGTGCCACCGTGATGTAACAGGAGGTTAACCCTAATGGTGACCTGGTTTGAAGAGATGTTGAAGCGCTTAAAAAAACAAAAAGTAGGTTTAAATTGTTTTCAATTAAATAAACACAAAGTAATGCCCCACATTGCTGCATTATGTTCCTGTTCTCCAGTATGTTCTTCTCCGCTCTTTTATTGATACTTTGATTACACAGAAGCGCCCTCTACTGACCAGCTGGTTTATATCAGCTGTCACAAACTATATAACACCCAAAAAATGGATTATTAGCCAACAAGTAAAAGTATACCTACTGTATGTCCTGAGACTTTTGAGTTGAATATTAATTACCTGTCCAGTATAACAGGTTGGTCCTGCATTAGATAACACAATATATCACTTTAATTATTAAACTGTTGGATATTCTCACATTCAAGAATCACTTTAGGCTCCACTAGATATTTTTTGATGCATTTATAAAGGACCAAACTCCTAATCCGCAGTGAGTTATCCTATTTTATTTCACTAACTCTTTCATGCATGACTTAGCCAGATTTTTTTTTATATGATTTGTTTTACTTCTTAGGACATGCAAAGTTACATTATTGTTTTTTTATTTGTTAAATATTCATAATTCTGAAGAGGTTACAGAAATGTCCATCAGAGTGGATGAGGCTCTACTATCATAACAGGATTTGTAAGATTCTCCTGAACCACACGGCATTTGTGAGTTACATCGGCCATCTTGATTTTTAGGACATTTTTTGATGGCCGACGGATGACAGTATACGGGCTTACTTGCTATACTCCACTGGAGAGGCTGATGTGAAACCATTCCATCAAAACCATTGCAATTAGGAGAAAATTTATTTTGAATAGCTGTCCATTGTAGTGACCAGTATGCATGAAAGGGTTAATCTGGTTTGGTTGCTTAATGCTGCCCCCTGCAGCAACACAACGGTGTTAAAGCATCCTGAAAAGGCAGTACCAAAAACAGTTAAAAAGCCAAAATTAACTGACGAAATAAACATCTTTACATGTAATTAAACATAACATTTCTGCTGTCAAGAATTCACGTTGGTGCTCCGGTCTATACAAACATGGGATGGACGCTCTGGGCTGAGCCTGGTCAGTCTATAATTAGAAGGGAAGTTTCTCTATCATATTCTGTAAACATTGATTTTAGACTCTAATCTGGAGGCTTATGCACATATTATACAAGAACATCATTATCTCATAAAATGAACAAACACCTCAAGTCAGCACAGCAGCAGTTATATAACCGACACCTGGACTTTACACACATAGCTTGAGCTACTATTATTATTTATTAAGGTTTATTTTTGGGCAGTGGACAGTGGATGGAGTCAGAAATCTGGGAGAAAGAGAGAGGGGGAAAGGAGCAAGAGGTCTGATTCTAACCTGGGCTACCCGCTTGAAGGAATATAGCCTCCATACATGGGGTGTGCACGCTTACCCCTATGCTCAGGGTTGCCAGGTCTGTGGTTTTCCCGAGCAATTGGGCTACTTTTTAGGTGCTGCTGCGGGTTATTTTCTTTTTATCGGCGGGTTGAGTGGCCCTACATTTGATATTAATTTTTGATGTAAATTAATAATAAAAATCAATATAATAAATAAACTACCCTGTTAACACAAAAAAACAAATCGACACAAAAGGTACACATGGAATATTTCCCACAACCAAATACACATGCAGTAACAAACACACACACACAGTCCCGCTGTCTTGCCAGATGTTTTAAGGTCTTATTTTGATTTCCGGCATTGGGCTGGTTTTTGGGCTTGTTTTGTCACACAGACCTGGCAACCCTGACTATGCTACTCAGCTATTATAATGAATATGGAAATGCTACAGTATGTTACAGGAGTCAAATTAAAATAAAATATTGTTATTTATTGAATGTATCCAGACATTTCAAAGCTTTTTTCTGCCAGAGAAAACAGAGTTCAGATTGAAAAACACAGAGGCATGATGTCATCAAATATCAAACTGATGACGGAGCGTAGGAATAATGTCTGAATGATTTACAAAAGATTTTATTGAAAAAGGACAAAGAAAATGGAGCTGTACATGCATCAAACACACTTGCTTCATTGCTTGCCATTATAGATAAATATGTATCCCAAAATCTTAGAATCACATTATTATTCAACTGAATCCAACTTACTTTTAAAATCCAAAGACAGCAGTTATCAGATGAGATAGACGTTAAAGTAAAACTAGTAATTAAAACCAAACACTGTTGGAATTAATGTCTATAATCAAAAATCAAAAAACATAAAAATATCTTAATATTTAATACAAAAATAACAGATGTGTGTATTCATCTGTTAGTGATTATTTCCCAAACTGAAGCAATGCAAACAATCATAATCGCCCAGCAGTCACACAGACTTTAGTGTTTTCTTATCGTCCCATAATATCACTTAAACATGTTCTTTTTATTTATTCTGATTTGAGTTAATAAGTCAAAAGGTGATTTTTCAATGTGCATTCAGGATGAAATCTGGTTTGCTGAAGATGGTTTGCACATGATGTGTGTTTCATGACTGGTCTCAAAGCCTCCCGGTTAACTTCAGAGCACCAAAGACACCACCACCTGAAAAACAAGATGAAGCCTTTTAATGTTCATCATCTTTAACGAGAGTTTGAGACCACTTCAGTTTCATCTGTTTGTTTGGTTTTAAAGTTCTAACATATATCCATCAAATCAGATTAAAATACATTTAATTTGAAGCCTCTTGCAGGCTTTTAAATTCACATTCTTCTTTAATCTCAACGCATAAGCACCTCAGAAATGTTTGTTAATTTTCCATTTAGTTTCTCTTTCCTTTTGCTTTATTATCGCTTTACCATTTGGTGAAGCCAGTTTAAAGGCAGGGTTGGTAATTTCCTTCAGATTTACTTTTTAAGATTTTGGTTGAAATTGACTTTAGGTCCTGACAGAAATTAATAACTCAGCTTCTCTGAAAATTGAACGAAGAAAATCCGACATCTGTAGCAGTTTGTAAGCCTGAAAAGACTTCAACCAATGTCTGCCACGTGGTACCAATCTGATGAACCAATCAGACGCCTCCCTGTCTCCCTGCTCGTTCTCTGCCCAATACGTGCACTATCCCACACTCTAAGCGTGTCACCGATGACAGAGTTTATACTGTGATTCTGTCGTTGGCTGTTTTGAGTAGTACAGTTGTCATGGTTGTTGTTTTTTTAACATGTATTAAGATAAAGTTTAGTGTTAACTTACCGCTGAATGAGACATGGGACAACGTAGTTTATACACAAGGAGCAACGGCACTCGTGCATGTAAGTGAGGGGGCGTGGCTTTTGAGGGACCACAGAGGGAATGCTACTTTCAAAATAATGCTAGTTTTTGAAAAGTTACCAACCCTGCCTTTAAATGGATTTGCTTAAAAAAGAAAAGTTTGGGATTTTTATTATTACCATCTTTTCACTGCTGTCTCACATTATCCCATTTTCTTCGTCTTCTTTTAGCCCGCTGTTAACGTCTTCTTTTGCCAATTCTTTCACATTACCCTCCTTTATGTCATAAGCGCCAGCGCAGTTAGCCACATTAGCAGGGAAATATCAATATTTGGCCCAAGTGCAATCAATATCTCTATCACACAAGTCAGGATGAGGAAATAAAATGCTGTATCGATATATTTTCCCAGCCCTTATCATGACAAATATATCTTTTAGAATTTCAAATTTCTACATATTTTCTCTCTTACTAGTGGAACGGGCTTCCAAGGTTTGAAAGGAATTTACTATCTTACACACCCATCGCTCCTACAAAGACCTTAGTTTATGAATCTCTCAGTTGGTTAGAATGGAGACACTGATCAGGAAGAAGTGGCGCAGTGTCAATATAAAATCATCCTTCTGAAGTCTTGTTTCAGATGCATTGAATTCTAGTCAATGAGTAACAGAAGAAACTTTAGCGTGTCCTCATTTTATACCCACCGACAGCGGCCACTCCAGCAATCGAGCCGATGGCAATGCCAGCTATGGCGCCATCTGAAAGTCCTTCTGGTGATCCTTGGTCAGCAGGCTTGGTGGTGATGGATGAAGGGTTTTCCGTTGTCATGGTTGAATCTGTCATTTCAGTAATGTTGGACGTTGTGATATTGAGTCCAGCTGAGGTGGGGGCAACAGAGGTGCCATTTGGTAGTAATTTGTTTGAGTTGGACGAAGTTGATGGGTCTGTGAGGTTTTGGGTGACTACCACTTTGTTGGAAAAAGGCAAAAAATTAAAAATGCAATTTTTTTAAATATGTAGATCCAAGCAAAGTCAGTTTGTAAAGATCTTTAAAAAACTTTAAAATAAAAACATTTCGATTAAGAATTCAACAACTACAGGACAGGTTAAGATACTCAAGGGCTCAAATCATCTCGGAGTTAAGTCACAGCCCAGATTTGAAGTTTCATTCAGGTCACCTAACGTCAATAATATGTCCAAATGTATTTTGTGTCTTGTAACTTGCCATGCTCAAGTCTTGTTATTCATAATCGTTAGTTTATGATGAGCTATTAAGGAAATTAGATTAAGGAAAGTAAACACACAGTTTAAGAATGACGTGTTGTATTATTACTGGGAACAATGGTTAAATATAATAAAGATAAACCAATGGCCCCATTCAAATATTTTAACATTATGCCCAACCTCTTTGACAAACAGTTTTGAAACCAACCATTAGATCACTGGTTAGCAACTGGTGGGTCGGGACCCAAAAGTGGTTTTTCAGTGGGTTACAGAAGTCTGTCAAAAAGAATCCCTTTTTTAACGTGTTTGTTTTGTTCTGTTTCTTCGTTCTGTAACGCCTTAAGGTCCAAACAGCACAATTATTCATTTTTTTCATTAATCAACTTCTTTTTTTTTTACTTCTGCACCTTTAAGTATCAACCAAAGTTGTTAAAAAAATGGAAAGTGGAAATCAAAGTCAATACAGCCATCAATTATTTTATCAAGTTTGCATTTATGAGTTGGATAGAAATGTAATTTACACGACCAAGAATCCAAGACGTTGTTCTTATTGATTGTGTTTTAGCACCAGACATGGATGTCTAACCTGTTCAAAGAAATGAGGCTGACTGAACTGACCTGAAGCACCACAGAAAATACAAGCTCGATCATTTGAAGAATTTTAATGGTAAGGTTTAAACTTTTAATACTTCAGAACATTTACTCTAAAGACAGAAACTTCTGGGTCATGACGACACTGAAACTCAAAGATAATTATGCTGGATGTACCTCAACCCAACCTCCACACACTGTTTATTCCCTCCTCCCTTTTTACTGCACAGCACACAAATCATTACATAAAAAAATGTTGGCTGTTTTATATTTATACATCTTAACAACATTGAATGTGCTTCCTTGTTTTACAAAGCTTTACTCGTCAGGACCCACTGATGTGATTTCCAAACTGACTTGATACGATTTTTTGCAACAAGGCAGTATGCATAAATGTGTAATGAATGTTTTAGAAGTAATGTATAAGCATTAATAAGAACAACTTTTGGTTTCTTGGTCATGTAAATTACATTTCTTTGACTGTTCAGTTTTTAAAAATCTGGAGCAAAATCCACAAAGCTTTAACTTATAAATGCAAATTAATGATTTAAACATTTAAAAATCACTCAATAACATTTATACCTGTTCTTAGAAAGAAAGGAAACATCTGGAAATGTATTTTAAGAATGAATAAACGTATTATTTATCACCTCATAATAATGACTTGTAACTGATCTATGAAGAATTGGTAAATTATTGATTGATCAAGCCATTAGAGACAGCATACAAACTAAGTACAAGGATCTTTATTAGAAGTTGATTTCTAGATTTCTTTGGTTGGACATTTTTCTTACCTGTGCCAAGGAGGCAAAGAGTAAGTGCAGGAAGATTCATATGCATCGCCTTGGAGTTGTAAACACGGGGAATAATTCAGTGTCTTAAAAAGCCTCTGTTTGGATCGTAGACCGTGCTGCTGGAAACAAAAAAGGCCCCACAGAGGGAGTTAATTTTACATGTAATATGTGTCCTGTCCCCTTATCTTACTCTCCAGACTCACACACAGGACATTCACTTGAAAACACTACAGCTGTATTGCATTACTTATTCTCTTTTCTGCATTGTCTTCCATCCATCCATCCATTATCTATACTGCTCATCCCAGGCGGGGTCAACGGGGGGGGGGGGGGGGGGGGGGGGGTGGCAGGAGCCCATCCCAGCTGTCATTGGGCGAGAGGCGGGGTACACCCTTGACTGGTCCCCAGTCAATCACAGGGCTGACACATAAGGAACGTCCACACTCAACATTCACACCTACGGGCTATTTAGAGTCACCAATTAACCTAAGAAGAATGACTTTGGACTGTGGGAGGAAGCCGCAGTATCCGGAGGCAACCCATGAATGATCGGGGAGAACATGCAAACTCCTAAGAGTTGCAGCATACAAACCAGGAACTTGCTGTGAAACAACAGCGCTAATGACTGCACCACCATGTGGCCTCTCTGCACCGTGTTGCTTAAAGAAAAAGACTTAAAAAGTCCCCTTAATTCCATTTTTTGCACCTTTTATCCTGAATGAAGAGTTTACAACCCCGTATCACCCCAAACATAGCATCAAATGAATTCAATGATACTTAAATAACATTTAAGGAGAAAAAACATGTTTTAAAAGAGCTGACCATTGTGTTCATATTGGTTACTGTTGGATGATCCTGTTATCTTTGCCGTCATGTCACTGTTTGTGATCAGTAAAACAAACCCAACACTTTGATTACTAATCAAACTGACTGATTTCACTCCCAAGATTATATGTCGTTGGTCACATATATAAAAACAATACAGACATTAACCCTGAGACTAAATGTGTTTTAAGTTTTCCATCAAATCATAAAGATACTTGTGTTTTCTGGATGTACAAATCTGTGCTCTTTGCTCATTTTATATAAAAGTTTGGATTTTTCCCGAACAGATCTGTGAGGGTGTTATGTAAAAAGCTGCGTTACTCACCTGCCAGGCTGCCAATAATGACTATCGTCCTTACAGTGAGACCAGCAGATTTTCTCAGACACCTGCTCCTTATGACCCTTTTATAACACCAACACCTCCCCATCATCTCCAGTCCTCCCATCTGTACATGAGTGTGTGTTTGCGTTTGTGTATTTGCGCTGTAGTTCATCACCACAATTCAGCCAGGGAGACATTGCATGTATTGATTTTGATAGGTTTATAAATGCTTTCCACAGAGCTATATAAGTTTTGTTTTATGGCTCACTCACTCACCGCTGCACATGTAGGAGACATTGATCAGGAAGTACATACTGTATGGTTCTTATAATGCACACAAACATTAGGAGCTTTCGATTGTGGGCGAACAAAGAAGCAGGAACAGCATGATGTGAGCTTACTATCCTTTCCCTGTAAGCAGTGGCTTTATTTGAAATGGAACAAAATCTTTATCAATAAAATCGTTTTTATATTTATTAGTCGTTTTCACACATTCCGGGGTGAGGTGTATGTGTGAACGCAAACAGCCGTCCTCAGACTTTAACCGGAGTTATACTCCTGCCGGCACCTTAGTCATTTTTTCTGCAGACAGTCCGAGTGAGAAGATGTGACGACTTGAGAACGCAGTAGGATACAGCGAGGAGATTTTACCTCGAGCGAGTGGGAGGGAGTAAACATGTTGATTTATGCTGTAAAAACGTATTTTTTGAAAGGGGTGTGTATGTGACTACCGGGGTTCCACGCAGACAGTCAAAGAATGCAGTTTTTTTGCCCTTTCGGCTTAATTTTTCAACACCGGAGGTTTTCTGCTTGAGCAGAGTGCAGGTCTGAAAACAGCTTGTGTCTATACAGAACTAAACCCTTACCATAGAAGCAGAAAAACATCTGGCACCTTCAAATGATCTTTTTATGTTTTGGGAACCACATCAGGTAAACTTGTAAAGATAGAGCTAACTAGCAATGACAAATGTATGTATTTAATTGAAACATTTTTATGACTGCTGGCAAATACGAAAGCAGTTCTCATCTCCTCAACAAAGGTCATAGGAGGGAAAATTCCAAAGGCTAAATAAGTTGTGCTATCGTTTACTAAGTAGCATATTCTGAAAAAATTATACTAAATTAAATATACAACACATTAGGGTCTGAAATTAAATAAATACTTACAGAGTGAATTGCTGTCTTGTTACATTTGGTGCACTTCTTTCTGTACCTGAATCAGCAGCACTAGCTAAACACTTGAAATTGCAAAAACAAAAACTGATCCAACAGGCAAAATATCCAGGTTAAACAAGGTTAATATCAGAGCTTCTGTTCTCAGCTCTGCTTGGTCGGCTATGCAGAACTCTGCATCTGAAAACACTGTCACCATAGTATTTCATTTACATGGAAACTGTGTGGATGACTTAGAGCGGCCAACTTTGTCCAGTGACCATCCTGCGACAAAAACAACCCCCTGCTGCCCGAAAACTTTTTTAAAAAGCGCAGAAAGCCTTTTCAGGCATGTTGTCAAGTATTGTAAAATCACCATGAAGAGGTGATGTGTGTGTGTAAAAATTATACATATAGAAAAAGATAATTTTTCTATATGTGCTCTGTGAGCAAGCTGTTTTCTAAAAAATAAACTTCAGTCCATTTTCATTCCGGTTAATCATGAAGGGAAAAGGCAGCATTTTGGGAAACATTTGTTTTTTACTCTCTTACCGAGGCATATATGAAAAGACGGCTACCCTTTATAAGTGAAAAGCAGCTAGTTGGCTTGGCATACCTCAAATTTGAAACTAGAGAAAAAAATATTTGGAACAGTGAGCTGATGCGAGAACGCAGCAGGATATTATTCGAGGAATTCACCTTCAATGAGTGAGAGGCAGCAGGGGCGTGTCCAGACTTTGTTTTGGACTGTGGTGGCCCAACTGGGGCGGTGACTTATACAAGGGTGGCCTGAAATGGATGTGTACAAAAACTCACATAAATATCAGTTATTTACCCTTTCTAACTTCACCAATCACATCTACTTTATAACACAAGATAATGGCAACATAGCTCCTTTTTTTGGTGATGCAAAATTTGAAAAAAGGCAGTGATTATGGAGACAGATCTGGATCCTCTATGTCCTAATGTTCAGTTGGAAAAACTACTGCATGACAGTCGGTCATAATGTGATAAGATATAATTAGTGAGCTGGTCAGAAATGTACTGGAAAGCCAAACCATTAAGTGCTTTATAGGCTTGACAGGATTTCTAAGTTGTTACTGTAATACACTGGGAACCTCGGAAGAAGTGCAAGTGCAAGGGAGTAACAGTGTGGGTGACTTGAGCTGAAGCCTTCAGAAACCAAGAACAACAGCAAAACTGAGCCTGACATAGAGGCACACAACTCTATTCTTCATAACCATTTAAACACACAACTCTATTCTTCATAACCATTTAAACACACAACTCTATTCTTCATAACCATTTAAACACACAACTCTATTCTTCATAACCATTTAAACACACAACTCTATTCTTCATAACCATTTAAACACACAAATCTTCTCTTGAAGTACGAATCATCTGGTGACATTGTGTCCCACTTTATCTTTTTGTGACCTTAGCTACACATCCATCCATCCAATCATCCATCAATCCAATCATCCATCCATCCAATCATCCATCAATCCAATCATCCATCCATCCAATCATCCATCCATCCAATCATCCATCAATCCAATCATCCATCCATCCATCCATCCAATCATCTATCCATCCATCCGTCCAATCATCTATCCATCCATCCGTCCATCCATCCATTATCCATCTGTCCATCAATCCATCCATCCATCCATCCATCCAATCATCCATCCATCCATCCATCCATCCAATCATCCATCATCCATCCATCCATCCATCCAATCATCCATCCATCAATCCATCCATCCATCCAATCATCCATCCATCCATCCATCCATCCATCCATCCGTCCATCCATCCATCCATCCATCCAATCATCCATCCATCCGTCCATCCATCCATCCATCCATCCAATCATCCATCCATCCATCCATCCAATCATCAGTCCATCCATCCATCCATCCATCCATCCATCCAATCATCCAACCATCCATCTATCCATCCATCCATCCATTCATCAGTCCATCCATCCACCCAATCATCCATCCATCCATCCATCCATCAATCCAATCATCCATCCATCCATCCATCCATCAGTCCATCCATCCATCCAATCATCCATCCATCCAATCATCCATCAATCCATCCACCCAATCATCCATCCATCCAATCATCCATTCATTCAATCATCCATCAATCCATCCATTCATCCATCCAATCATCCATCCATCCGTCCATCAATCCATCCATCCAATCATTTAAATCGTTTATAACATAATGATGATGAATGCTGGTTGGAGGGGCTTCCTGTGAATTTTGCCCAGGGCCTCAAAAGACTCCAGAATCACCCCCGCTGCAGCCTATCCCATCTGTCACGGGGCGAGGGGCAGGGTACACCCTAGACTGGTCGCCAGTCAATCACAGGGCTGACATAGAGAGACAAACAAACATTCTGAGTTACACAATGAGTTTAAAATGCAATAATCCAAGCTGTACTGTGTAGTTTATTAGGGTAATCAGGATGTCCTGTCACAGCTACAATATTGGATCATGGTGAATCTTGATGCCAGAGGCTCTTTAATAAGAAGCTACCAGACACGAGGCCAGTGAAGCCGGGTCAATTGACTTTAAAGGGAGCCTGAACTAGACGTCTGATAAAAAGCTTCTGACGTTTCAGTTACGCATCAGAGACTCTGTCAGAGGTAACAATTCAACGGTGAAGTCCTTAAGCTCTATGGCATGAGTGAGCATCAATGACCTTATTGTTTTGGTTTACAGCATGGTCACTAAATTTTACCACTTGTTAAGCTGCTCTATGCAACCTGAAAACAATCAGACAGCAAACAAACACATTTAGAAACCATCAGATGACAGAATATTTTTTCTCAGAGGCTTTTGAGAACAAAATCATAAATAAAGGCAGAAATAATATACAACTTGTCTCCAAATACTCTGAATTTTACTGTGTCTATTGGATGTCTTAATTATGGACTGTTTAAAAAATAAAAGTTGTCTTAGTGTTTTTCCCCTGTTGGCTCATAAAGAAGTGTTTTGAGCTTGAACGATGGCAGTCACCATATTAGGATAGAATAGGATAGGATAATACTTTATTGATCCCCAGAGGGGGAATTCGGACACTGCAGCAGCACAGACAAGAAAGCTCAAAATACACATTAAACTATGCATGGAATTGAGACAGTATTTGCAGAGAATGAAAAGATAAAGTGACAAGTGATGATTAAAGTGACTTGGTATGATAAATAGCAGCAAGTAATGTAAAACAGCAGAGAAGAGAGGCAGTGTTGTACCACAGTAATGCAGAGTGCAGTTATATAATATAATGTAGTATAATATAATATAATATAATATAGTGCAATATAGTGTAATATAATGAAATGTTATATAATATAGACTAATATAATAATATAATAAAATATATAGAATGTACAGTATATATGTATATATATATTGATGCTAAATAATAATAATAATAATAATAGTAATAATAATAATAATAATACAATGTTAGTAATGATAATAATAATAATAGTAATAATAATAATAATAATACAATGTTAGTAATGATAATAATAATAATAATAATAATAATAGTAATAATAATAATAATAATAATACAACGTTAGTAATGATAATAATAATAATAATAATAATAATAATAATAGTAGTAATAATAATAATACAACGTTAGTAATGATAATAATAATAATAATAATAATAATAATAATAATAATAATAATAGTAATAATAATAACACAATGTTAGTAATAATAATAATAATAATAATAATAATAATGATGATGATGATATTAATAGTGCTGTCTCCACTTTTGTTAATTAAATCAAGATTTAAATGAAAACTTTCGTATAGAAATAAACCAATCACTTAAAAACAGCACAGAAAAATGTTGTTTTTGTGGTTCAGTGTTTCTAAGTGTGTCCTTCAAAATAAAAGCGTGGTTTGTTTCGGCGCCGGGTCAAGACTTTTATTGTGAAGGTCGTCGTGGAAACTACCGTTAGTTTTCATCGTCTTCAGCTCGTCACAGTGGTGCTGCTGCTGAGCCTCAGCAGTGTGTATGTGTGTGTGTGTGTGTATGTGGATGGCG
Organism: Labrus bergylta; assembly: GCF_963930695.1. Lineage (NCBI taxonomy): Eukaryota > Metazoa > Chordata > Actinopteri > Labriformes > Labridae > Labrus > Labrus bergylta. The sequence goes on along the minus strand of NC_089208.1, from coordinate 3,885,111 downwards.
GACTGTTCCCGGTGAAAAAACACCGACAACCGGCCTCACAAAAAAATGCCTCAACGCCGCTGATAAACGGGAGAAACTCGCGGAGGGAGAGCGTCAGGTCGCCGGGCAGCTTCACGGGAACAGACAGGCAGGATGTTGCAAGTTTTAGCTTGTGGCGCCGTAGTTTTCCCCGGTCTCTTCTTCGCCTTCAGGAGGATCCTGCCGTGTGTGTTCAAACATTGGAGCGATGCCGACGTGGTGCTGGTCAGCGAAAGGTAAACTGGCTTTCACATTCATCACTTTACACCACAAAGCATCTTTAAACAACACGTATCACTCCGCCGTGCTGTAGCATTTGACCTTGTTGCTAAGTTGCTGAAAGCTAACATTTTCAGTTAGCTTGACGTGCTGCTGGTTTATCCCCAGTGTGTCCACTACGAATACCAGTATCCTCTCAAATCGACATTTTGCTGGTGTAAAGGGTGTTTTAGTGTGACACAGTGAGCACAGGAATCCTCTAAACATCCGTGTAGTGATGATTTAAAAATATAATATCAGTAGCGAAACTATGGGTCCCTGTAGGGAGATATGGAAGTGCGTTACCATAGAAAACTGAGAAATAGCGAAGCGTAAAGTGCATACATTAGGGTTGTTAATATGTGGTATTGTGTTTTAAGAACAAGTTAATCTCCCTTATTTTAATAATAGATAGTATCACAAAGAACTGAAGCTTAATAAGACAAAAATCTGAAGATATTCACTATTTTTTTTTTTTACCCAAAGATGCTATGGGAGAGAGAGAGAGAGAGAGAGAGAGAGAGAGAGAGAGAGCACTGTCTGCATTGGCAGCATTTCGCTAATGCTGTTGTTTGTTTTCCCAATTCAGGCAGAGCAAATGAGTTTGCATGCGATTCGTGTTTCTTAAAATCACAAGAATCTACCATGTGGGTGCCTATGACATCTAGTTTTTTTTTGTACTCGAGGTGTCAAGACAGGCAGCCTGTCAGTGTCTTGATTCTTACTAGTTTCACAAACCTAGTGCCCTCTTAAGTAGGGATGTAACGATTCACTCAACTCATGATACAATTCACGATGCTGGGTTCACGATACGATTTATTTTACAAAATGAGACACATTTATAGAATAGAATAGAATAGAATTTCTTTATTGATCCCAAACTGGGAAATTGTGGCGTTACAGCAGCAGGTTGTCCAAACACACAATATGAGCAAAAAACACAATATTATCAAATCTAAACATTATATATTATTAAATACAAAGTAAATAAGCACTAAGAATGAGAATATAAACAACCAGGATTTAACTAAGCATTACTAGTCTTAAATATGAAAGATTAAATGTAAATGTGCAAAAACAGAGTTGTAAATGGACAGTATTGACATAAGTTAAAGTGCATGAGTGTAGACATGTTATCAGCAGAGACTATTCAATGTAACGGCGAGTAGACAGACAAATGAAGTGAACTTGAGTGCAGGGATAATTTGTAAATTTAAACATGTGCAGAACAGGTTACAGTAAGGTGAGACAGATATTATCATGAAATCATGATTATGAATGAAAAAGATTCCTTCAGGGGCTGCTAACCCGCTTGTTAGTGTTAGTGTTTGGCCTTTTAAGGTTTTTCTTCTCTCAACAAGGGGAGGCGATTGGAGCTTCTCGCTGTGGTGTCGATTAAATGCTGCATCATGTTGGTCGTGCTATTTGTGTAGTTCTCTGTCTTCTTGCACTATTTGCACACAGTTTTTTGTCTCGTCTGTTATCTTCTCACCTCTTTCATTTTCTGTCTTGGGGAAGCGGAAATACATCCTCACCTTTCGATTTAAAAGACTCTACAGCTGCTGACGCTCACCATATTATTGCGATTCATTTTTCAGAGTACCAATGTGAATCTTGGCACCTTTTGAATCGATTTATCACGATTTTACAATGAATCTTGACATCCCTATTTACCCTACATCAGGTGCCTAGGACATCTAGTTTTTTTTTAGTCAGGTGTCATCATTTGATTCTTACTAGTTTCACATCAAAGTTTAAAATTAAATTCCTAGTGCACTCTTAAGTCTTGATAGAAAAGCTATTAAATGGTTATCTCTTGTTGTTTGTGTTATATAAGAAAAATGTGTCTATGAGAGCTCAAAAGTTCCCCTAGCATGCCTTTTTTCTTGATGGTTAACATCCAGTAAGTAGTCTTGGACTTTGCCTTACATCCACCCTCACATAGGGAATCAAGTTTCAAAACATAATGTCTGCAGCCTCTTCAGATGCTTTACATGTAATGGGTAGCATTGCAGTTATAATAGATATAGTTTGTGTATATGTGTGTCCCGCTGTGTGACACCCGCTTGTGATGTGCACAGCTCAGTTCAATGCTCATTTGTACGCTGTCACTCTTGTTAATCCTCCTCTGAGCTCCGGTCAGGACTGACTGCTGAGTTAGCTATGCACTGGAAAACACTGAACCGGACTCCTGAATAAAGCTCGTACTAATTTACTAATGCTCATCTAACAGGAAAATGTTGTTCTCACAAGCGTCCGAGCCTCCGGGGGATGTCACATTGCTTCCTGACCACTAAAACCAGCCCTTAAATTGCGCTGTATCTACGGTTCAGCATGAGTCACATGCTTTGATGATGCTAGTGTCTTCGATTTGGTTCACATTCATCAGAAATATGTGATATTTTAAAGCCCCTGTGCAAATGTCATGCATCTTCATGGTGATTCTTGGTTATGTCTCACAAAAGCATTATTTAATATTGAATCTGGCCTCTGCTACCCAATGCAAACATTTCATTATAAAATAAATTATTGGGTAATTTAAAGATATTATCTATATCACATATCTCTGAATGGTCGATAGTGATCAGTTTTCCATTGCACTTTGATGACAGTAGTTTGAAGATTATAGTATAGCAATGTTGCATTTAAAACGTTAGCAAACATTTTATACAACATAATTTAATCATGTAAAATAATGCAGTATTTTTAATGTAATTAAATTGATATTGTATAACACCTCAGAATGATCCAAAATAAAAATAAAAAACAGGTCAAAATATAATCAGCAGTGTCTGAGATGATATCATCTTGTCCTTTTAATTTCTGACATATTTGATCGTAAAATTCCCACTTTGTAACATAGCATCTCTTTTAAAAAAAAACCTTAGTCATCATAAGTGCTCCTGTCTTTTAGACTTTAAGGACCCCGTGTCTACCTAGTATTTTTTCTGCACAGAAAAGCGCTGGCTGTGCGCTCGGGAGTGTTTGCATGAAGCATTTGTTCGCTGAGAAGAAAACCGCTGCACGTCCGTCCTATCTCTGACATATTTTTACTTACTCGACTGACCTGACCTGAAGAACCAATGTAGCAACCGTGTGTTAGCTTCAAGCTAGCTAGCAAAAGATGCCCGGGCCAGTCGGTATGTTTACATGCACAGTCAAGTAGAGCTGCGGTTATAGCTTGATTAGGACATTTAATTGAACTACTTTCCTTAACCCAGTATACAAGCACTGAAGGAGAATCGAGAATTATTGACACAGAAGAATGTCCGACTGCGATAGTCACCCATTCCCTGGAATCCATCTACTTCAATATATCTGCGCGGAAATGCATGGTTCTCGTTCAAGTACTTTTCAGCTTTTCTCTACATATCTATGCTGTTCAACATCTTGGTCAAAGCACGGGAACTTTTTATCCCTGCATGGGTTATGTACATTTCTTGCATAAGTCTATTTTTAATTGCACAGTTTAAGTTTGATTCATCTAGGGGTATTCTTTAAATCTCTTTTTTCAGGTTAATATATATGTATGGGAAGGGGGGCGTCAGTTTTGCGGTTTAATTTGTAACAAATGTTTCATGTCATGTACGTCTTTGTAACCTGCTACTGGATGCTTTGAATTTCCCTCGGGATCAATAAAGTATCTATCTATCTATCTAACTGAGGCCCAAGCGTAGAACGCCTAGTGTTTGAGGCTGATTGAGGTGTATACTGTACATGCAAGAGTTGATCTCCAACCGCATTATCGATGGTGTCTTGGTCCAACATTGAGAAAGTATATTTAGAAACGTAGCTGCTACTGGTCATTGAAGCGATTCAGCTTCTTTTTTTGGCTCTCAACACTTCCCATGCACATTCACATGCAAGCTCAAATCATTGTAATGAGCTCCACTAACTGGATTCTTATTTAGAAAGGCTTCTTTGGTTTCTGTTGAGGGTTTATCACCAACTAATTGGGCTGATATGCAGTGACACGGTGGACTGTGCCACTTCTTTAACTTCCCAAAGGAAGGGCTGTAAATACAATGTTGAGATGATCAAACAAGGTAAAAAAAAAAAAAAAAGAGGTGAGGATAATCCTCAGTCTGCACAGAAAAAGATAATCCACTCACAAGCAGTTGTTTGGAGGCAGGGGGGGGAAAAGGCTTTCCTCCTGATTTGTTTATACCTCACAAAAAATGATCGTGAACTGTGAAAACAGGGTGGCGCTGAAACACAACAGTGATCAGTAGCTGAGTACCAACAATGCACCCAAATGTTTCAAATCAGCTGAAAGGCTTTCCTCTAGAACCAGGGGCAACTTTACCCTACTTTGAAGAACAACACTTGACTTCATAAGGGATTATAATGCTCAACATCGCCCGGCACACACTCTAAGCCTAAAAGTCTCGTGGCCACAGTTATTGTACGCCTTTAAAGGGTTCATATGGCAGCAGTGGTCTTAATGTTAGGACTTCAAGATTGATAAGAATCCTTTCTGTCTTTCTCTATGTACTTTCTCTACTGCTTGGTTTACACTGTGTCTTAAATGACCACCAGCCAAACACTTAGATAGTACTACACTACTTGTAGAACAGAGGAAACAGGATGTTAACTGTCAATTATGATTGAATGAACATTTTGAAATCCTGCCAATAATCCCCAGTTGCAATGTATGAATAAAGCACTGTTGTAAGGGTGAAATGGTGGGACAGAATCCTTCTGCAACGGTATAATGCAATGTGAAACTACACTGTGGCAGATGCAATGTATAAGTACAAAGGCATAGCGGTTTAGAATAGGTTTTCCAGGTGACTCGTCTCTTTGTTTCAACGTAAATAATATTCAGACCAACCAACTAGTCCAAAGTTTTTTTTAAAAGCACTCAGAAAAAGGTATTAATTGATCACAATGTATTTAGAATAGTCTGTAGGTAAACAATGTTCGCAGTGCTAGCGCCGCCCGCCTTTGGTCCGCCCTGTAGGTTAACGTCCACATGCTATATGTGGTTACACATTCATCTGGTCGATATGCCAGTTTAACCTGATACATGCAACATATAAAAATAATAATTAGTTTAACTGAGGAGTAATTCTGGTGCAGACTAAAGAGGGTGTTTAGTCGACTAAACGCACCCCTAGTTAAAAACAAATCCAAAGCCTTGTAATCACCAGAGCAGAATCACAGTTAATAGATTTAAATATCCTCATTATGATGGTTGTTTATTTTCAGTGATCACTGACTTCAGGCCAAGTGTACCCATCTTTCTGGCTGCCACTTAAAGTTTGTTTATCTCTGGATTTCCATACTCCAAAAAATGTCCATAAATGAGAAAATACTGTGAAAAGGAAGACCAGTGTCTAAGTGTCCAAATAATATGTGTTTTTAATTAAATTTTATCATGATAGATGAAAAGTTTACAAAGCTGCACCAGTTGAGAAGCTCTGGTTGGTTTTTACACATGGATCAGCAAAAGCATCACTATAATTTTCCATTGACTGTCAAATTGATTAACTGTTTATTAATGACCACCAAAGCGGTTAGAGAACAGTGCAGTTAGTGATGTAGCTGCATCCATTTGTGCGATTGAGCGGTTGTTAAGAGAGAGAGAGAGAGAGAGAGTGAGTTCCTTCATGCCACGAAATGCACTTTACCCCGTTTCCTTTTTTGCTTCTGCTGCTACTTTTTCTCCCTCGCTCTGCTGCAGCGCCAATGGATCTACCGATTGCGTAGGCCATTTACTGGAGGAGCAGAAAAACCCCACCTCTCCTAACTTGTCAGACACTGTGTGTGTGTGACAGGACACGAGAAGACCAAGCGGTCCGTGTATAACGAAACAGTCAGAAGGAAGACTTGGTTGTAGTGAAAGGGAAGCCGTGGTTGTTCTCTGGCCTGACACAGCAGGAAAAGAAAAGACAACATTGCCGAACAAGGCAGCAAGGCATTCTTCCCCTTTTCCACTCTGCACGCTCCTCACCCCATCAACCTCAACCTTTCATCAAGCACGGAGAGAGAGGGTTATTGGCGGACAAACAATGAACAGGCTGTGTAAAATCTGGGTCTTGTGATGGAGTATGCGGCCATACAGCCCTAGAAGGCAGCGAGGCGTGGGGGGGGGGGGGGGGGGGGGGGGGGAGGAGTGTGTGTGTGTGTGTGTGTGTGTGTGTGTGTATGTGCGGGAGTAAAGCAGGGAAAAGAGAGTCCAGTTAGTCTTTTCCTGCTCAGTTCTATCGTTTTGGCAGTTGCCGGTCACATGGCTTTCGTTGCCTTGCCGATGCCTTTATCGTGGCCACATTCCCATGGAGATTGGTGTGAGGTGGCAGCAGGTTCAAGCAGACAACCGCACAAATGCACTCTTTGTTTCACAATTTTGCGATTTGGAACGGACCATTTAAGGTGTTAGAAAAGAGAAAGCGGTCTTTATTAGACTTGTAAAACTTGTGCTTATTTAGAACCGCAGTTAAAGTCTTTAGCTTTTCTTGCACGAGGGGGAATTTGCGATCCAGTAAGTCAACGCTAACTAAGACCTGACCTGGCTCAAGCTCAGACTTGGTTCAAGCTGGAAATTGGAAAAAGCTGACAAACTCATGTTGAATGGCCCTCCTCCAATACGGAGAGACTCCGGGTCGTCTTTGCTAACACGAAGCTGATCTGAACCATTTTCCTCAACTGGACGGTGAATGACTGAAGGAGTGCTGTTGAGGGGTTTTCATCAATAAATCTATCACTTATAACTAAAGAGTTCCTTTTCCTTAACAAGCAGCTTCATCTAACGCTTTTGTTAGTATTTGCAAGAAGTTAGATTTAATAACGGGACATGGTGGCTCCTCATTTCAGTTGCTTGTACTTCTTTCCAATTACTTCATGAAACATTTTGAAGAGCATGAATTAATACGGTCCTTTTTTAAAAATAAAAATGACCTAGAAGTTCTAGACTATTTTGCATAATCCATAATCCTTTCTGTTCATGAAAGTGGAGCTCCAGTAGTAAAGTCATATTGGGGGATTTGTGCTAATATGATTAATATCTCTGAATTGGATAAACAATAGAGGTGGGCGATATATGACCCGAGTATCATATCACTGTATTTTATTTGCTTTCTGCGGTAACGGTATTATATCGTAGTACAGTATTAAAAGCATTTGAATGCATATTCAAACACAACGACTCCTCTACTTCCCCTCAAAGAAGCCTGCGATATGAAAATCAGTTCAGTTCTGTATGAGACCAAAGAAAGTTATTTTTATTTGTCACTGTGTGTGCAGTTCTCTGTGCATTGTAGCTGAATCTGTGCGTTTCTCTCCTGCAGAGGTCTATATGGCCCTTTCATGATAAAAGCATTCCCACTGCATGATAAGGGGGGGGGGATTTTATTGTGAAGGATTAGTCGGAAATAGAACGTTTTTATCAACAAACAAACAGAGCTTAAACAGAACTACAATTAGCGGAGAGTTTTCGTAACACGGTTTACAGTAGTATTTACAGCCTCTTCTTTGACCACGAGTCACAGGCACAGCTCGCTTCAATTGCTCATCTTTAGACAAGCGAGACATCAGTTAAAACACCCTTCCAGCACATAGAACTGTTGTAATGGACGTGCAAATCTGTTCTGCGCTGGGTTAAAGTGCCGCAGAGTCAAGTCATTCAAGCGAGCGAGCACACCCACTTAGTGTTGCCGTAATTTACTAAAACATGGAAAGTGGATTATTTAGTTTTACCTGATTGCTGTGCCTTGATTCACTCTGACACCCGCTCTGACACGAGGAGGAGGCGGTACCCTTTTTATCAGTGAGCGTGTGAAACCACTGGCTCTGCTCCGAGTCTCCAAGCGAAACAAGCAGAAGACAGGGGGACTCATTCTGAGCCGTCTTCAGTCACTCAAGATCAGTCACTCTGTTAAGTTTCTGTTATTTACCCGCCTCTGTGCCTGACAGGTTGAACAATCAGTGTTTCCTCGTGTGTGTACTACAACCAGCCGTGTGTATTTAAACCGGTGATCATGGTGTCGCAAAATCCAAGTCCTGAATGTAATACTGTCACAGTATTGATACCGCCCCCTTACTAATAACAGGGAACCAATCCTCTACTCTGATATGTGTAGTAGGCTCCTAGTCAGCTACAGATCCTATATGTTGCCAAAAAAGCAGAAGAAAATGTGCATATTTAAATTTAGTTTCCACCCCAGCCCACACAGGCCTCTCATCTGTAATGAATAAGGGCTGAGTAATCGTCGCACCAGACGCAATTTCTCAAGGTAGCCCGTGTTTCTCTCTTTTTATGGCTGTAGGTGGTGATGAGTAGGTGGAGATGTAAAGGGAGCCCAAAAGGTGCTGAAAGAAGTATTTAGTTTAAATGCAGTGCTGTTTTCGAGGGGCGACTGTCCCTAATGGCTGCAGCGAGCGTTGGGGAATGAATTACATGTTATTTTTTTTCTGATTTCAAAGCAGCTTACTGTCGGGGCTGCCAAGTTGGACGACAG